>NC_137689.1:57663399-57678399 GCF_963989245.1 Nansenia antarctica
GAGTCTATGTGCCTGTATTTGTGTGTGTGTGTGTGTGTGTGTGTGTGTGTGTGTGTGTGTGTGTGTGTATACGTGTGTGTGTGAGAGAGAGAGTATAATTCTCTCTCAATATACCTATCTCTCACTAACTCTCTCTTTCTTTCTCTCTCTCTCTCTCAGGAGGCAGCGAGTGAGATCTCTCAGAGGTCATTGAATCCTCGAGAGATGTTTAAACAGAGAGAGCAGAGCATTGGACACACACCTGCTACATCAAGACCTGGTAACACACACACACACACACACACACACAAGTACACTAGGATTAAATCAAATCAAATCAAATTTTATTTGTATAGCGCATTTCTTACAAGATGCAACTCAATGCGCTTCACACAATGAAAATGTTCAGTCAATCAGTCAATCAATCAATACTGACAGAGCCGCGAGCAGGCAAAAGTAAAAACCTGTATACTATGTAGCCAGGAAAAAATTCCCTTGCAGCCCTCTACCAATAGAGCGACTACTAGCCAGTTTGCCTACCAGTACCCAGCGGTCCCCAAGGGGAGGCCAAGGACCACCGGCACAAAGCAAGCAAGCAAGGGCAAAAACCTGTACACCATGTATCCAGGAAAAATTCCTTGCATATTATCGGCGTACACTCTGTCCATAAATTTAGTGTTATATTTGCATCGTTCTGCATCCGGATGGTCACAGGTCCTGCCAAAAGAGAATCTTAGGCATAGTTATGATGCAACAACACAATAAAGACAATAAAGATGACAGCAATACAACCTGATGGTGGTCCTGGTACACCCTTGTACCGGTTCCAGTACTGCTCTAGGTGCTATTTGGAGCTGAGAGTGCCTCATCAGCACCCGGGTCCATTTTTAGGATTAGTCGCATAAAGCAATGTTCATAGCACAAAAATGTATCATTAAGATACATCATGAAATAATTAGAACACGCTCCTCTTTCCCCTCTCTTTTCCTCTCTCAGGGAAGCTCCAGAGCCCGTTCCTGTCCCAGAAATCCATTGACAGAGAGACGCCAGCTGAACCACATCACCCACAATACCAACGTCCTCCTCACCTAGAACCCCCTGAACCTGCCCCTGCCTCACCTGTTGCCCCAACCTCACCGGTTGCCCCTGCCTCACCTGTTGCCCCTGCCTCACCGGTTGCCCCAACCTCACCGGTTGCCCCTGCCTCACCGGTTGCCCCTGCCTCACCGGTTGCCCCTGATTCACCTGTCCAACCTACAGGTCAGCCACACAGACAGAACGATTGGGGGCTAATAGTTTCATCATGAACCTCTTTGTTATATTCATTCAGGTACAGTTGATTCATGTAAATAAAATAAAAATAAGGCTGGAGAAAATGAATGTGTGTGTGTGTGTGTGTGTGTGTGTGTGTGTGTGTGTGTGTGCTTTTGTGCTTGCATTCACATCTCACAGAACCTTACACAGAGGAGGAGTACTGGTCTGATGAGTTTGATGATGATCCCGAGGACACACCCCAAGGTAAGCTTCACACCTCTCATTCAGGGTTATCCAGACCCAAATCAACTCCTGCTGCCTAGCCCTGGCAGTGTCCATTTATACTGCAGCTGAATCTTACCTTTGAAAGGCTTCGAGGCATTTTCATCATCTTATCCAATTCTTTCAGATCTACACAGTGCCGGGCGCTTGGTGGTGTAGCACAAGGCATCAGCCATGTGATTTATTATAAGAAAAAAAGAAGAAAAAAGGCGTCAGCCATGTAATCGCAGGGTCCCCCGGTTCAGTTCTGGCCGTCGACATATCCTGCATGTCATCCCTCCTCTCTCTCTCACCCATCCTTCCTGTCAATCTCTACGGTCTCACTCCCATTGAAGCAGAAATGCCCTAAAAAACATTGAAGAAAAATGGGCAAGGGGTGGATGTAGGATTGGATGCTCTGTTTATAACCACAGTACAAGAGTGACACACCTAGAGCCTAAGTAGAGCAAAGATGTCATCCTTTTCTGATTCCAGCTGCAGAGCAGCCCATAGGTCAAGAGGAAGTGTACCAGCCACAGCCATTGGCTCAGACTGAGGATGAGGGGATTTATGAGGACATCTACCAGGAGCCACCAGCAGTGAGTCTACAGCTCTCTTTAGCTCCTCTTTATCACATCTGCACTGTATGGCAGGTAGGGGGAGTTAGAAATTGGTAGACAAGCTCATTGTAATGCATGGAATAGAGGAATGGTGTCAAACACGCGTACAATGAGCCTGTCCTGCGACTTCTTCCTCCACCGGCCTCCGGTGCCGGTGCTGCACTGGATGGCAGGATAGGTGAAAGGAACATGGTTCTAGCCTACCAGGGAATGGGATAAGAGTAATGTTGTTGTTTTCTCTCTCTCTCTCTCTCTCTCTCTCTCTCTCTCTCTCTCTCTCTCTCTCTCTCTCTCTCTCTCTCTCTCTCTCTCTCTCTCTCTCTCTGAGGTGGAGGAGCAAGGAGCGGAGAAGAGAGAGGAGGCCAGTGGACAGGGCATTTGTGCCAGGGCCCTCTATGACTATCAGGCCGGTGAGTGTTGCCATGTCCCTTCTAAGGCCAAGACCTAACCTACTTCTCATTCATGCATGTCACTTTGTAGTGTGTTCTGTAGAGTTAATTACTGCTTCTCTCTCCTCAGTGGATGACTCCGAGATCAGCTTTGACCCTGATGACATTATTAGTGGGATAGACATGGTGGATGAAGGTTGGTGGAGAGGCTACGGACCAAGCCAACACTACGGCATGTTCCCAGCTAATTATGTTGAGCTTCTGTAGTACCAAAGCCTGTCCCAATCATTACTACAGATGGAGTGTAATCTCAGTCTGGTCTAATCTAGAGATAATCAACACTGAATGATTCATGTTTGTTCATAGGGGGATTGTGGGGATTGTTTTAAAATGATTTTTACTGTATTTGATTTGTCAGGATTCATATTTTTGATCAACTTTCCAATAAAATATAAAAATAGATATGTGCCTACTTTTGTTACTGGTAAATGTTTTTCAATTATTTGTCTCATCTTTTCTGACAGTCTGTTTCTGACAGTGTGACAAGTCTTTCACTTCAGTTATGCTCCTTGGCTAACCACTAACTTAGTAGGTCTTCAATGAGAATTATTTCTCTCTTCAATGCTGTATTATCTGTCTATTATTGGCTATGTTGTCACTCCTATAGTTGCCAGTAAGAAACAGTGGCTGTGTTCGGAATAGCATACTACTCATACTAGATATGACTTAGATTTTGAGTATGCAGTGCGTTCACACTGTACAGTAGATTTGAGTATGAGAAAATCGCATACTTATTATGAATTTAGTAGGCAGTATGCAGTATATACTAATTGAGTATGCTAGTATGCAGTATGCTAGTATGCCATTTCGAACACAGCCATAGTCTAAAACGTTTTACGACTAAAACTTCGCGACAGTCTCATAAAACGTCATCAGTGTGCTGCCAGTTGCATTTTCGTGACAGAAGGAGAAATGGCTGCAAGGTTACTGCTCCGCTCGGCTGTCCGTGCCGCTACAACATGCCGGGCCGCCCCGGTCCCTGCTGCCCTCTGCCGCGGCATGGCATCAGCGTCGACGGGAGGTGAGTCGGAGGTTTTAGCAGAGCAAAGACAGGAGGTGTCTACTGTCTACATCCAACAACATGGATGTTTCGCCAAGGACGGGCAATGCCAAGTTGCCGTGCGGGTTCACTTTCCAGCTCTATTTAGCCTAACTAGAAACCTTGACTTGACGGTGTCTGAATGATTAGCCTGTTATGTTTATCGCCAGTGTTTTATTATATAGTTAGCTGGACAATCAGGTGTTCGTTTAACTACATTCTTGTATCTCAATGTGTTCTATCTAAAGCTGTTAGCCTGTCGGCTTTAAGCCTTTGCTAGCAGAAGCCTCTGCTCTGCTGATTTAGCGCGGAAGTAGATGGTTAGCAAAGGTGATCTGTCCTGTTGACCATGGTGCAGTCAGAGGATGTGTTCTGTCCGATATGACTAGCGATGCTAACACTCAATCGTGCTCCCCCCCACCAGGAATCCCCACTGATGAGGAGCAAGCCACTGGTTTGGAGAAGATTGTCATGAAGGCCGCGCAGCAGGGCGCTGTGAGTAATTTTTTTGTCGTGTTTGATCGTCTCTAGACCTATATGTCTTTTAGCTTTTGGCGACGTAGCTGACAGCGTTAGCTAGCAGTCTTGATGTAACTGCTGGGAGATTGCCAAGCCGACTGCCAGCGAGGTCATCTATATCATAGCCACTGTTCGAGTGTCGGATTCCCTAGGCTCCTATGTCCTCTAATAATATATGTCCTCTGGCTATCAAGTTGGAACTGGATGAGAAGCAACTCAAAAAGCATATCACTGAAACTTCAGATTTTCATTTCAGGATCCCTACAGCATGCTGAGGCCCAAGGAGTATGCCGGGTCCAAGACTGACCCCCACCTGGTGCCCTCTATCACCACCAAAAGGATTGTGGGCTGTGTCTGTATGTGACTTTTGCTACATTTGATCTGTGCCATTCAGTTATGTCATTCTTTCTTTCTTTACCCATGTGCCATTTCTCCTATGAAAAACCGAAAGAAAAAGTTGCTAAACAGTATCAGCCCCCCCATCCCATCCCGGCATCCATGGCCCCATAGTCTAATATATAGATGGAGGGACATAGTCCCTGGTCTCTGTTCATGTGTCTTATGGATGATCTCTAAATATCTCTCTAAATATCTCTCTAAATATCTCTCTCTCTCTCTCTCTCTCTCTCTCTCTCTCTCTCTCTCTCTCTCTCTCTCTCTCTCTCTCCAGGTGAAGAGGACAACACTGCTGTGGTGTGGTTCTGGCTGCATCAGGGAGAGGCCCAGCGCTGCCCCTCCTGTGGCTCCCACTACAAACTGGTGGCCCACGAGCTGCCCCACTAAATTATTATATCCACCTCTGTTACCTTTTGGTTACATTCACTCTGAAAGATTCCAGCTACTTTAGAATGAGATAAAAAGCATTGGACGGAGATGTACAAAATCCATCTAGATTCGTCAGAATGTTTTTTTGTTTTTTTAGAAAACAGTCTTTGTCTAGTCTGCTTTTGTCTCATTCTAGCATCTACTTGATCATATTTGCTAACCTCAACAGTCTGTGCTTACAATTTCTCTTATTGTTTTAAACTCCTTATGGTATGGGAACACAATATTGTCATTCAAACAATTCCATAAAAATGTCAGTTTACATTGACTTGTACTGTACAATGTTACACTTGGTCCAGCTCCCCTAATAAACCAATAAAGTCTCTTAACTCTTTGTGTGACTGATAGTGTTGATGTCTGTTCAATTTTTAAAAAAAAACACTTGTCTTACTGTTAATTGCAAGAGATGGGTTTCCTTCTGCAAATATCAATGAAAATACTGTACAGGGTAATCCAAGGAGTTGTATTTACCTTCAGAGCGCACCAAGATTAAAAACATGAACATGACAGCTAATTGCAGAGAGATATTTGATGGTATGGAAGGCCAGACCTAAGTGTTGAGTGAGTATTTCTGCTACATGCTTAATTTCATGGAGCCAAATGTCAGGCACCTTAGTTGGTTAAAGCGCCTGTCTAGTAAACAGGACATCCTGATTTTGAATCCCAGCGGGGCCTTTCTGGCCTGAGCATAGATTACTTTTGGGGAGGCAGTAGCCCTCGAGGTCAGAGAGGGCCGTTAGCAATCGGGAGATCGCTGGTTCGATCCCAAAATCCAGTTTTGGCATTTAACCCCTAATTGCTCCAGGGCACTGACTATGGCTGACCCTGTGCCTAGAGCAAAAAATAAATTTCGTTGTACTCAGTCCTTTGCAATGACAGAAAGGTTGAATCTAATCTAATCTAGTGCTTTTGATACTTCATTATTGGGTAGCCTCTTGCTGAGGTCTGTTCCAGAAAACAGGCCAGCTAACTAAAGCTGTTCAAAACATGGTTGCTGTAATTAACAAACCAATTAATTGCCAGCAAACCATCTTATGTTGAGCTATTTTGATAAACCAGAGAATCAAGACAAATCTGTTTTTCCACGTCTGTTCAGTGATCATTCTTTCAGGATCTGCTCTCTGACCAACAGAGAGCGCTATTTACCAACATACAAGTTAACATTGTTGTTGCTATGCAGATGTTTCCTGGCTTAATGTGATACAATGTTTTTATCATAACTCCAGATCTGTCATTTTATTCCACTGAGTTTGTCAGGGACTATTTATTTCAGTTGGGGAGCTTGGAAATTGACCAAAGCGTACCTCTAAATAAAGCTACATCTAATCCTTTCTTTTTGCCTCGCAGACATCAGAGAGCATCCCACCACTTCCTCCAGTGGATTAAGCCTGTTTGAGTTTTGATTCAGATAGAGTGATGCCATGCCAGAGAGCTGTGAGTGGTATCTCCCTCAGGTCCTTGATTTGAGCTGTGTGTACATAATTACATTAATTTCCGTCAACGACTGAAACATCATTGTCATTATGTATACTGTTATGAATCTCCATTCCTTAGGTTTCCTTATTCCTTACTTGTTTTGCCTAAATCCTTGTAATATGGGAATTATAGCAGATGCTTAGATCCAAGTTGACTTATAATTGATCAATACTCTCAGTAGTTAGATTTTTGGTCATATGCGGGAATCAACCTCACAAAAATAGTGTTACAAGCACCTTACTCCAACCAACTCAGCCATTTGAACTTAAGAGCTTTGAGAGATGCTTCAATCTTTAATCCCCCTGTGAGATTGGGTTTCCATGGCTACCAACAGTTTGTGTGTAAAGGACAGTAATGCCCAATTACCCATCTCTCTCTCTCTCTCTCTCTCTCTCTCTCTCTCTCTCTCTCTCTCACCATTTCCCCCTCTCTCTCTATCTCTCCCTCTCCCTCTTTTTTCTGTGTATGTGTGTGTGTGTGTGTGTGTGTGCGCGTGCGCGTGTGCGTGTGTGAGTGCACACATGCGTGCATGTGATACGGATTGTTTGTACAGCACAGTTATGCTCAATTACCCAGGGTCTCATTCCTGGTCCAGCTATTGTTTCCCTTCCTCTTCACATTACCCTCCATTTACCCTCCACTTAGCCTGTCAGATGAAGGGGAGACAGCATAGTAGAGAGGGTGAGGAGCGCAAGCGGCTGAGTGGGAGATGAGGATGAGGAGTGGAGAGGACAAGGTGGAAGAGGAAGTCATGTCTTACATGTCTGAGAAACACCAGACTGGAGCTGGGCAACCTGGGAGATGATTCTAGTATTTCCTCTTGTCGTCACAAAAATGGGGGGGAGGGGTGTGTGTGTGTGTGTGTGTGTGTGTGTGTGTGTGTGTGTGTGCGTGTGTGCGTGCGTGCGTGCGTGCGTGCATGTGAAGGATGAAGGGCTGTGGTGAAAGGCAAAGGGACAAATGAAACAGAAAATCTGTTGTGAGAATGAATGAGAAACAGAAACAGAAACAAGAGCTGTTACGGGAGAGAGACCCAGGAGTATTACATAAGATGACTTTATTAGGATGCAGAGATTCTGCTTGTTGGTCTGTGGCTGTCAGTTGCCGCTCTCTCTCTCTCTCTCTCTCTCTCTCTCTCTCTCTCTCTCTCTCTCTCTCCCACTTCCTCTCGCTAGGTTAGGGTTAGCCCCCCCCACCCTCTCTGTCTTTGTCTCTCTCTCTCTGTCTTGCTCTCTGACACAGTGCTCTGATGAGTAGTGAGTTGTCCTGCCTTCAGGCTGCTGCTGGCCTGGTATCCTCTCCTGGAGGTTCAGGGGGTACGACCTTGTCTCCAACACAACTCTGGGCTCACCATCTGTGGGCACGTCTATTCTGTGAGGTCCCTGTCAGCTCCTCCTTGGGTCAGACCAGCCTGAGTCTTAGACAGTCAGACCTACCTTTCTCTGATCCTGTGCGTGTATGAGTCAGTGGTCTGTGTGGTCTGTGTGTGTGTGTGTGTGTGTGTGTGTGTGTGTGTGTGTGTGTGTGTGTGTGTGTGTGTGTGTGTGTGTGTGTGTGTAAGAGAGATAGAGAGAGAGATGTGCTTTCTGAGCAGCTGTCTTTACGGAGCTCTTCAGGAGTCATCTCTTTGTTAGTTCAATGTATGATGGAGGTTAATAATTGAAAGTGGTACCTAATTACCTTTGTCTGAGTTGGCAGTGTGTTTGTTTGTGCGTGCGTGTGTGTGTGTATATGTGTGTGTGTTTGTGCGTGCGTTAGTTCGTGTGTGTGATCTGTATTATTAAGAGGCCAGGGCTTTGTATTTGTTGCTGTTTACCATAATTTCTCTTGAGCTGCCAATTTCATGTGTTTCAGTGGTGAATGGGTGTTATGGGGTGTTATGGGGCAGAGAGTGACACCTCTTGACTGTGTAGGACTGTGTGTTTGCGTGCGTGCATGCGTGCGTGCGCACGTGTGTGTGTGTGTGTGTGTGTGTGCGTGCCACGCACTTTTTTGTCGTGATGCTTTCTCAGACAACGGGGAACAATCCCAGTCAAAAAGATCCTCATCATCCACCACTTATGTGCAATTACATCCAGACAGAGAGCAGGAGAGAGGCAGGGGGTTGTCATTGAGGGATGATGTGTCCCTGAGAGGAGGAATACTGTATGTTTTTCTTTTCCAATCTCTCTTGTCATATCTGTGTTATTTTATTGGTAAAGACGTCAACAGGAAGGGTTATAGATGAGAGTGGCAGCAGGAAAGGCAGTCTTGGGATTTGATCCCCCATTTTGTAGGGACAATGTTTAGTAGGTCGCAACAAATATACTTTTTGTCCACAAATTGATAAATATCCTGACAGACCGACAGACCAGTGCTCAGCTACAGAATGAGAGCAAGTCTACAACAGGCTTTTCTTCCGAGATGCCTGTCAGAATTGTCCAATGATTATTGTCTTACACCCAGTCAGAGAGGTGATGGCTGCAGCTCAACACACAGGTGTCAAGATGTCAATCATTTAGACTCCACTGCACTTGTCTGCAACCTGTCTGCCTGCCTGTCTGTCTGCCTGTCTGCCTGCCTGCCTGTCTGTCTGCCTGTCTGTCTGCCTGTCTGTTTGTCTCATGTCATCAATATGTGCCTGAGGCACATCCTCTCCCTCTCTCTAACCTTGACAGTCCAAAGAGGAAGCCCAAACAGAATGATTCTAATGATAATTCAGTTTGTCCTGGTCAGTTTGTCCTTCCTTATCTGCCATGCCTCATTTATCTCATCTTTCTCTCCTCCTTCCCTTCCAGATGTCCTCTGGTCCTTCTCTTCATCTCTCTGTCCGTCCGTCCGTCCTTCCCCTTGCCCAGTGCAGCATGGCTGCTCCCTGAGACAGATGCCTGTGAAATGGCAATATATGCTGCACCTGTGTAGAGGGCTGTCCTGTAGTAATGAGATGAATACATGGATGGAGATAAGAGTCATGAGGTTAATGGGGATTGGTGCCTTGTGTTTATAGATGAATACACACATCTCCTCTCTCTCTCTCTCTCTCTCTCTCTCTCTCTCTCTCTCTCTCTCTCTCTCTCTCTCTCTCTCACTCTCTCTCTCTCTCACTCTATGTGTGTATGTGTGTTTGTTGATGTGCTGAGCTACAGAATCATATTATGTATAATGTAATAAGATGGGGTAGGGTCTCTATTGCTCCAGATGATACACATCTGAACACAGACCCCTGTATGCCACTGGATTAGCCTCTGAATGACACTAGTCTCCTGGGTGTAAATGTGTGTGCTGTGCGTGCACATCTTAAGTATCCACAAACAAATAATGCCATTCTAGTGTGTATAGATCATTATAAATGGTATTTTATAATATAAACGTTTTTACATTTCAGTTTTACATTTCAATACAGACAGTAATAGCCTAAATGTTTATTATTTGGCCAACACAGTGCTGTACACGGTGGTATGCTGGGGGGGGTAGCATCAAGGAAGGTGACACCAAGAGACTGGACAAGCTTTTCTGCCTACCGCAGTAAGACTGTACAACTCCTCTTCTGGTTGGCTCGATTGGGGTGATCAGATTCAGGCTGATTCTGGGGGATGTTAAATCATACTGGACTGTCCTTATTGTATATAATGTTTCAGATGTCTATTTTATTTTATTCTTTTATTGTCACTTTATTTTGTTGCTGTTGCTTGTGATGTGAGCTGCTGTAATGCGGTAATTTCCCCTCGGGGATCAATAAAGTATCTATCTATCCATCTTAACCTATTTTGAGTTTGGTTCATGTATAATACTGTTGCGGTGTATAGTTAAAACATTTTTTATTTTTGTCTGAGTGCGTCAGAGAGTCAGTGAGATACAGAATCTTTCCCAAGAGCTCTGTCTCCCAGAGTAACATAATAACGTCTAAAAGGACTCTCGAAAAGAGGGGTGAAAATGAGAGAAGAAAAGATCTCATGCCTCAGGGCTATTTTCGGGTTCTACCGTTTATCTTCACATCTTTTAGTAGAGTCATGCAGGAATGAAAAGATCTAAGTCTATAGTCCTAGCCCTATGCCAGTGGAGGCTGTTGGAAGCAGAAATCATGTGTTTGATACTATTCCTCATTCCGTTCCTTTAAATAACGTGAAACAATACTATTGTGCAATATGACAACCCTGGTCGTCTATCTGTACAGTATAGTACAGTGGATAGTGTACATAGCCTTTATTTATGTAAACCAGCTCCTTCCCTTCTTGTGATTTTCTTTTTAAAAGTGTTTTTTTTCCCCTTTCCTAACACCAGGGGAGCCACCCCTCCTAAATTTCGTTGTTTGGTACCTGTACTGTAGCAATGACAATAAAGTCCATTCATTCATTCATTCATTCATTCATTCATAAGCCTGTCCTCCGATTTCTATCTCCACCAGCCTCCCCTGCCCTATACCCAGGAGGAGTGGCATGGTGCACATCCTACCAGAAGCTGAATCTTAGCCAAATAAATCCTTACACTCTTAACCAGTAATTCTACGGTGTACCTTAAGCATCCGATGGTCATGCTAACCAAGACATATTTCTTTTTTAAACACCTGTGTGTACATTAATTTTCTCGGTACTTGTACATACAGTATGTTCATGTGTATTAAGGTGTCATCAAACTCAACTTGCTGGGCTCACGGCAACCATGCAAATCCCTCTCCCAGTGGAGTTACCTCTCTTGGAATAGCTTGAAACATGCTTCCCCGAGGCTTGTTCACACGAGGGCTGGATTCTCTCCTCACCTCACCACTGACAGATGTCTGGTGCATAATGGCTGCCTTGGTATCACGGCAGCCATTAGTGGGTGCTACTCATTTGTAGTGGCACACACACACACACACACACACGCACACACACACACACACACACACACGCACGCACACACACACACACACACACACACACACACACACACACACACACACACACACACACACACACACACACACACACACACACACACACACACACACACACACACACACACACACACACACACACATAGCCTAGTTATCGGAGAGCCGAAACCTTTATTGTTTCATTCAGTTAGATTTGGGTGGACTTGGATAGCCGCGGGCTAGGGAGGAATAGAGAGACCAAAACAATCTCAATCTCAATGGCCTCAAGGATGTTCTAAAACGTTTTAACTCCTCCTGGGTCGAATGCATGCCCGAGAGCAGTGGCGGACTCAGGCTGTTTGAAGGGCAGGGGCGAAAAGAAAAAAAGGGCACCTACTGCACAACATGGGACCCCATCAGTGCACATGGTCAAGTTTAGACCATTGGAAGGGCAGCCAATAAGGCACATCCTCTAATTTTGCCACTCAAAAGGGCACTTTAGTGCGACGTTTTTCAACTGTGGGGGCACATGGTCAAGTTTAGACTATTGGAGGGGCACCAATAGGGCACATCCTCTAATTTTCGCCACTCAAAAGGGCATTTTCGCCACTCAAAAGGGCACTTAAGCGAGATGTTTTTCAACCGTGGGGGGCCCCCCTGCCCCCCCCCTGAGTCCGCCAGTGCCCGAGAGATCTGCCAGTAGGAGTCAGGATGAAGTTAGGGTGCAGATACAGTTTGAGACTAGAGTGCAGAGTTAAAGGTACTGTCCACCAAAATAGTCAACAATGTCGAGAGGGAGAAAAAAGCAGCTCCCCGAAATTGGATGGTCAGAGGAGGGGACACCAAGGACCTTAGCTTTGGAATGTAGGTCATTTTGAAAGTTTTATACACTGAAGGATTTCATGGCGTAAGAAATTGATTCGTATAATGCATACATCTCAATTTCATTTGAGAGCCAATATTTCAGTTAAATAGTCAGCAACTAATCTTACGGGATGGTTCAGTCTATTTTCATCTTTCTGAGTTGTCTTCATAGGCCAGTAGTGAAAGCTCTCCACGTTGCTTCTGCATAACAGTTAGCAGCGTCCTCTGCAATAGACAGGAGTCCAACGGCACTTAAGTTACCATTATTGAAATCACATGCCCACATCTCCTCACGGAAATCTCAAAGTTTAGTGACAAGTTATGCTTGTGCATGCTATTGAAAAGAAAACAATTACAGTCTCTATAATCCATTTGCTTAGAACTAGAAGTATTTCCTCTTCGTAGACTCACACAGCTTAGTTTCAGTTCCACCAGCCAAGCACTCACACTGGAGGCACTCAACTGCTGAGTCATTACTACCTGTGAACAAAAGGTAGCTGGCACATTGGAATGGATGGATTATTATTTCAAAACTACGTAGTTCACTATTACAATGAAAGCATGTACAGGTTGTTCTAGTAGAGCTGCTACTACTTTGTTTGAAGTTCCTTTGGATTCTTAATAGGACTGCTTGTAAAAATCCCTAAATATTCAGCACAACAATTGAGTGGAGTTGGAGATGTCCTCTTGGGTGGAGTGGAATTTGGCAATGATCACGTGGTGCCACCAGTACGACACATCTTCAGTTGTGGTCCCCGACCTCATTGGGTGTTTCGGCCAGTTATCACAAGACACCCTCTGCCGAGGTTGGCCCACCACAGGCTGATCAGGCCTGGGTGTGTGTCGCACGGTGGCACCACGTGGTCATTTGGGAGCCCATGTTGGGTCCCTACGTTTCAGCCACAGCCAGTGACTGCTCCGTTCTGCTGCAGTGGACAGTTCTCTGATTGCCTTCCGTTGGGCCTGTCCTCTGATCCCTACTGCCCTCAGGAGCCTTGTGGTGGAGCTGGCTACAAAGCCTCTGCAGCCCACCTCCACTGGCCACACCTTCACGTTCCAGCCCCGCCCCTCTGCTTCGACTGCTAAGTTGGCATACCGCAGCCTCTTCCGTTCGAATGCCTCATCGATGGCCTCCTCCCATGGGACCGTCAGTTCTACGATGAAGACACGCCGGCAGGACTTGGACCAGAGGACTAGGTCTGGGCGCAGGTTGGTCACTGCAATTTCGGGTGGGAAGGTGAGCCTCTGGCTGAGGTCTACCCGCATTTCCCAATCCCGGGCTGCGTTCAGTGGGCCTGAGTCTGGAGGTGATGGCTTGGTCCGCTGTTTCTCCCCTTCCCGGATGAAGGTTGTTTTCCGTGGAAAGGTAGTCTGGGCATTTAGAGGCATGGCGTTGGTGGTTACCCTCTTGTGCTTAAGTTCGGCAGCCAAGCACTTTAGCACTCGGTTGTGGCGCCAGGTGTATCTTCCTTGAGTTAGACTGGTCTTGCAACCCACCAAGATGTGTTTGAGGGTTGCTGGGGCTGCACACTGGAGACAGGCTGGGTCCTCTCCATACCAGAGATGTAGGTTGGTAGGAGAGGGCAGGACATCATATGTGGCCCTGATGATGAAACTTAGCCTATTAGACTCCATGCTCCACAGCTCGTTCCACGTGATTTTCCTCCTCTCCACGCTCTCCCACTTCATCCAGCGGCCTTGCTGGGCTTGGGAGACTGCCTTGGCGCACCTGGCTGCTTCCTCCTGGTGGCGCACCTCCTCAACCACCATTTGAGAAAATGTAGCCATGTCATTTCAACAATGCCAACTTAAGTATCATTTGAATCCTGTCTATTGAAGAGGGTGCTGCTAATTGCTATCCTTTACAGTTTTTTACGATTGCTAACTCACCATGTTCAATACTGAAACCACAGTTTCACAACTCTTCATACAGTCAGCAGAGCAGAAACCCATGTGAACAAAACTGTGACTCTTTCTCTGTGATTTGTGCATTGCTTTCATACAGAATGCATTCAATGACTACGTTCTCCAAATGCCATAACACTTCTCTCATTCAAACTCCCCCACTTGCAAAATACTATGTATTTGCAACACATTTTTTCATTGCTAACATACTGTGTTCAAAACTCTGAAGAACACATTCAAAACTGAATTATTTGGTGCAATTTTGCAGTAATCATATTCCTATCATATATGACAGAAAGCTCGCAATAAACAGTTTTTTTGCACAGTGTTTGAGTGTGCAGATGCTGTTATTTTGCACTCTATTGATACTCTTCAGTTCCAGAACCTCAGCAAAGTCTGATAACGGATGAGCGGTGGTATTTTCACTATTTGCAGTAATCATATTGAAATGTCTAGAAAATATTAGCAGAATATATACAATGAAATGAAATAGACTAGATGCATTGCCAGGGAAGACATTAGATGTGACCAGATGCAGACCAGAGGGTGGACCAAAACCCTCAGGAGTGAGACATTTTTGGTGTGATTGCTATTGTATTGTAGCCCTGGAATTTCAGTTTTTATTTTTTGTTTGAACTTTGCATCTTCCACTTTATTTTTCACTTTTCATTTTACACAAGTAAATGTAGTGTACTTTGAAGTAAATGTACCGTAACTTACTTTCTGCAAAGATACTGAAAAAAAAGGGATAAACGATAGAATACAGTAAAGGATCGAAGCAAAAGATAGGATAAAGGATAGAAGCAAATTGCGGCATTTCTGATTCATTCTTGTTGCCTAATACTTTACAATTGTACAGTCAACTATTCTGTCTATGATTACTATAAATCAAACCATTTTTATAATGAAATATTCATTCTCGTGAAAATCATTCAAACTATGTAATGCTCCCTGTTGTTAGTGTTTTGTAAGTCAGAA
>NC_137689.1:57685899-57738399 GCF_963989245.1 Nansenia antarctica
GTAGCAAACTTCAAACAAGCTTCAACATGCCTTTTCTTCAGTAATGGAGTCTTCCATGATCGTGAATGGAGACCGTGGCGGTGGAGTGCATTGCCTATTATTGTAACCCTTTCTTTGTGACAACTGTACCTGCTGATTCCAGGTCTTTCTGGAGCTCTGCTCGGGTGGTCCTTGGCTCTTGGGCAACTCTTCTGACTAACTTTCTGACTGCACTGTCAGAAATCTTGCGAGGAGCTCCTCTGCATGGCCGGTTGATAGTTGAGTGATGTTCCTTCCACTTGCAGATAATGGCCCTAATGGTGCTTATAGGAACATTTAGGAGTTGAGAAATCTGTCTGTAACCAGTGCCATTACTATGCTGCTCAACAAACTTGTTGCAAAGGTTCAGTGTCTTGCCCAAGGACATTTCGACATGTGGCCAGCCAGGTTCGAATCGCCGATCTGCCGACCTTGCGATCGTTAGACGCTGGCTTTACCTCCTGCGCCACAACCGCCCCACTGTATGTCCTGACCTATTGACAGAGGATGTAGTGTGCTCTCACACAGGAAGGCTACACCATACACCTGCCATCTAGATGACAGCTGCCAGGTTGCCAAGATACAACCTGAATACAACCCACAGGAGTTCATTGATCTGAGAGGCAAGGGACATCCTGTCCTTTAGAGTGTGCCCAAGGTAGACACCACTTCTGCCTTCAACCAGTGACAATCAGAGTTGCACCCCCCCCCCCCCCCCCCCCCCCCCTCCGATTCAAAGCAACTTGTTTTCAATAAATCATTCAAAGCTGTGTGGGCAAATTAATCAATGAACTCCTAGAGAACAGCCATCAATAAGAGCAGGATCTTACCCAACAAAGGATAACCTTCAATTATATGCTAGGCATACCTTGTTTTGTTATCTTGAAATCAATTGGTGACAGTAGTCATCACCTCCTCCACCTGACTGTACTCTCTGCAGCAAGAATAAGGCATAATCAAACTGATGACTCATGCATCAATATTTCCTAATGCTGAATGCAAGATGGGAATAATTATTCAAGCCACAGGGCAGTTCATGTTTGATATGAAAGATATACCCTGATTATCGCGTTTTTGGTATTCCGTTTAAATGTCTGAAAAAAAAAGGAGTACTTCACTTTTTCCTCGGGAGTTTTGGTGCAACTGCCTCCATCCCTCCCTCCCCAGAGAACCCGCCGCCCCCTACTGCGCGTCTCTCTTTATAAAGCCGCGTTTCCACGCGCTGTGGAGGCAAGACGAGGCGTTCTGAATGCAAGCCATCGCAGAGCATCTACCCGCATACATACGGCATCTGTCCTCACAGGTGAGTGGTTGCACATTCAAATTCCCTCCACATAGAGAGTGCCAGGCTTTATTACCGGTCATTTAGGAGTTACTGTGTTCCAACTAACAATACTGTCAGTCGGTTTGGGAACGTTTAGCTCTATGTCAGACGGTTCACCAGCGTGAAGCCAACACATACCAGAGTATCAACGTCTAGCCTATAGGAGATGTTTCACCAATGCACGGGGCTGTGTTGTTTAGCAGGTTTAAGTCGATATATAGGCAGTTGGAAATAGCCAATGCTTCATGATTTCAGCTATGTCTCAAAACGTATTGGTTTCTGTGCCGTATGCTACTGGATGTCATTTAAAAAATATGTTATTATTATTATTATTATTATTATTTTGCCATCTTTCACCGGCTTCCATTGTCTTTCAAGAGAGTCTGTCATACATTTCCTATTTTTCAATTCATGCCCATTGTTTGGTCTGTGAGGAAGCGGCAGTGTACTTTTTCTTAAGTGGTGAGGAATATACCGATGGATACCAGTAGCATTGAGGGATATACTCTGGAGAACAAGAGGTCATACAAGCGTTGGATGGCATGACCTTTAACAAAACAATTTATTCCTAAAAAATCCCCGCACTTTCAGACAAGTGTCCTCGGGAAAGAAACAGGTGGGACTTTTACCTGGGTTGTACGTTGTGTGTGCGCGCGCGCGCCATGCTGTTGTGTTAAATGAGGTGTGTGTGTGTGTGTGTGTGTGTGTGTGTGTGTGTGCGTGCGTGTGTGTGTGTGTGTGTGTGTGTGTGTGTGTGTGTGTGTGTGTGTGTGTGCCCTTTGCATCTAATGAAGCGACGCAGTGTTCCAAACCAGCATGGGGGCACTCCTTGGAGACGATCAATACCAGACAGTCTCCACCTGTGCGTACGTGTGTGTAACAGTTTTGTAACACTTAACCGTTTTGTAACGTCATTTTCTTTTACAATGATAACATTAGTAAACATTTGGACAGTTGAAGTTACATTTAATTTTTTACTCAAACAAAAATGAAATGACATTATATTTGTCAAAAAAATCCTTAATGTGACCTGCCTGCTTGCAAAGATTCAGTTCATTTAGCATTGTTGTGCTGTCGTAAAGAAACCCTCATTAGAGGCGCCATCACCAAAATGTCAACACAACACTATATGATAGTACTATATACAATAAGGTTTTGCCAGAGTCACATGGAGTTTTCTTTAATTTCTTTCAGTCTTGACTTATCTTTTGCAGCTGCAGCAGTTCTGAAATCAGGTGTGAAAATAACAATATATTTAAATCTGTCCAGCGTTAATATTTTATATATTTCCCCAAAGCCACTCAATATAAAGGCTGTAGTACACAGGCAGAGGACTCAATAGCATGACTCGGAGACCAAAAAACTAGTCTTTACTAGCAAAAATGGGTTCGTTACAAAGGCAGTCAGTCAGTAGGTAAGCATATAATCTGGCATGGAGTAGGCAAAACAGTAGGTTGGGTAAACAATTGAGGATCAAAAACCAGGAAAAAAAAGAACACTAGGAGCTGGAAAGTTTCAACACAAAGGAACAAAGACAAACTCAAACTGGCATAGACACAGGGGAACACACAGGCTGTGTTCGGAATAGCATACTAGCATACTACTCATACTAGATATGACGTATATTTGAGTATGCGAGAGCGTTCACACTGTACAGTATGCGAGATTTGAGTATGCAAGAAATGTAGTATATATACTATATTTTCTGAATTATTTAAGTGTGATACGACTGGACACTTCTGGGGTACTGTTTCCCAAAATGCATTTTGCGTCCAGGGTTGCCAGATGGGGCGGGTTACCGCCGAATGGGCTACTGGATTTTGAGGTTATAGAAAGTTTAGGCTGTAAATTGTCAATCCCATCTGGCAACCCTGTGCGCTTTCAGCCTCGTCAAACTGCATCATACAAACTTGTCATACAGCTGTTGTTTACATTGTCCGATAGAATGGGGACCGAAAGCTTGCAATAAACATAGTTTTTTGCACAGATTTGAGTGTGCAGATGCTGATTTTTTGCACTCTATTTGATACTCTTCAGTTGCAGCACCCCAGCTAAGTCTGATCACGGATGAGCGATGGTATTTTCACTATACTGGGAATTAACATGGTGAAATGCATTCTTAGACAAGGCTACGTCGTCATGATTACAAATATGCCACTTGAAATGCATGAAATCCACGTTTATTTGTGTCTTACACAGATTCGCCTAGTATTTGGCTGATTGTTGCCCAATCACGAATGATCCCAGTATTGTCGCTTCAGACGGAAAAGTTGGTTGTATTGTGCTTGCTGCAGCAAGCCCACGATATGTTATTGCTCATATATATTTATTTTAATCATGTTCTTTTACCAACTGCTAAGACAACAATATAGTAAACTAGTTACTTGAGCTAGCTAAAGATATTGGCCCCCCAAATCATTTTACAACTTGTTGTAATTATGTTATGTTGTTTCTGTCGAACTTCTTAAGTAAGCAATGTAAGCAACGTACTGTATGTAAGCAACGCAGGGTGCGTTCGTAAATTTGCTCTGAGAGCGCCGGAGTGCACACTGGGTTCAACGTCATAAAGGGACCAGGTAATTTGATTGGACAAGAGGCATTCCATGAGTGCTGATCAGATTTCCAGGGCAAATTTACGAACGCAGCTGTAATATAGCTAGGAACAGAAGACAGAAAAAATCGTCAGATCAGATATATAAACGGGTTATTTTGGTAAACTGGACACATTTTGGGAATATATGTGGTTACTTTCTTGCCTGAAAACATATTACAACTTCATAAAATGACATGTTAACACTTGTAAAGCCAAAATTACAGCTTTTAGCCAATGGAGGTTTAAAATGGAGGTTTAAATTCCCCGCTCCTGGCGAAATGCATTCTGGGAGGCAGTATGCATACTGTGTAAACGGTCGGCTGGTTTTCGCATACTTATTATGAATTTAGTAGGCAGTATGCAGTATATTGTAGTGCCGAGAGACGGGAGTCGGAGGCGGTGTATCGAATGTCACAGCTAGACGTTTATTGACAGACATGAACGAGTCTCAACCACATGCTTCAAGCAGTAACTATAACTGACCTAACAACTTGGGTACCACGCACTTAACTCTCCGTGCGGAACAATACTCCCAACCCATAGTTCCGTGGGTGAATTATGTTAACCCACCACACAAGCCCCCCCCAGAATTCACCCATAGTCAAAATCCCTGTGTCGGGGAGGGACGACGATCCGACCCCGGCGGGTGCGGGACGCAGGGGCAGCCGGGGCAGGGGCAGGGGCAGGGCCAGCCGGGGCCGGGGCAGGGGGAACCGGGACAGGGCCAGGGGCAGGGGCAGCCGGCGCAGCTGAAGGCACCGCGACCGGGGGCGGGGCATGGGGGGGCGGCCACGGCGTGGGGGCTGAGCCAGTTCCAATGGCCGGGAAACGTCCACGTGAGCGGACTTGATCCTATCAATGGAGACCGTCTCGTGTCTACCACCAACGTCCACCACCAGGGTCTTGTTGTAGGACCTTGAACGGGCCATCGTAAGGGGGGCGTAGGGGGCCGCGGTGGGCGTCGTGGCGAATGAAGACAAAGTCTGACGAGCGCAGCTCTGTGGGGACCCGGAAAGCAGGGGTACCGTGCTGTGAAGTGGGGACGGGTGCGAACACCTCAGCGGCCTCCAGCAGGGAGGAGCGCTGCCTGGCTGCAGACCAGGGGACAGTGGCATCCGGGATGAAATCCCCGGGGACTCGTAGGGTTTGGCCGTATACGAGTTCGGCAGACGAGAACTGCAAGTCCTCTTTGGGGGCACATCTGAGGCCAAGCATGACCCACGGAAGTTTGTCCACCCAGTTGCCGTCCGTCAAACTCGCGCGTAGGGCCGCCTTCATTGAGCCTCTCAGGAACAGTGAAGGGCTCAAAAGGGGCTCTGGTATGGCGGTGTACTTTGGCGCGTTGACAGGCCACGCACGTGTCGACCCAGCCCCTTACCTCCTTCTTGAGCCCCTGCCATACGAACTTCTCAGAAACTAATTTCACGGACGGTTTCCTGCCGGGTCGGGAGAGGTTGTGTACAGCCTCAAAAACGGGCCGGCGCCAGTTCACAGGGACTAGCGGCCGCGGCTGGCCCGTAGAGAAGTCGCACAGCAGTTTTGTGCCTGAGTCACCGACTACGACATCCTCCAAGCGTAGTCCTGTGTCCGCGTTCTTGAGGGTCTGGACCCCGTGATCGGAGGCCTGGTCTGCACTCATGCGGAGGTAGTCGAGACCCAGTTGAACGGCCCCGACGACCGCTCTGGAGAGACAGTCCGCGACCACGTTGGACATGCCAGCGATGTGTTGGATGTCTGTGGTGTACTCAGATATGTACGAGAGCAGGCGTTGCTGGCGGGCAGACCAAGGCTCGGCCACCTTGGACATGGAGAACGTGAGGGGTTTGTGATCCACGAACGCCGTGAACTCACGGCCTTCCAGCAGGAACCGGAAGTGGCGGACTGCCAAAAAGAGGCCAAGGAGCTCCCTGTCGAACGCGCTGTATTTGCTCTCTCCGGAAACGGCCTCCACCTTCGATGGGAGGGGGGCGGCCCCATCTTTGTTGATGAGATGCCCAAGGAATTGGATGGAGGGTAACCCGAACAGACACTTCGCCGGGTTAATGATCAGGCCATGTTGGCTGAGCCTCGTGAAGAGGTCTCGGAGATGTGCCAGGTGCTCTTCCTCCGAGGAGCTGGCAACGAGGATGTCGTCCAAATAGAATGGAATGGAATGGAATGGAATGGACTTTATTTGTCATTGCTACAGTACAGGTACCAAACAACGAAATTTAGGAGGGGTGGCTCCCCTGGTGTTAGGAAAGGGAAAAAAATAAAAAAATAAATAGAAAAAGCATAAAATCACAAGAAGGTAAGGAGCTGGTTTACATCAATAAAGGCTATGTACACAATCCACTGTACTATACTGCACAGATAGTCAACTAGGGTTGTCATATTGCACAAAAGTATTTTTTCACATTATTTTAAAGTGTCACAGTTTGCAGGCTTGAAATGTACATGTTTGTGCCTCAGCACTAGCTGCCATACAATCCGTCCGGACTGTCCTGGGCTCAGAACTTAGGCCTTTGCTGTGTTCAGGGCCTTGACGGCCCTGTGGTAGAAGCAGTTCTTCAGTCTGTTTGTCTTAGCGGCCGGGGTCCTGTACCTCCTATTCGAAGGCAGCCTGATAAAGTGTACGTGCCCAGGGTGGGTCGGGTCCCTGGAGATCTTGGAGGCCTTCCTGAGACAGCGTGTGTTGTACAGCTCTTCCAGAGAGGGGAGGGGGGCGCCGGTGATCTTCTGTGCTGTTCTCACGACTCTCTGTAGCGCGTTTCTCTCCGATGTTGTGCAGCTGTGGAACCAGTTGCAGATGCCGTAGGTGAGGATGCTCTCCACTGCGCCGTGGTAGAAGGCCACAAGTATCTCCTGCTTGTTGTGTTCTTTCCTGAGGCATCTCAGGGTGTATAGCCGCTGTTGTGCCCTCTTGATGGTGCCTTTTGTGTTGTCCTTCCAGGCCAGGTCATCCCGCATGTGATGTCCCAGGAATCGGAGGGTTGAGACTCTCTCCACGCTCTCTCCGTCGATGAGCAGGGGCTGGATCTCGGACTTTTTCCTCCTGAAGTCTACGATGAATTCCTGGGTCTTTGACTTGTTTAGCAGCAGGTTGTTAACCTTGCACAGCTTGCTCAGTTGCTCTACCTCATCCCTGTACGCCGCCTCGTCCCCCCCCGAGATACATCCCACCACGGTGGTGTCGTCTGCAAACTTTACGATGTAGTTGCTGGGGTGGACGGGGGTGAAGTCGTGGGTGTAGAGGTTGTAGAGGATGGGGCTTAGCACGCAGCCCTGGGGGGACCCAGTGCTGAGGCTGAGGGCTGTGGAGGTGTGGGGGCCCACCCGCACCCTCTGGGGGCGGTCGGTCAGGAAGTCCTTGATCCACGCACATATAGAGTGTGATAGACCCAGGTCTAGTAGTTTGGTCACTAGCCTGTCTGGAAGGATGGTGTTGAAGGCGGAGCTGAAGTCCACGAAGAGCAGTCTCGCGTAGCTGTTTCCCCTCTCCAGGTGGGATAGAGTGGCGTGGAGAGTCGTCGCTATGGCGTCCTCTGTGGACCTGTGGGCTCTGTAGGCGAACTGGTATGGATCCAGGTTGGGCGGGAGGCGTGTGAGTATGTGGGCCCGGACTAGTTTCTCGAAGCACTTCATGATGATTGGTGTGAGTGCCACCGGGCGGTAGTCGTTTAGGCAGCTCACCGTGCTTTTCTTCGGGACTGGGATGATAGTTGAGGTTTTCAGGCAGGGTGGGACGGTGGCCTGGGACAGGGACTGGTTAAAGATGTTGGTGAAAACCCCGGCCAGCTGGTCGGCGCAGTCTCTCAGCACCCGTCCCAGGACGCCATCCGGCCCCGAGGCTTTCCTGGGGTCCACCGCCTTCAGTACGCGTCTCACCTCATGCTCTGTGAGGGTGAGGCTGCTGAGAGCTGGAGAGAGTGGTGTTTGTGTTGCGGTTACCTCCGTTCGCCCCTTGTCGAACCGGGCGTAGAAGGTGTTCAGCTTTCCCGCCAGCAGGGGGTTGTCCTCTGCGGCTGTGAGCCTGTTGGCTCTGAAGTTTGTCATCTGCTGAACCCCCTGCCACATCCGCCTGGAGTCGTTGCTCAGGAGGCATTCCTCAATCTTCTCTCTGTGCTCTGCCTTGGCCGCTTTGATGCCGCGCTTTAGGTTGGCCCTGGTGGAGCTGTACAGCGGTGTGCGCTTCCCTGCGAAGAAGGCGTTGTCCCTCTTGTTGATCAGTTTTTGGACCTTCCCAGTCATCCATGGCTTCGTGTTGGGGTAGACCCGGACCCGTTTGTCCACGGTGACTGAGTTGGTGCAGTTCACTATGTGGTTCAGAACCGACGACGTGTACTGTTCCAGGTCCTCATGCTCATATTCCTGCCATAGGGTGTCATTTAGGCAGATCTGCAGTGGAGCGGACCCTTCTGGCCAGGTTCTGACAGTCTTAGTGGCACTTTTCCCCATTGTAGTGAGCTAGCGGACTAGCCTTGTAAGCACGTTTGATGTTGGTGTATACCTTATCCAGTGTTTTTTCTCCTCTCGTTGCACATTTTACATGCTGATAGAACTTGGGTAGTACTGCCTTCAGGTCGACGAATAGGAATGGCATGTCTCTGAGCGTCGAATCCATTAGCCGCTGAAAGGACTGGGCTGCATTCTTAAGTCCAAACGGCATGCGTAGGAATTCGTGATCACCGCTGTTTTGGGAATGTCTGAAGGGTGCACGGGGACTTGGTGGTAGCCACGCACTTTGAGAAAACCAGCTTACCCGCCAGATGCGCAGAGAAGTCCTACGGTGTTGGTAGTGGTGGTCTAGTGGATAGTAAGTTGGACTTGGGATCGGAAGGTTGTGAGTTCAAATCCCGCCTGAAGCCACACCACTACTAGTGTGCCCTTGGGTAAGGCACTTAGCCCTCAGTTACTCCAGGGGGAATGTCCCTGTAATTCGTAATTGTAAGTCGCTTTGGATAAAAGCGTCTGCTAAATGGCAAAATTATACAGGGGTAGTGGTGGTCTAGTGGATAGTGAGTTGGACTTGTGATCGGAAGGTTGTGAGTTCAAATCCCGCCTGAAGCCACACCACTACTAGTGTGCCCTTGGGTAAGGCACTTAGCCCTCAGTTACTCCAGGGGGAATGTCCCTGTAATTCGTAATTGTAAGTCGCTTTGGATAAAAGCGTCTGCTAAATGGCAAAATTACTAAAAATTATTAATTAAAATTAAGTCCTGAATGTGGGGGACTGGGTAGCGGTCGGGTGTCGTAGCGTCGTTGAAGCGGCGGTAGTCGCCACACGGTCGCCATCCGCCGTCTGGTTTCGGCACGATGTGTAGCGGTGAGGCCCATGGGCTGTCTGAGCGGCGGATGATACCAAGGCGCTCCATGTTGGCGAACTCAGACTTAGCGACTGCTAGCCTGTCGGGGTTGAGCCGTCGGGCCCTAGCTAGATGGGGGCGCCCTTGGTCTCTATGTGGTGCTCCACCCCATGCTTGGTAGTGGTGGGCCATGACCTCCCCTGGCGGTGTCATCCACTGTCGCAGGCAGGACGCTCCTCTGAGCACCGGTGTCACAGAGGAATTTGCACCCGGAGAGAGTGTCTCTGATGAATAGTAGCTGATTTGTTGTGCCCACACTCATAGCCACTACAGAGCGCAGGCTTTGCCGTTTCCCGTCGAGCCGTAGTTGCAAGGGGAGCGGCACCTCTTCGCTTTCGCGCCAAAGCGTGAGTGAAAATAGCACATGCCTGGGCTAGTACGGCTATCGGTGGTAGGTGGGCCCTTGCTAGCCTGTCTCTGCCAGGGGGAGTGTAATTGTGTGTCGGGGCTAGCACTTCAGGGGTAAAACGCTGGGTAGCTAGGAAGAAGCGGTCAGCCTCTTCTGCTAACTCACGGGGTTCAGTAATAGTCGTATTAGCGAGCGCTGTCTGTACATGTGCAGGCATGTGCCGAAGAAACAGTTCAATAAATAGAAAATGTGGTTCTTCCGTACCTAGTAGGTTCAGCATCATGTCCATGTGCTGGGAAGGCTTGCTGTCTCCCAGCCCCTGAATTGCGAACAGACGTCGGGCTCGTTCTGACCGTGATAGTTCGAAGGTCTTGAGGAGGAGAGCCTTAAACGCTGTATATTTATTCAGGGCAGGGGGAGCTGTAATGAAGCCCACCGTTCTGGCTGCAGTGGAGCTCCCCAGCGCCGAGACGACATGGTAGTAGCGTGCGGCGTCCTCTGCAATCCCACGGAGGGCGAACTGCGCCTCCGTCTGTGCGAACCATGCTGCCGCGGATGTCTCCCAAAACTCCGGCAATTTGAGAATAACGGCGTTATTTGCCATGTTCGGTTCAGTCTCGGATACTTCAACGGGACTGACGTCGGGGTCACCAGTGTAGTGCCGAGAGACGGGAGTCGGAGGCGGTGTATCGAATGTCACAGCTAGACGTTTATTGACAGACATGAACGAGTCTCAACCACATGCTTCAAGCAGTAACTATAACTGACCTTGGGAACAACTTGGGTACCACGCACTTAACTCTCCGTGCGGAACAATACTCCCAACCCATAGTTCCGTGGGTGAATTATGTTAACCCACCACAATATACTTATTGAGTATGCTAGTATGCAGTATGCTAGTATACCATTCCGAACACAGCCACAGACTAAATACACAATGAAGGATGATGAGGTTAACAGGTGAAACCAATCATGGCAGGGTAGACAATCACACAGGCGGGAAACACATAGGCCACGTTCGTAAATTAGCTCTGAGAGTGTCAGAGCGTCCATGTGACTGCCTCTTGTCCTATTGGACAAGAGGCAGTCACGTGGACGCTCCGGCGCTCTCAGAGCTAATTTACGAACGTGGCCATAGTGTCTGAAACGAGAGACAAGGTGAATAAAACAAAAATAAACAACAATAAATCATGTATAAAATAATAAATGAAACAATAGGAAACAATAAATGAATAACATGAAACAAAGACAAACAAAAACTAAGGAACAGGATGAAACGTTACACTCAAGCTACCAAATCATGATGCATTATGCAATTATACAGTAGCTAATTATGCACAATACTAGGCTGAATATGGAATGACTGCAGTATCGTGTGTGCACATGCACATGCACAAACACACACACACACACACACACACACACACACACACACACACACTGCTATTGACCTGCGGCTGTGACTTAATACCATATAAATTAACTGTGGAGTGGAGGGCTAGAGACAATATTTGGGTCTTAGAGAGGATTAGCGTATAGATTCTCTTTCCCTTACACTCTCTCTCTCTCTCTCTTTCTCTCTCTCTCTCTTTCTCTCTCTCTCTCTCTCTCTCTCTCTCTCTCTCTCTCTCTCTCTCTCACATAAACACCTACTATGCCCTAAACCCTTTCATAAAGTGTTGGTGAGGGAATAGGATTATTGCAGAGAGCAGAGGGCATATTGGGCTGCAACAATACACTTTTCTATTATCATATCCAGGACAGGGGTCTCCAACTCTGGAGAGTTCTACTGGCAAACAAGGTTAAACCTGCACACATACAGTACCTGCACCATGTCTGTCTGTTCTGAGGGCTGTGAAGGCTGGACAGACTGAACTAGTGCAGTCAAAACACAAGGTGTGTGTGTGTGTGTGTGTGTGTGTGTGTGTGTGTGTGTATTGTGTATACATAAAGACTTTCCTTTCACGATCATCACGGTCTGCTGATGATGATTGGGTTTTACTGTCTTTCACAATTCACATCCAATCAAGTGTGTGAATGTGTCATAAATGATAAATGAGCATGGCACACACACACAGACACACACACACACACACACACACACTGAATTATCTCACAGACTCCCCAGAGCATATCCTGCCATCCCCTGGGCCCAATATTTCCAAACTTTTCATTCATCACAGATCTTTTTTTATTTTTTTATTTATTTTTTAAAATATGTTTTCAGGGAATTTTCTGCTTTATTGGGATAGAGACAGTAGAGATTGACAGGAAGGATGGGTGAGAGAGAGGTGGGATGACATGCAAGATAGGTCGATGAGGTAATGAGCTACGCCACCCAGGCACACCATCACAGCTCATTCTGATCTAGTTTCGAAATACTGGGCCTTGAGCATAGGCTGTTCCTGTCCCTTTCCCTCTCTTTCTTCTTTTTCCAGACCAATCATTTCATACCTCCTTCATCTATACCTCTCCTACAAGACAGAGAATATGAGAGGGTTTTCTGAATCTAGAGGGCAGGCTGTTGGAGGCAGAAATTGGAAGGACGGGTTCATTGTAATGCATGGAATGCAATAAGGAATGCTGCTATGTGCATTTTGATACTCTTCCTCATTCCCTTCATGACAATAAAGCTACCCTACGATTACCTCCACCGTGCTGCTCCCCATATCTGTTCATCTCATACTCTTCCATTTTTACCCTCTCACCTACTCAATCATATCTCCTGAACATTTAGAATCTGCTTCTCCGTATGCTCTTCCACGAAAAAAATCGCATCTCACATCTCCCCAGGTTCTCATGTCAACATCTTTACAGTTATGTGAAAAAGATAGGACACCCCATGAAAAACGTTGTCTTTTTCCACATGTTTAAACATATGGACATTTGATCTTCATTTTAATAATATGTGACACGGTCTGGTGAAACGGTCTGGCGCAAATGAGCAAAAAACTATTTTTTGCATATTACGAAAGTGTTGAAGAGCGCACTCGATATAACAATCAACAGTTTTAGGATCACTAAATACTTATAACTTGTTAATTGGATTCACTGTCTCGTCTGCCTTATTTAAACCTCAGACATTTATTTTGGTTTGCTTTTGATTGTTATAGTGAGTGGTATCACCATGGCGAGATCAAAAGAGCTCTCTGAGGCCTTCAGAAAGAAGGTTGTAGATGCATATGAGTCTGGGAAGGGATTTAAAAAGATTTTCAAACAATTAGAAATCAGCCATTCCACTGTCCGGAAAATTATTTACAAGTGGACAACATTTAAAACAACTGCCAACATGGCCAGGTCAGGCCATCCTAGCAAGTTCAGCCCAAGAGCAGACTGCAAGATGCTTAAAGAAGTCTCCAACAATCCTAAAATGTGACATAGTCTGGTGAAAATATCTGCAGGTCGGCAATTCTCAAATTGTGCAAATGACCAAAAAGCTTATTTAATGTGTTTTCCATTGTTTTGCATATTACGAAAGTTTAAGTGTTATAGAGCGCACTCAATATAACAAACAACAATAATAAATACCTTATAATTTGTGAATTGGATTAACTGTATCGCGTCCTGCTTCAGGCTACTGGGTTAGTGATACATGGCTTGTAAACAATTTTACGTTTTAGGACGTATTCAAAAGCAAGGACTGCGTGATCATCTAATTATGTGTAGTTACCGGTATATGTTTTTAGCATGTTGATGTTCTATCTACAAACATATCATATGGGGAAAGGGGAATCCTTATCTATAAGAAGCAATATTTTTCCTGCATAGCAACTTGAATCCGGTATTTAAACTCCTGTAGTGTAGGTAATATGTCTAGTTTAATGAGGCCTTGTAAAGCATTCCAAATCTAATTTTAATGTAAGCTTATTTACAAGTAAATAATACAACAAAGTTACATTTTCATTGTCTTTGGTTCAATTGCATCACCTTTATCTCTAGATATAGTTGGAAAGAAGATCAAATATTGATATGTTCATATGTCTTGAAAAAACATAACTAAATGTTTCATGGGGTGTCCTAATTGTTTCACATGACTATCACGTGACAGGCCCATTCCACAGGAGACCCAGTAGAAGGGAAGACTGATCTCTCCCGACATCACAATGGCCTATTGCCTCCCATGTGGAAGATGACAGACATTGTCCCCATGTAATATAGGGACCTAAGCCAAGCAGCAGTAGCTGTAGCGGCGCCCTGAAGATGAAGCCTCTCACCCGGCTCTCTGAACATCACAAATGGAATACTACAAATGGAATTATGCTTTCTAATGGAATTCTGTTCTCTGCAATCGCAGCGTTTCTCTCACTTCATGATCAAGCAGTGACAATGAATATTCGATTCTCTGGCCGCTGGAACAGTTTGATTTCTGTCCTCTCTGGCGCTTGAAAGCAATCTGAAATAATGATAAGCTGTTATGAATAATAGACTGTAGACAGGACGGCAGCTTGTCGTCAGGCCTTACATGCTGGTGTGTGTGTGTGTGTGTGTGTGTGTGTGTGTACACACGTGCGCTTGTTCATAAACCTTGATTCATGAATCATTGAACATTCTTTGTGATGAGGAGAGAACCGCAAACCTTTAGAGTCCACAACGGACACCGGAAAACACCTCTGGAGACGCTAAGAACATGAGTATGCCTCACAGGAGAGACTCTAGGATGTAGAATTTGGAGGACGGGCTCATTGTAACGCATGAAATGGAATGAGGAATGTTATCAAACATATGTGTTTGATACCATTCCGAATTCCGTTCCGTACATTACGATGAGCCCCTTGTCCGATTACTGCCTCAGCCAGCCTAACACGATGTGAATGTGTGCATATGACGTGCATGTGTGTGGTTCGGGGGCAGTTGTCCATCAGGACATGATGTTTTGAGTTATGAGTGACTCAACATCCCTCTCTCTTTCGCACACAGACACACACACATACACACACACACACACACACACACACACAGCTTTGACAGTAGAAACACAAGTCCTGAAGCTTTAATTTAGTGTTATTTGTTATATTAGAGTAATCTTAATTTGATTACCATTAATGGTGTAAATTCCTGGTGTTCCTAGCAGAGAGAGAGAGAGGAGACATGACCTCTGTGTCATTCAGCCTCATGTCATTTTTAGCAGATATTATCCCCAAGCTCTACACAACACAGTGATTGGGAGTCAGTGGTGAGTAGTCTAGACTAGCGACAGCAGGCAGAGCGTGTATGTGCATGTGCATGTGTGTTTAATGAAGTAATAAGCACGAAAGCGGTGTGTGTGTGTGTTTGTGTGTGGGGGGGTTAATAAGCTGTGTGTTAATTAAACTTCACTCAAACCAGTATGTGTGTGGCCTTAGGGTGAAGCATGAACTGGACAAGCGTGAGAGAGAGAGAGAGAGAGAGAGAGAGAGAGAGAGAGAGAGAGAGAGATGAGTGATTGAGTGTGTGCTTGACTGCTTATGCTATTCACAGCCTGTGTGTGTGTGTGTGTGTGTGCGTGTTTGTCTGGGAGAGGGTTGGTATTTTTAGAGTGGTTGTGATGTGAACAGGGCTTTCAGACTCCTTTGCAAGGACCACAGTACCAATCAAAAGTTTGGACACACTTCCCCATTCAATTGAATGGGAAAGTGTGTCGAAAAGTTTGACTGGTACTGTACATTGGTCTGGTACTGTATATTGCCAGGGGGATATCGGTATACATTGGTCTATATATTTGCCAGGGGGGTAATGGTATACATTGGTCTAGATATTTGCCAGGAGGATGTTGGGTATACATTGGTCTATATATTTGGGGATATTGGTATATATGTTACGGTACATGTGGGAATACGGTACATGTGGGAAAACTAGGATTAGGGTTAGGTGCTACGTCCACTTGGTACATGCTGGCATGTCTACACCTACACCTAACCCTACCCCTAACCCTAACCCTACCCCTAATCCTAACCCTAACCTTAACCGTAGCACCCTAGCACCTAACCCTAACCCTAGTTTTCCCACATGTACCGTTTTCCCACATGTACCGTAACATATAATCACATCTTACCCTGAGTTGTCCTGAAAGGCCAGTAGTGAAATATTCTCCAGTTCTCTGTTCTCCACTTTGCTACTGCAGCACAGGCTGAATGTCAGCAGCGCCATCTCCAATAGACAGGATTCTGACAATAACTAATTAGCATTGTTGAAATTGCATAACTCGTAACTAATCTTTGTTTTAAGTTTCTCTGAGGAGCTTTTGGTGTAATGTCAACGACGCTAAACTGGTTACTGTCAGAATCCTGTCTATTGGAGATGGCGCTGCTAACCATTAGCCTGTGCTGTGGTAGAATTCAGCTTGGTGTAAGATGATATTTCACCCGAACATGAAAATATATCGAACCATCCCTTTTAAGTATCCATTCAAGCGGACAGATTTCCATTGAAAGTTGCTGTGCTTTTCCTAGCTGAATTCTGCCCATGGCTATCCTTTCTCTGGGGACACGTCAGGTCAAACAGAAAGAAAGTTGAGGTGACTCATCTGCTAGAAACAGGAAATTCACTCTTGCACGCATGGACACACACACACACACACACACACACACACTCTTCTGTGCCAGGGTCACAGTGAGCAGATGATAAACCATTTGCCTCTAATGCTTAATCTCATCATAGAATACACTAATGTCCCTCTGTCTCGGGAGGAGCGCACTGTATAATCAAACCATTAACCCAGAGGTGATGTGTGTGTGTGTGTGTGTGTGTGTGTGTGTGTGTGTGGTCACGATGGCATGATTGGGCGCCTCATCTGAACTGTTCTTTGTCTCTCGTCCAATTGAGCATATGCCTGTGTGTGTGTGTGTTGTGTGTCTGTGCATATTGCTGAGATAAAAGAAAGATTAAAATAACACGTTCAACTGAAGAGAGAGAGAGAACCTACAGTAGCGGCTGTGAGGGAGACAAAGTCGTAATGAGAGAGAGGGATGTAGAGACTCCTCTCCTCTCACATCTAGCCCCACTGGGGATGGACTTTATGAATATGATGAATATTCAGTGGGCAATAAACATGTTCTCCCTGTTATGTCCTTCTCCTTTATTTATTCATCATATCGCCTCCTATCATCTCCATCCTCATATCTGCTAGCGTTTATTGTTTTTTTTTTCTTTCTTCCCTTCCCTTCTCTTTTCCTTCTTCTCTTCTGCCCTATCGCCTCCGTAGTCTCTGCAATCGTGAGACTAGATCTCTCTCTTCTCTGCCTTCCAGATAGACCCTGAGACTCTGAGCTGCTCCAGTCCCACAGACTCCAGCTGTAGGATGTCCAACCAGCTCTGGCCAGCCCAGGAAGGCAGAGAGGGGTTACTAGAACTACCCCTCGACTCCGTCTAACCCTCCGTCTAACCCTCCACAGCTCCTAACTCTCCTTCAGATATTCTCTGCCAATCCGTCTCCAACCTTCCCTCTACCGCTTGGACACCCTCTCATCCCATTTTAGGGAGTTCTCTAACCCCCCGCCCCCCAATCAGTCCTGTACCACCCTTCTACTCCCACGAGTACCCTCTAAACCCCCCTCTGACGAAGAACTCCAACTAGGGAGAGTTACCCTGCTTCAGTCCCTGTTCCCTCCGTCCTCACCCCCTCACTCCCTGTCACCTTCCTCACCTTCACCCTCTCCTCAGCGCTCCCCACCTCTCTCCACCATGTCCAATAACAGTAGCTCCCTCAATGGCTGGGAGACCTCTGATTGGGCAGAGTCCGCCCAGTGTCCGCCCTCCGTAGGCGGGGCCACCTTCCTGATCGTGGCCTACAGCACTGTCATTGCTGTGGGGTTGCTAGGCAACGCCGGCCTGGTGTTTATCATCGCCCGGCAACAGGAGCTCCGGAACGTCACCAACATTCTGATCGCCAACCTGTCATGTTCCGACATCCTGATGTGCGTGGTGTGTCTACCTGTCACCGTCATCTACACGCTCATGGACCGCTGGGTGCTGGGGGAGGCCCTGTGCAAGGTCAGTCTACGCACACTCACACAACTGTCTGTCTGTCCATGCTGGATTCTCTCCAGCTCCTGGGGGTTTGTCTGTGTGTATGAGCACAATATGTACTAGTAACTATCCACAAGATCACATACTGTGCATCTCCTCGTCCCTCTCTCAGATGACCCCGTTTGTCCAGTGCATGTCGGTGACGGTGTCCATCTTCTCCCTGGTGCTGATCGCTCTGGAGCGTCACCAGCTGATCCTGCACCCAACAGGCTGGTCCCCAGCAGCCGGGCACTCCTACCTGGCCGTGGGGCTCACTTGGCTGGTGGCCTGCTTTATCTCCCTGCCCTTCCTCTCCTTCAACATTCTCACCAATGTCCCCTTCCAAAACCTCACCCTTACGGCCAACCCATTCAGGTGAGTGAGCATCTGCCTGCCTGCCTGCCTGTTTGTCTGTCTGTCTGTCTGTTTTTGATTGTTTTTCTAGCCATCCATCCATGTATCTAGAATAGAACTAATCATGGTATTCCACAGAACTTTCAGATCTCCTTTGGTTAAGAAACAAGGCCTGGGCCAAAGCTAGAAAAACAGACTCAGTAGCTGATTGGCAGGTTTTCAGACATCTAAGAAATAGATGCACATCATAAGTTAAGAAAGCTAAATCAAGCTACTTCTACTACTACTTACTAACTGCTGTCTCAGATTCTGCTGGTGATCCTACACAATCTTGGAAAACAGTTAACGCTCTGAAGCATGAACATTCCTCTTCCTCACCACTTAAGCAAGTTTTGTCAGACTCTGGCCATATTATTGCGAAACATTTTATGTTCATCACAAGTGATGCCTTTAATCAGCATCTCTGTCTCAGCAAGTTTTTTATTTGAGAGAAATGGCAGGCTGTCCCTGCACAGTCGGTCGACTGCAGTCAGGAACTAGAAAATCTTTGTTTTCATTTAAATAATTTTCTACTTTCACTTTCATCTACTGATGTACTACCACATGAGCTGCTTAAAACTGATGTGAGAAAATCCATTGGGGCTGATCAGCTTGAGCTTTCGGGCCCCCCCTGATTGAGGTCGTTGACATATTTTTAATCTGACTGTCATCACCGGTGCTATCCCCAAGGTTTAGAAGGCAGCCCATGTGCTCTAGATTACTGCCACCCACTGTCCAAGCTGTCTTGCCTTTCCAAAGTATTAGAGTCCCTGGTCAACTCCCAGCTAAGAACCTTTTTATGTTCTCATTCTATTCTAAATGTGCACCAATCTGGCTTTAGACCTGTATATAGCACATTATCAGATGCTACGCTTGTCTTAGATGATGTGTTAAATTGTCTAGATCAGAAAAAAACATTGCTGCCTTATTCAGAGATCTGTTTCTGCTTGGGAAATGTAAAATATTGATTGAGGACCTTTTTGATGAAGAATGTGATTGTTTCCCTTGATATAACACAATATCGTGGCTTTATATGATGTATTGATTTCTTTATTTTACAGTATTTCTTTTTTTGATATTGATATTTTGGACAGGGCAAAAGCTCTGGTCACAGTGTGTTCCCCCTGTATACATAAAGGTTAAATCTGTCTGTGTCCAGGGACCATCTGATCTGTATGGAGTTGTGGCCATCTGAGAGGCACCGTCTGGCCTACACTACATCACTACTGCTCTTCCAGTACTGTCTGCCTCTGCTACTGGTGCTGCTCTGCTACATCAGGATCTTCCTCCGCCTCAGGCGACGCAGGTCAAACATACACTCACAATGCAGTAGCTCTGGGGGGGGACCAGTGGTGTAGCATAGTATTTGACCACCATGGCAAGTGAATGTATGACAGAACAGAAGTGTTCTGTTACTCTAGAACATAACTATAGCAGTTTTATATCACAACCCAGAGCTGTACTTTAACACGACTTTAGCTGAACAAAAGCACAACCAATCCTTCTACAACATAACAGTAACATAAGTCCTCTGTTCCTCAGGGATGTGGTGGAGCGGAGCCGGAAGGCCCGGGGAGCCCAAAGAATCAACGCCATGCTGGCGGCCATAGTTGCTGCTTTCGCCCTCTGCTGGCTGCCCCTGAATGTGTTCAACACTCTGTTTGACTGGCACCACCAGGCTCTGCCAGCCTGCCAGCATGATGCAGTGTTCTCTGCCTGCCACCTCACTGCCATGGCATCTACTTGTGTTAACCCAGTGGTGTACGGGTTCCTGAACAGTAACTTCCAACGGGAGCTGAAGCTGACCCTGCAGCGCTGCCAGTGTGGCATGGGGGCGCCAGAGAGCTACGAGAGCTTCCCCCTCTCCACTGTGGGCAGTGAGGGGATGACCAAAGTCACCTCTTTGAACAGAATGGGGTCACTGAATGCTGCACCTCCAAGGCCCGAGCCTAGTGTGTGTGTCCACAGCTAGTGGCTAATGCTAATAGATAGACCAACAACAGTTGAATACAGCTGGACATACAGGACAAACAATGATAGACAATGGCATATGGGCTTTGTTTCCATGGTGTTTGGCCTTTTTTGTAATTATCAGTGGTGCAGACCGTGCAGAGTGTACACAGCTAACACATACAGCAATCCGACAGAGCTGGAGCTGTATGGTATGCTGTCAACGGCTGTATTGAACGACTTGTATGGTATGCTGTCAACGGCTGTACACACACACACACACACAGACAGAGAGAGAGAGAGAGAGAGCGAGAGAGAGAGCGAGAGAGAGAGACGCGTGGGCTCAGTTTCCATGGAGATAGTTTTTTTTTTTTAAGCTCTGCATCATTTTGCCCCCTGTTGAACTGTCGTCATCAGCAGCTCTGTCAGGGTGTGAGATTGCTGTCCGTCATGTCAATCCACCCATCATGCACGTTAGGCCCTGCTGTCGCCATGAGTGGAAGAACTCTATTCACTTCCCACTGACAGCTCTTTGACGTTAGGAGAAAAGGCTGTGAGCTGATTAGGACCTGGAGAGATCCGTGACAGAGACAAAGTGAGACACTGAATGTCTGAGAGAGGGGATGGGTCAGGTCAGTGATAGTAGGTCCCAGGAGTCTCAGCAGGTGGATGTTTGGATGCGGTCTGTGAGCTGTCACTGGCTGGAGGCTTGGGAGGGCACTGACTGGCTGACTGGTTGACTGACTGACTGAGAGGGGAATCACTACTAGAGCTGCTGGCACAACCGAGAGATCCTAGCCAGCTGAGGGGCTCTCTAGAGGCTAGCCGATTGTCTTACTGTAGTACCTTTAGACAAAATACTCAAGACAAACAGAACACGTACCAGTAGCATACTTGAATTATTGAAGACCCCAACCCCTGCCTACGTGTCTGTAAACCACTATTTCTGCCTTGCTGTCCTGTTGTCTCAGCCTGTGGGTATCATTTACATGACATTTATATTTACATTTTTGGCATTTAGCAGACACCTTTATCCAAAGTGACTTACAACAAATACAGTTGTCTAAGTAAGGGAATCATCTATCCATCAGTCATCGCAAGAAAAAGTTATCTATGCTCGGGGCAGGGGCCTTTGGCAGTTATAATGCTACAATATTTAATTTTAAAATTACTATTACAGTAGAGAAACAGTACGGGGGATGAGAGAGTAGAGGGGATGGAGATGTTTCAGGAGGGACAGTTAAGGTGTAGCCTTAAGAGATGGGTCTTCAGTCTACGGCGGGAGATAGGGAGTGACTCTGCAGCCCTGACAGCAGTGGGAGGCTCGTTCCACCAGCGGGGTTCCAGGAAGGTGAACAGCCGAGACCGGGTAACGCGACTGCTGCATCCCCGTAGAGGCGGTGGTGCCGTCAGCCAGCAGAGGTGGAAGAGCGGAGTGAACGGGCAGGTGTTTGGGCGCTGACCATTGCTTACATGGAGAAAGGGGCTGTTCCCTTTGCCGCCCTTGTAGGCGAGCACCAGGGACTTGAATCTGATGCGAGGTGCTACCAGGAGCCATTGAAGGGTGCGAAGGAGAGGGGTGACCTGGGAGAATTTGGGGAGGTTGAACACCAGACGGGCGGCAGCATTCTGGATGAGCTGCAGAGCGGATGCGGGGAGCCCGGCAAGTAGTCAAGGCGGGAGATGTCCAGCTGCTTCTCTGGTGTGGAATGGATGTATCCTTCTGATGTTGTAGAGGAAGAATCTGCAAGAGCGTGCAGTGGCTGTGATGTTCACCGCATAGGATAAGTGGTTGTCGAGGATCATCCCAAGGGAGGAGTTCACCGTAGAGTTCTCTACTGTGATGGAGAGGTCTTGGAGAGGGGAGGCTTTCCCAGGGAGGAAGAGTAGCTCAGTCTTGTTAAGGTTGAGCTTGAGAGGGGTGCTGACATCCAAGCAGAAATGTCTGCAAAACATGCAGAGACACGTGTTGCCACCTGTGGGTCAGAGGGGTGGAAAGACAGGAAGAGTTGAGTGTTGTCTACGTATCAGTGGTAGGAAAAACCATGTGAGGAAATTACCGAACCAAGAGATTTGGTATAGAGGGAGAACAGAATCCTTGGAGCTTAAGCGATGCAGAACAAGCTCCTGTAAATGGGAGAAGATGGAAACGGGAAATGAACACAGATGGAGCCTGTTGGCTGGTACTAGATTCACCGGCGTGAATCCATATATTCATCCTATGATTGTGATGTTGAAAATTGTGGTCATCACTTATTTTCAGCAAAGAAAAAACAAAGAAAGATCCACTCGTTTTCAATGTGTTTTCTGAAGAATATGCTTTTTTCGTTTTTTGTATTAGAATATCTTTTGTGCCAGTTTCTTGATGTTGTGCATCTGTAATTTTGTTTGTGTTTTGAATCTCTAGCAATCTTTGGGTTTTGATGTTATATCTGTCCATTTCCCTCATGTATGAAATTAGCATCAGCTAATTAGCTGTGTGTGCATGTGTGCGTGTGTGAGCGTGCCATCAGCTCTCGAGAACCTCTCTGCGGTGTGTTCGTGAGATAGTTTACTTCAATCTCTGCTCACTGACTCTTGGCCTCAGGCAGTGATACTGGATTGGCTGTTTCACCAGAGCAGAGAGCCGTTTACGTGTCACCACTGTCAGTTGCTTCTAACAAATCAATGCTTTCAGTGCTGACCTTGAAATAACATAGAACCTCTCACACCAACAGGTGAATTGATCTTCCACCACATTTCAAGACATTGTTAACTTGAATGTGAAAGGGTTTGCAGAGGTTTAGTGTAGGAGTCTACCGGTACTTTGTTGTTGTGTGAGGTTTATCTTATGTAGATGACATAAGATATAGTATGTAATATCTTTATTCAGGCTACTCGTGGCCAGCTCGAAGATCAGAAGCTCATAGTGATCCTACATTAGTTTCTATGCATTTAGTCTTTAAAATCTTTGTAATTTTGCATTGAGGATTATGTATGAACCTATGATTAGAAATGTTCGCCGAGATAAAAGGGTGAGAGATGAGTTGTGAGATGATTAAGGATGATAAAGGATGAAGCGGAACGAGATGTTGCCACCCGACTATCATCCTTTAGGCTAGATGAGAGTAAAAGGTTGAAAGGATGGTAGACTCTGGTGGGGGGTAAACAGGGCTTGATTTCCCCCGGGGGAATCACCATGCTGCAGCATAGAGACTTTTAACTAGCCTCCCTGCCGAGAGCTCTGCGAATTACAAAGGCTTACTCTACAGACACATCTTTTTAGATTGGCAAACAAACAAACAAAAAACTGACTGAAAATCAATACTATAGCTGGCAGTGAAGAAATCCCCAAAATCTGTCTATCGCAAACGCTGGTCACGCTGGGCGTTGTGTCTGAAATATTAGTGCTATTTTCAAGGCCAGAACCTGAAGGCGTCTGACCTGCTTATTGACAGGAACACGCCTATGTTAGAGTAGGCCAGACAGCGCTTCGGTGCTGTGGTATTCACCGCCGACACAGATTGACAATATTGCCAGCCTGAGTTGGACTTGAAAATAGAGCTCAACTAGTAGGCTACACAGAGAGAACAGATAAGATCCAGTCACCAGCTGTTCGACACTCCTGTGTGTGTGTGTGTGTGTGTGTGTGTGTGTGTGTGTGTGTGTGTGTGCAGCTGCGTGCACATTGTTGGGTATATCCATTTGCTAGGCAAATAAATCCTAAACTCCAAGAGATTTACTAGGCGTTTGCATTGGTGCTGTAAATTACGTTTGCTTAAGATAGGGAATAGACTATAAAAGGTAGTGCAGAACATTTTATAAAAGCAACGTGCAGGTGTAAGACCTTCTACTTACATGTAAATAAAGACAGATTCATATTCATACATATTTCCTGAAATAGATATAAAAAATAGATATAATAATATAATATATGTAAAATCTGATGTATGGTGTCTCTCTCTCTCTCTCTCTCTCTCTCTCTCTCTCTCTCTCTCTCTCTCTCTCTCTCTCTCTCTCTTTCTTTCTTATGCCTTGGTGTCCGATAGTGCCTGTTCTTGTGTGGTGTTTTCCAGCGGTTGTTATTTGTTAAGCTAATGCACAGGCTAATCAAACACACACACAGACACACACACATACACACACATACACACACAAACACACACACACACACACACAGTTTTTTTGTGTGAAGTTAATGTATGGTGGTGGTGGTAATGTAGTCCCCTCAACAGCCAGCACATAGACACACACACTGTGCTCGGTGGAGTTAAGTGGTAAACAGGTGGTAAACACCTTAACACCATACATAATAACCACCGTAAGTCTGTCTACACACACAAACCATTGCACATTCATGAGTGTGTGTCTGTGTTTGTATGGGTGAGGGGGAGTGTGGGAGGAGTGAATGTGTACATAATCACCCTCTTCAGTGTATTTGCACTAATCATCACACCCTCATGCATACATGCATGCAGTGTTGACAAGCACAGCAAACAGCTTTGTATCTTGCTCAAAGCGGCTGTCGGATTGAGGTGTAAATCTGTTGTGCAACATTTTCTAATTGTGAAATGTAGAGGGATGTTTTAAATGCACTTTAGATAAAGTTTGATTGAAAAGAAATTGAATGTTAAACTGAATGTTCCGTTCTCTAGTTATGTTCATGTTTACTTTGGTAACAATGTTTGTAATATGGAGTGTGTTTGTACAATTCGAATCAACTCATCTCATGGTTTCCTTTGTAACCGTGGGAACAGGAGCTCTTTGAGGTGGTGGTTCATCTCTCCGAGCCAACGGCCAATCACTGAGCTGTAGAATCTGTATGGATACACGTTTACCTTATCTCTTTCTCTTTTCCTGTTCTCTGATCAATTGTAGCTATGCCTGATGAAAAAATGGTATAATATAATTTCCTTGTAGATATTTAGATTTTGTCTGGACCTGAAATGTAAACCTATAAATGTGTTTTAAAACAAGTGTCCAGACTGCATCTCTGTGATTCTGTTGGTTTCCTTTCTAGGATTCACAGATCTATGTACTGTAGAAGAATAGGCAGGACTCCAATGCACGTGTGCCCCAACACATCCACCTATAGTACTCATCTGCAACACATCTGTTCCCGCCTCAGTCAGATCAACACAGAATGAAGATGTACATGACTGCTGCCCTCTCACCCCTTGCTTCACTGAGCCATCTCATCTCATCTCATCTCCTCTCCTTTCATCTTCTCTCCTTTCCCCCCCTCCCCTCCCATCCGCTCCTCCTGTGCACCGAATGATCAGAATCCTCAGGGCTTGATGTCTAAATAAAAACATTGTATAAGGTATAGGTATGTAAAAGGATGTTGATTCACTGTCTTATGCCAACCATAGATGATGGAAGACAACTGTGAGACAATGTTAAACCAAAACATTGTACAAATATGTCAACTAGAATGTGATAACACCGTCTCAATTTATTTTAGGATCATAATCAGTCAGTCAGAAAATGTCATTGAGGCAACGTTGCATACCAAATGTCATGCAGACATAAAGTTTGCAAGACATTGTAATATAAAATATATAATGTCTCTTTGATGTTGTTCTGGTGCATTCTTAGAAACATTGTATTAACGTGTGACAATGGTTACCTTCAGACTATTGCATTGCACTTCATTGAGGCTATGTCCCCAAGCAAACATTCATCACACAGACCAAAATCTTACATTGGTAACATGTTGGTATCCAGATATAAATCAAAGCTCTGCTTGTATGTGAATTATAAACGTTGCCTCTGTTACACCTTCTGGCAATTATAGTAGTTTACAAAATGGTAGAGAATAGAGTATATAGTAAGAAAGTCTCTAGACCATATCAGATAAGTATCTAAACAATTACATTATTTGCACCGTTACATGACCTCACATTCGTTGAAGTGTGATAAAGGGAATAATGTTCAATGAACACTCACATCTGATCTATGCATGCTGCACTGGATTTGAACCCCAGTCTACCACATACGTTACTTGTCAATGGAAAGATTGAGGTGTGCTGGTATTCAAATCGTTTATTCACATTGGCATGGGAGAGTAGGACATTCTCTCGTTCCTTCCTGGCAGGAGAGACATCCATTAGAAGACATTTGGAGGGGCTTCATTTGGACACAAGCCGTTTTTGAACCCACCAGTAAATGCCCACAAATGCACACACTGTCACTTAAGACCACTGAGCTAGAGGAGAAGCTGATCCTGTGAGAATCAACTTAAGTAATAACCTTTCATATAAGATTACTCACACACATCACATCAATGTTAGACTTTAAACATTTACATTTAATAAGCTATTATTACGTATAAACTATTATTGAATTAAACAACTATTATTTTCAACTGAGATGGTCTGATGCTGAAGATGTAAATGTTCAACCCATGGACAAAGCAAGCAACGTTAACATTTGACTGAACAACCATCAAATAATATAAATCCAACATTGCAACAGCTACTGCATTTTGACATCAAAAAAACATTCAATAACAATATTCTTACAACCTCTTACAAGCTGTGAAATGATCTGTTTCCTTACTTATACTTTCTTGAAAGACGGCGAGAGTGAGAGAGTGCTTTTGTGTTTGTTAGGTATCTTTGGAATGTGTGTGTGTGTGTGTGTGTGGGCGTGCGTGTGTGTTTATTCACAGCACTGGTTAATCACTGGTTAATCACCAGTCATCATTTGTCAAGCACATTGTCAACACACACACACTCACACACATACACACACACACACACCTACACACACACACACACACACACACACCATTAACAACAAAAATGCACGGACGCACGCACGCAGACACACGCACGCACATACACACACCCTCCCTCCCTCTCCTCTGCTCTCCTACCCTCCTCTCCTCTCTCATCTCCTCTCCTCTGCCACTCTTTCACACTCCTCCCCTCCCCTCCGCTCTCCTCTCCCACCTTCCCTCCCCTCTCCTCTCCCAACTTCCCTTCCCTCCCCATATCCTTCTAACTCATAAGATGAGAGATGAGATGAGGCCTGAGGCTTATAGAAAGCAGGATTATCATTTGTCAAAGACAATGTTCTTTCCTTCACTCCTATCAGTCATTTGGGCAGGGATATGAGGGAGCAGATTAGAACGTGGCCAATCTCATAGACTGATCTATTTCAATGGTGACCTCACCACTGTAATACGTGTCACTATAGTTCAGTAGGAGCGATATAAAGTTGACTGAAACTGTGAAATGACCTGTTGCATACTTTCCATATTCTTGACAGGCGGAGCGAGTGAGAGTGAGACAGAGAGAGAGAGGGAGAGAGAGAGAGAGCAAGTGAACTAGCAAGTGAACTGATGTGTTAGAGCCAGCTACCTCTGATTCCCACTCCTTTCTGAGCCCTATTTTCTTTTCTGCCCTCCATCTTTCTTCCTCCATACCCTTGCACCCCTAGCTCTCATCTGTCTCCCTCGTTTATCATCAACTCATCTATAATTCATCTTGTTATTTTCCTTAAAAATAAGACATCAGAGATGCGCCAGCCTAATACTTTATTTATGAGAGAGGAACTCCTGTGGACGCCTTTCCTCAATATGTTTCTCCCCTGAATCCAAATATTGGATACAGGGGACAGCAAATATGACTGAATAGCATCTGAGCTAACAAGACACACACACACACACACACACACACACACACACACACACACACACAAAACACACACACTTGTGTTGGTTAGAGGAAAAGAGACATCTTCCAGACAGCTCAGAGGTCTTAATTCAGAATCTTTCTTGATGTCTTCCTCCCCTGGTAACACATTAGGCAGACAGCCAGGCCAAGTCTGGATCCCAGCCTCAGTAGGCTGCTGTTCAGATACAGGAAAAGTAAAAGATAATTGCATCTCTTATACAAATTTGAAATGGCTAATCTCTAAGGTGGCACCTTGGCCCTGGGACGACTCCTTCTGTCTGTAAGTTCATCACCTGTCTAGTACCCATCTCTTCACACACACACACACACACACACACACACACACACACACACACACACACACACACACACACACACACACACACACACACACACACACACACACACACACACACACACACACACACACACACACACACACACACACACACACACACACACACACACACACACACACACACACACACACACACACACACACACACACACACACACACACACACACACACACACACACACACACACACACACACACACACACACACACACACACACACACACACACACACACACACACACACACACACACACACACACACACACACACACACACACACACACACACACACACACACACACACACACACACACACACACACACACACACACACACACACACACACACACACACACACACACACACACACACACACACACACACACACACACACACACACACACACACACACACACACACACACACACACACACACACACACACACACACACACACACACACACACACACACACACACACACACACACACACACACACACACACACACACACACACACACACACACACACACACACACACACACACACACACTCTTCCTCTACTTGCTGAGTTTACCTCTTCATACTGCCCTACAACCATACTTGTATCCTCTATCCCTTTTGCATATTGTTTTACTTGTTTACTGCGGCTGAGATGCAGGTAGAATATGTCCGGCAGTCTGTCTCCAGTGCCTCTAGGCTCTCCTATAGGACCCAGATTAGTTTAGCTACAACTATTCTGGAACTGAGTGATATCAGATAATTAAGATATTCTTTCTAGAATGTGACCTTTAGTTTTGAACACAATCTCAAACAGCTCAGTGGTACTGTTGGTAGCAGCTGCCCTGAGGGGACAGATCGACAATCTGCATACAATCTTCATATTCAAGCCTTGAATATGAGGCTGAGAAATGTTTAAAATGTGCATCTAGGGGTGACCTCATCCTCGTGATCTACTGTAGTTTGTGCTCCTCACACATTCTCTGCTGCACTGAAGATGTAAGACTGACACCCGGTGGTGAGAGATGTTACTGCATAGCGTTGGGAGTGGATTGTTGATCTCATGGGTTTTCTTGCGCTATGAAACTGCTTTGAGGTGAGTTAACGAGCACACACGTCAGGGGGGTTAAAGATAGAGAATTGTAATTCTAAAAATGTGTGTGTGTTCATGAGGGTTTGTGTTAGTGTGCTTTGATCGAATCAGGCTGCTGAGCAGCTGTCAAACTCAAAAGAGAGGAAGGGATAACTGCTAGCCTTCTATTCACCTCACAGACAGGCTGATTGACAGGTATTGCAAATCTGAGGGGATGAATGGCTCTCACTCCACACACGAGTCAACTCTGCTGAGCTGCATACAAAAAATCTTTATGCTGATAACAGCACTGCCTCTTTTGACAGAGATCATCAAAAACAAAAGACAGGAGACACCTCCAACAGCAGTCATTAACTTATTTATTATACTGAATTTACAAAATGAAAAGTAAAAGCAACACTTGAATAAACAGTATTGTACATTTTTAGTCTTGTTTAACTGTCGTCTTTTTGTTGTCGTAGTTGTAGAGTTTTTGAAAAGCGTTCCACTGTACACAAGGCTGATGACGTTTATAACCTTTTAAAAAACACCCAGAAGCAGATGTGGACCCTCCGGTGCCGGGGGTGGGGGGGTGGGGGGGGGCACAGGAGTAAGGCGGACGCAGGTTTGGACACAACCCCTTTACTGCCACTGAGACACACAGGTAAACCAGCTTTGCCATAACATCTGACTTCCAACTGGTGCATTGAGGGGGCAAAAGAATATATAACTGTTAATCCACCACCTTGTGCTTCTACAGTACATGCCAACATAAAACACAGTGGTTTTCTTTACCCTTTATCCTAAACCACAGAGACTAGCACTAACTAAACGTTACTACGACAGCAGACTCAGTTTATAACCCTCACCTAACAATGTAGTCAAACAATTGGACAAACCCCCCGGAGTGAGTTCTACCATGTACATCAACTGGTGACTTGAAACCGTGACGACCCTCCCAAAGCAAAAGGGAGAGAAAATAATAATAAAAGAAAAATACATAAAATTTCAATCTCTTCGGTTTGGAATGGAATTCTTACAGTAGCAAGGAAAAAAAACAAAAAAACATTCACCTTCATTGTCATTAGATGATATGCTATCACCATACAAGGGCTTTGTAGGTAACATAATAATATAAATACTTCAGGGTTGAGTATAGAATAGCATGGCCTGTAATAACAGAAGCAGACAGTCCACAGTAAAGACAGATTCCGTCGCAGCCCTGGGTGTGGGTGTGTGTGTAGAGGGGGGGGCGGGGGGGGAGCACAGCCCTGTCCTCTCCTTACACCAGGCATATGTCCCTACGAGGGGGGCCGGGGGGGGTCTAACTGCATAAGGAAGGGTTTATATGAAAATAGCCCACTCTAGAGGACGAGGCCAGGGAGAGAGTGGACCTGCGGGGCAAAGGAATGGGGTTGAAGTGGGGTGCTTAAAGGGTCAATGAAAGGGGGGCGCGTGGTGGGGGTAAATGGAGATGTTTGGAACAGGTGGCTAATGTGGGGGCAAGTAGAGAGTATAGCTGATGGTATGGTGGTGGGGGCAGTTCCAGGGGTTTAAAGGTGCTTGCTTCCTTGTTAGAAGGTCTTCCTGTGGATGGCACGGGCTCTGTCCTCCTCGTACTCCTTCTTAGACACCCACATCTTCTTAAAGGTGTCCAACGACGCCAGGATGGAACCACTGCAGACACACACAGCAGAGGGAGCACATTCCTTTATTACTATATTATCGAAGGAGGAAATGCATTTATTGTCTATTCAATCTCTAAGTGCAGGGCTCCAGACTAAGCCTTTTCATTAGGGAAAACAATCAGTAGGGTAATCATCTTAGACATTAACATGCCATTGCATTCAGAGTGCTGTGGGCTAAACATTCCTCTTCTCATTTCATTTACTTTTAGCAGACCGCTTTAGGCGAAGCAGCTTACAACAAATACATGTGTCTAAATAAGTGAATCATCTATCCATCAGTCATCGTAAGGAAAACAAATCTATGCTGGTGCCAGGGGCCGTTGGTAGGTGGCAACGGGAACAAAGTAATTTGAGGTGGAAAACCTAACATGCAGCACGGGATTGTTGATTTGATTTGATTTGATTTGCTTGGCCATCATCAATGTAGCCAATCATTTATCGGTATGCATGTAGGTCTATGGCTTTCACTTCAGCAGGCGAAAACTACTGGAGAATAGTTTTGGAATAGTAGAGATTCTAACCGTGACTGGTCTAATTGTATGCTTTGCATCACTCAAAGGCTATTAGGTTGCTATTAGAACTAAATGACAACGAGAGGGGGCTTCTTTTATTTTTACTTCACGCACAGCAAAGTCAATTGGTCGCATTATTTATTTATTTAGTGTTCTTACCCGATCCATGTGGAGTAGAGCCTCTCCTGAGGGGCAGAGATCTGGACAGAAGCAGAAACATCAGGAAGTGAGACTAACATCCGGTTCACATGTTGACATTGTAGTAGGATGTCTGACGCATACAAGCAGGAGCTAAATGAGTTACTCTACCTTGATCTTGACGTCTTTGGGTGCAAGTTTCTTCACTTCGCTTAGTAGCCTGTCACCGAACCCTGAAGGAGGACAGAGTGTTAGCTGATAGTGTGTGTGTAAAATGAATGTTTCAGCAGTGGTGAGTAGGGGTGGGCATCGACGATCGATAATTGATCGATCACAAAATAAAACATTTGGTCGATCACACAAAAAATAGATTTTTTTTTTTTTTTTTGTGATCGACCAAATGTTTTATTTTGTGATCGACCAAGATCCTTATCGATCAATTATCGATCGTCGATGCCCACCCCTAGTGGTGAGCTAGTCTGCCCTGCGCCACATGAGAAAACACCCACTGTCAGTCAAACAAGCAGCACGGCACTTTGACATCAGTCAGCAGTGTCACCCCGAAATCAGACCGCAAGCGTCAACCTCAGCAGAGCGTGTCCGTGGCGGAACTGCTGCGGCTCTCACTGTTTCGGCTTCCACACTGGCTGCGTGTCTTCTGTGACTCTAACTGCGGAGCTGCTACTGCCAGCCAGTCCTATCTTTGTACATTGAGTTTTGCCTGCAATGCGTGCGCGCGAGAGAGAGAGAGAGAGAGAGAGAGAGAGAGAGAGAGAGAGAGAGAGAGAGAGAGAGAAAGAGAGTCCTAATGTCTAGATGGCGTGCTGCGGCAGCCAGCGTGAGACACGCTTGAGATGTGCGCCTCACGCGCTGTCTGGCTGCTCTAACCCGTTAACATGGGCACCGAAATGAAACGCATACGCGCTGCTGAGGTTGACACTTGCGGTGCGTTTTAATGGTCAGAGTGTGTTCCAAGTACATGTTAGTACTTTAACTGAATGTCAGTGCCAAGCCATGTCAGTATTTTAACTGAATGGCATGTGAGAGAGAGAGAGAGAGGTTGGTGGTGGTGGTGGTGGGGTGGGTGTGTATGTGTGTGTGTGTGTGTGTGTGTGTGTGTGTGTGTGTGTGTGTGTGTGTGTGTGCGCACGCACGCACCTTTGAGCAGTGTGGATCCTCCAGACAGTACTATGTTAGAGAACAGCGTGCGTCGCAGGTCCATGTCAGACTTCTGGATGGCGAAGGCCAGAACCTCGTGGATGCCCTCACTCTCATCCCCTACCAGGTCAGGTCGGAACAGCAGCTCTGGAGCTCGGAACCTGGCTGGACCAATCTGAACCAGGGGCAGAGGGCGGGGTGAGGCTCATGTTGCAGTATGTTAGGTAGGAGTGTGTGTGTGTGTGTGTGTGTGTGTGTGTTTAATCCCAATCCCAGTCTTCAGTCAGCCTGTGTTTGATGTACTACTCACATCCAGTGTGCTTCCATCGGGGAGTGTATATTGGGCCTTCTCAGTCTCCAGAGTCTCATCTTTCTGGGGGTTCAGGGAGAGGTAGCAGGCTCTCTGTGGACGGACACACACACACACACACACACATACACACAAAATCTCAAAAAATACCATCTCATTGATAGTGTAGACCACCTCTAACTCTCTAGAGGTGTGAAAGTCAACGCCCACACACACACACACACAAACACACTCACGTGCACACACGCTCACCTCTTTGATGGTGCGGACTACTTCGAACTCAGCAGAGGTGTGGAAGTCATATCCTTCTTTGCGTAACAGCAGGCGGAGGTAGCGGGACACGTCCCTGCCGGCGATGTCCACCCGCATGATGGAATGGGGAATGGCAAAGCCCTCATAGATGGGCACCGCATGGGTCACGCCGTCACCTGAGTCCAACACCACACCTGTGGTACGACCCGTGGCATACCTGCAGGACAGAGAGAGGACAGTTACAGTAACACACCTCCAGCCTCCAGCGTGTTGTTTGAAAGATGATACTACTCTCATCATCTCACAATCCTGATGCCACCGCTACACTGTGGCTTTGGTAGTTGAATTTCTGGACCCCTAGATTACTTGCTAATCATCCATAAAATAAGGTAACACTCACACGCACGCATGCGCACACACGCACACACACACACACGCACACACGCACACACACACACACACACACACACGCACGCACACACGCACACACACACACACACACACACACACACACACACACACACACACGGGGGTACACTCACAGGCTGAGGACGGCCTGCATGGAGATGAAGAGGGCGGGGACATTGAAGGTCTCGAAGAACACCTCTGCTGCCTTCTCACGATTCTTCATGGGGTTCAGAGGGGCCTCAGTCAACAGGACAGGGTGCTGGAGGAGGGGTGGGAGGAGGGGTGGGAGGGGGCGTTGAGTTTTTAATAACCACCCAAAGATAAATGACACATGACACAAAATGAGTAAACAAAATGTTGGAGTGAGAAGAGGGGAGAAGGAGAGGAAAAAATAGGTGGAAAGGAATGGGGGAGGGGGGGAGGGGGTGGCGGAAGTGTGAGGGAGAGGAGACCCTACCTCCTCTGAGAAGGTCTGCAGCTGCTCCTTGGAGTAGACATACTGCCAGATCCTCTCCATGTCGTTCCAGTCCTTCACTATCCCATGCTCCATAGGATACCGCACTGACAACAAGCCCCGGTGCTCCTGTAAGAGACAGAGAGAAAAGGGGGGAGGGGAATAGAGGTTTGTTGAGGCACATTCAATGGCCATACATTGCCTCTGTGAAGCTCTCTACACATAAGAATGACCAGATGAATTGAGAATCTGAACTTCATTGCGGGCAGCATCTGCGGCCTGAACCAGTCTCGGGCCCTTCTTCCTTGGGTTAGCTAGCTGGAGTCTCTCCTGTAGGCCTACTCAGTGCAGCCGTACGGCCTAGTACAGTGGGCGCTGGGATGGTCAAGGTGCTGGCTCTGGGCATCTCGGGTACATGCTGCTGCCCCCACGTACCCCCCTGATGTCCCTCGAGCAAGACGGCCCATGACAGTGAACTCTGTGTAAGCAGGCGCTGGCCTTGTTCTTTAGTAGGGATGCTCCGATTTATCGGCCACCGATTTAAATCGGCCGATTTCACTCCAAATGACTCGATCGGTGATCGGCAAAAATGGCCGATCGCAAAAACCGATCTTTTATTATTATTATTTTATTTTATTTATTTTTTCCTGGGGAAGACAGATAACTGAACAGAAAACATAGGAGGACGTAACAGTATGTAAACCATGAAGGCCACGTTTATGATGTCTTTTATACAGCCATATCGACTGACTTGGGCTTCAGGCCCTAACTGGGTGATAGGCCAGACCTTTACTATGCCATAAAAATGGGTCTGCGTTTGCTTGGTGCCTAATGGATCAAAACTTTTGTCTAAAAAGCAAAAAATATGTAGGCTATCCAGTCAGTAGGCCTACAGTTATGTATTTAAAAAAAAATCGGTATCGGTATCGGTTGATCTTGAGGAAAAAAATCGGTGATCGGTATCGGCCCCAAAAATCCAGATCGGAGCATCCCTATTCTTTAGATGTCCTCTTTGTGCTTTCAGCCCCTCAAAACTAGTCTCCAGTTCCTGATTTCTTCCAGGCTGAGTTTACTCCACCCTATATCCTGGTCCTTGCTGCCCCACCTGAATGTACTGTTCAGCACCTCGTCAGTCAGAGGAGGACGGGTTTCCCCAGAGAGTGGTTCCTCTCAACATGTATTCCTCCCAGGAAGTTTTTCCTTGCCACTGTGCCACTTTTTTCCTTGGCTTACTGTTTGGGGGTCTATGGTTTAGATCATATTGTTTGTATTGTTGTTTAGTATAGTTGTGAAACACTTTGCGACATTTGTCTATGTAAAAAGTTCCATACAAATAAATGTGATTATATTGGACACAGTCTTATTCATTCTGTGAGTATGAAACAGGTTAGGACGCAGACGTCAGAGGACATGCCAATAGAATAAAATACAATGTGGAAGAATAATATAGTCTGAATGAAGAAGACTATGGCCTGAATGAGGAAGAGGGTATTATGTACCTCTGCTTTGGGTCCAATGAATAGATCCCCCTCCAGGGCTCCGGCCATCACACGCACGTGCTTGGGACGGCCCACACTGAAACACAGAGCAGAACAGACAGTCAGAAACCAAACACATAAAACACATACATAACACCTCAAACACACACAAATACAACAGACAGAATAACATCCACGAGGAAAAAGCAACAGTCACACAGTGTCGTCACTTGGCTTGAATGTCATCTCTGTGTTATTAGTGTAGAGAGGGTGAATAAGAAGATGACTTACTAGTTAGGGAAGCAGTATTTGGGGATCTGGTCACCTGCAAAGCCAGCTTTGACCACACCTGAACCCTAAAGAGAGAAAGACAGATGGTAAAGTGGGATAAGAAGAAATTAAGAGGAAGAGGGAGTTAATAGCCTCTAGTTATATAACTTGCTCAAAATGGCATGGTGACACATTGTTCTTTGTGTGTGTTTTGGTCATAAGATGCAGCTCGAGGCTTCAGAAGGCATCAACTAATGGGCCCTTTCTCTGTATTAATTATTACACATATTCCAGCTTTTTTCCAGCTGGCTCACAGGAGCATCACAGGGTCAGCTATAAACCATCTCTTTTTTTGCCAGATCTGTGTCAAGGATTATTCTATTGATATAACAGAACGTTACACTTTCTTTGTGTGTGACTGATCATGACATCCAGTGTAATAACAACGCCAGGTAAACAGATACAGTTAAGACCTGCAATGCCCAGGAGCATTCAAGTATCGTATATTAATCGTATTAAATCGAGGGCACGATGCATTAACCACATTGTCATAAGGTAGGTACACGGTTAAAACGGGTTTTGCAGCTAGGGCGCTTTGATCTGTGGATGACGGTGATTAGCTAGCTAGCATCAGTACAGACATGTCCTGCCAAACCACTGCTAGCTAGCAAGGCGGGGTCTGTCTCCAGGATATCGTTGGAACTGGCGATGTTGTTGGAAACCGTTTAGCTGTCCCTGCCCACAACGTTGTATATCATGCAACCATTTAACACAGGAATGGAGATGTGACACAGTACAGCCTGTGTTCTTATTAGATGGCTGGGTGGCTGTTTCTGCAGAGCCAGCAGGCCAGTTTGTACGGGACACATCAGCTACGTTTAGCTAGGCTAGTAAGGCTGGCAGAAAAACACACTCATTTCTTACACGCCATAGCTAGCTAGCTAGGCAACGTTAGAAAGAACAACACAGTAGCTATTCTCACTGACATGCACTTGAGGAAGAAAATGCAATAGAAATGTCTAGGATGATTAGCAGCACGTTAGCTTGCTCTTGCTATCAAATCAACACACAAAGGTGGCTGGCTAGCTGGTTAGCTAGCCCCGGCTGGGCTAAATCAAGGGTGTGGATGAGGGAGTGACATCATACTTACATTGTCGATCACAACGGGTTGGTTAGCTATAATGTCATAGGACTCCATGATTATTGGATTGTTTGAGATAAATGTATTTTATATTAGTTCAGTATATTCTTCTCTTTTGGATATTTTAATCATGTAAATAATAACGCCCTGTCACTATGGGCTCAGCCGACTCCTCGCCGCTGCTTTGCTTTGCTACAACCTAACACAGTAGCCAGCGTTGCCGTGACAGACTCTAGCGACAACCAATGGCAGTGCTGCTCTCAGACAGCCAGACAACCAATGGCAGCGCTCTCAGACAGTCAGACAAGACAACCAATGGCAGTGCTCTCAGACAGTCAGACAACCGATGGAAGTGCTGCTCTCAGACAGTCAGACAACCAATGGCAGCGCTCTCAGACAGTCAGACAACCAATGTAAGTGCTGCTCTCAGACAGTCAGACAACCAATGGCAGCGCTCTCAGACAGTCAGACAACCAATGGAAGTGCTGCTCCCAGACAGTCAGACAACCAATGGCAGCGCTCTCAGACAGTCAGACAAGACAACCAATGGCAGTGCTCTCTGACAGTCAGACAGTACTGCTCTCAGACAGTCAGACAACCAATGGCAGTGCTCTCTGACAGTCAGACAGTACTGCTCTCAGACAGTCAGACAACCAATGGCAGTGCTGCTCTCAGACAGCCAGACAACCAATGGCAGTGCTGCTCTTAGACAGTCAGACAACCAATTGCAGTGCTGCTCTCAGACAGCCAGACAACCAATGGCAGCGCTCTCAGACAGTCAGACAACCAATGGCAGTGCGCTCAGACAGTCAGACAACCAATGGCAGTGCTCTCAGTCACAGTCCACGTGACTGTTGTCAAACGTCTCGTGGGCGGGTGGTTTCCAGATGTTTTTTTTCTTATTTTTCTTATCATCAACAACATCATCATAGCCTTAATAAAAGATGCACATATAAACACGTTTGCACGCACAATGCTACGAGGGACTCACTGTACCACAACACATTCTCTAGTAAGCAAAGAGAGGCTCGGCATTGATTTGTAACCTACATAATTTAAGAACTGCACTGCAGTTTACTGACTCAGAGGGCACTAAGCTGTCCTTTAGCTGTAACAGCCAGGCCACTGGTTTAGACCAGCAAAATAGGTCATAAGATTGGATTATTTATTTATTTTCCCTCCATAAAATTGCTTTCCTCTATCCTGTCTTTTATTTTTGATTGGAACAAAGGACAGTAGTGACAAAAAGTAGAAGCCACTGGCGTTTTGTTTTTTGACGTCTTGCCCTTTAAGAACCAAGTAACCGGAACTGTGATGTAGTTTTGGTTTTGATCGATCGAAGTTGTGTTTTAGCATTTGGACTAAAGTGTCACCGAGCAGGTTGTTTACTGATTTAATCACCGTGGAAAACGACTAGCTACTTCGGTGAAGTATTGTCAAGGTGAGTTAACATGTAGTGTGTACTGACATTGCTTTATGACTTGACAACTAAGGTCGGAGTTTTGCATTCCTTGCTAGGTAGCTAGCTAGCAGGTTTACGCAAGTCTTGCTAATGACGTGTGATACAGACAGGACCATAATAATCTCACCGCTGCACCCAACTAGACAGTTTATTGAACACATTCAGGGATATTAGGGTACTGTAGCTATCTAGATACATTAGCTAGCTAGTTAGTTAGCTATAGTTTGGTCCAAGTGTGAGTTTATGGAAATATGTTTATACCAAGCAAGTGGCGACAGTGAGTGTCCTTTAGAGAGCCTGCTTTATTTTGTGTGTGTGTGTGTGTGTGTGTGTGTGTGTGTGTGTGTGTGTGTGTGTGTGTGTGTGTGTGTGTGTGTGTGTGTAGATCCTGCCTGGCTGGCTGGCCCATGGTGAGAACGCTGGGAGCTGACTTAAAATGGCCTGTGCTGAGGAGCCACCAGAGAAGTAAGTATATCCTCTGTACAGTCCTATGAGGCTTGGTCATGATGTATCAAAATAAAAATGACCCCACCAAGATACCGTTTGCTGACAGTTTTGATTTCTAGCAGTTGCTTGAGGAGGATAAATAAGGTGTCTGTCTGTCTGTCTCAGGCACTGCTGGGTATGTTTTGCCACTGAGAAAGAGGACCGTGTAGCAGAGTGGGTTAGCCCCTGCAGGTGTAAGGGCTGTACTAAGTGGATCCACCAGTCCTGTCTACAACGCTGGCTCGATGAGAAGCAGAAGGGAAACAGCGGAGGAGCAGTTAGCTGCCCACAGTGTGGCACAGAGTACCGCATTGTCTTCCCCAAGATGGGTAACTAAACACACACTAACCCTAACCCTCACATCTTCCCCAGAATTTATGGGCCTAACTCCAAATACAACATTAAAGAACTGCATGCCATGGTGACGTTGTTATTCTGTAATATTGAATTGTCATAATATACAACAATGTAAGGCTTGCTGTTTAATCATTGTCATTTCAATATGGATGTATATTATCCCCCTCAGGCCCCGTGGTATACTTCCTGCAGCAGGTAGACAGGGCTTTGTCACGGGCCAGCCCATTTGCTGCTGCGGGGGTGGTGGTGGGGACAGTTTACTGGTCAGCTGTCACCTACGGAGCTGTGACTGTCATGCAGGTACACAGAACTAACATGCTTCTCCCCCAGCCCTAACGTTATATACCCTAACGTAACCCCTAATCCTCCTGACATTCCTCAGTTCAGGGAAGTTAATCTCTCTCTACCCCCCCGCCTCCTTCCCACCTCTAGGTTGTGGGTCATAAGAAGGGTTTAGATGTGATGGAGCGAGCAGACCCTCTGTTCCTATTGATGGGTCTGCCTACCATCCCTGTCATGCTGGTGCTGGGCAAGATGATCCGCTGGGAAGACTACATACTGAGGCTGTGGCAGAGACACTCTTCTAAACTACAGCTTCTAGTGCCAGGTACACACACACACACACACACACAAACACACAAAAGTGATGCATGGGTTGACTCATAAACCGCAGAATGTTGAATAAAGAGAAAACAATGCATTAAAAAAAAAACTCTATAGGCTACATTGATGTTTTCAATAAAAATGTTCACGGGCAAAGTAGCCTTATTGTACAGTGCATTTTCACAAAAGCTTGCACAAGGTGTCAATTAAAGCGCTTTGAATTGCATTCATGTACGAAAGGCGCTGTATAAATAAAGTTTCACTTCACTAAGGCAAAACATTTTTTTATATGTTTTGTTTCAGCAAAACATTAGGCTACTGTTTAATAGGCCTAATAAATGTTGAAGAAAAAAGTCAATGTTCATTAATGTTCAAGTGAAAAATGGGAAGTGTAGGCTACAGGGCATTTTCTATATTTGCGGGTTAAGGTTGGCTCAGATTTTCACTATCACATGTAGTCAGGCGGAAGGATTATTAGTAATTGCGGATCGCCACAGGTGAACAAACAGCTGACCCGTACATCACACACACACACACACACACACACACACACACACGCATGCATGGATGCATGCAGGGCTAAATACTAAGATGTCAGATTGAAGGAATCCGATAGGTAGAGCTTCTGTCACTGTGTTGCGTCTCTCTCCCCTCAGGTATAGGCCGCCCATTGCCTCGTGTGCCTGTGGATGGGGGGCTTGGAGGGGACCACCTCTCTGTGTCTCGTATTCTGTGTGGAGCACTCATCTTCCCCTCAATCGCCAGTCTAGTGGGACGACTGCTCTTGAGTAGGGTGCCTTCCAGCCTACAGCGTACAGTACTAGTGAGTGTGTGTGTGTGTGTGTGTGTGTGTGTTTGTTTGCAGTTTCCATTATTTATACAGGATTCATGTTTTCGATTGTTCTCATCCTACTTTCAGCCTGTGTACCTTCTAGGGAGACTTATGTATTCTCTCTGTCTCTGTCTCTGCAGGGTGGTATAGCGTTTGTGGCGATAAAGGGAGTGCTAAAGGTGTACTTCAAACAGCAGCAGTATCTCATTCAGGCTAACCGCCACATCCTCAACTACCCTGAGAGAGAGAGGGATAGAGAGAGGGAGGGACTGAGTGAGGGAGGAGAAGAGGACACAGAAGACAGCGAGTGACAGCCACAACCCCTTCTCAGCACTAACATGGGGAGGTGGGGGGTAGTTGCATGTTCTATGTCCCGACACTCCTGAATTACCTCCTTGTTCTCCTTTCTGCCACAACAACAGGTACTTGATTTGGGAAGTTTACCATGTTGCTTGCTTACACCTGTCAATTTAATTTCCTCATCATGACCAAGAGGAGATGATGAGGTAAGGATGCTGGTTAAGATCATTGGGACATGGCCAATGCCCCCTTCCCTCCCCAGAATCATCTCTGCTCTCCTAACATGTAGATACATCTTTAGATAAAATTTGCAGTGTGTTCAGTAGGCACATTTTCATCCAGGAAAGCTTTTCAAATGGAAGTGGTTCTACCTGAACTGGTCCAATAGGAATGCTCATTTATTTTTCTGTTTTAAAATGATTTAATCTGTTTGGGCCTCCTGAACGATCTGCATTGTACGATATACATTCAATCATGACATGAATAGGTGTGTGTGTGTGTGTGTGTGTGTGTGTGTGTGTGTGTGTGTGTGTGTGAGAGAGAGAGAGAGAGAGAGAGATAATTGCTGTAGAGCCCACATTGTTTTATCTGCCTGTATGAATGAAATGCCTAATAAATGTATTGGTTGTTAACTGTTGTCTCTGTCTTTCTTGTCTCTGAAAAATGGGACTTTCCAATTTGACTGGTCATAGGGTTAATTTTTGCTAGTGTAGGTGAAAACCTGGTTATTTTGTCTACAATTAGTTTTTAAAAATAAATCAATGTAGTTCCGACTGCATCGCTGTCACCCATCCTAATTTGGTGGATGAATCCTTGAATCCTCTACAGAACCTCAACAGAAAGGTGCAAAGAGAAACTGTCACCCTCATCACTTTTATCTTGACTGATGATAACTAGATCGCGGAAGCTGTGATAACTTGTTTACGAGGTGGATCTGTGGTCCACATGAGGCTATGATGATGACCAATGGTGTGAAAGTGACCGCCCCCAAAACTTCCTCCTCGGTCTCTGATTGGACAATATTTGTTAGACTAGTTTTGAAGCAGATGTTTTGGTGCAGAATCAGGAACACGGAAAAGGGTGTAGCGAAAGGACTCAAACAACTGAACTACAGTACCGTACTCTTCTATTATGAAGAGAGTTACGCTGTTTGTACACGGTACATCCTCCAATGGGAAGGTAAATGCGGCAATGCACAAATGATACAGAGAAGGTTTAGTTTCGGGGCTAGCTATGTAGCTTGCTCAGTTTCAGACTGCTCTCTCACGCATCCATGACATGTGACAGGGGCTGATACCAGATTGATACTCCTAGCTATCCACACACAGTGTGTACTTTGCCTTCTTGTGTGAGTTCCAGAGCATGCATTGAATGCATTCTAGCTGATCAGAGTTTTATGTCGCAGGTCGTGGCGGTGTGTGGCTCTTTGGATGACTTGTTGTCCGTCGCCAGCACTAAGCTGGGAATCCAAGCTTCAAGTGTTTATAACGGGAACGGCGGTCTGATAGATGACATAGCGCTCATTAGGTAAGAGACCAGAACTGTACCAGGTAAGTGCAGTCCAACATGTAGAACCTGTTCACTTAATAGTCACCAATCCCAATTAACTTAACTGTGTGTGTGTGTGTGTGTGTGTGTGTGTGTGTGTGTGTGTGTGTGTGTGTGTGTGTGTGTGTTCCACAGAGACGATGACGTGCTGTATGTGTCAGAGGGAGACTCTGTTGATGGTGCTCTGCCAGCTCTTGAATACCTCTTCAATACCAGGTTTCAGACTCACACTGACTGGCTTACACTCAATGTCGGGGGACGCTGCTTCACCACTACACGGTAACCGTGACAAATACACACATACTAAATAACTATAGTAACAACATCATACACTCCAACTCTCTGTCACTAACCATTGGACTAATCTCAGGCAGCCCAGGTGGCACCAAGCCTGTTTATATGCAAGGGTATTCTAGGTTTGAGGTACATTAGTAGAAACTGCTCTTTGAATAAAAAATACGTTTGTGTGTGTGTGTGTGTGTGTGTGTGTGTGTGTGTGTGTGTGTGTGTGTGTGTTATTTTCGTAGGAGTACACTTGTCAGTAAAGAGCCAGAGAGCATGCTGGCCCACATGTTCCGAGACAAAGGTGATGTCACCCAAAATGCACCACTTACCCCTCTATACTTCCTTCATTTGAAGCTCATACTTATGTTGATGACTGCAGCAATCCATTATATTTGTGTGTGTGTGTGTGTGTGTGTGTGTGTGTGTGTGTGTGTGTGTGTGTGTGTGTGTAGATGTGTGGGGTAATAAGCAGGATTTTCAGGGGGCCTTTCTGATAGACCGCAGTCCTGACTATTTTGAGCCGATCCTGAACTACCTGAGACACGGACAACTCATCATCAATGAAGGCATTAACCCACTGGGTACACACTGCACGCACATGCACAATAGAATACACACACAGATATATACCAGTATGATAAGAATAGCAGCACACACATGCTCATACAGTACCGGTTAACTCTCATGATGATCATTCATATGTATGCAACACAAACACACCCACACCCACTATGCTGGTCTTTCACTTTCCAGGTGTGCTGGAAGAGGCTCGTTTCTTTGGTATTGAAGAGCTGGCAGAGCAGCTGGAGACCCTCATAAAGGTGTGTGTGTGCAGGAGAGAACATGCATGCACAGTGCACACACATCTGTGGCTCTAGGATTCCCAATTAGTATTGATACATTATATCAGCTGCTTTGAGTATCACTGGATCACGTGGAGGAACGACAATATTATTTCTTATTCCATCTTGTGTCCCACCCAGAGTTCTCAGCCCCCGCATGACCACTCCCCTCTAACCAGAAAGGAGTTTGTGCGTTTTCTGTTGGCCACAACCACCAAGGCAGAGCTCCGATGTCAGGTATACATTACGTACTCTCTGTTCGTACGAGCAGAGCTCCAGAAATTGAAGGCCCTCTTTAGACTGTGGTATCTGAATATGGCGTGTGTAGGGATGTACACTGCACACACTAAGTGTCCTGCGTAATGTCCGTCAGGGTCTGAACTTCAGTGGTGCTGACCTGTCCCGTCTGGACCTGCGCTGCATCAACTTTAAGATGGCCAACCTGAAAGCTGCCAATCTCACCCATGCCAATCTCAGTGGTGCCAATCTGGAAAGGGCAGACCTCTCCTCAGCCAGTCTTGACGTGAGTGTGTGTGTGTGTGTGTGTGTACGTGCGTGCGTGCGTGTGTGTGAGTTTTAGGGGGCTTACCGTAAGGTTGTTAGGATGCTGTGTTCTAATGCTGAATGGTCTAATCGTGTGTGTGTGTGTGTGTGTGTTATAGGGAGCCAATCTGCAGGGGGTCAAGATGCTGTGTTCTAATGCCGAGGGAGCATCTCTGAGAGGCTGTAACTTTGAGGACCCTGCTGGAATCAAGGCCAACCTGGAGGGTGAGGCACACACTCACTAACAACACAATACACACTCACTCACTATGGAGGGTGAGGCACACACTCACTAACCTGGAGGGTGAGGCACACACTCACTGACAACACAATACACACTCACTCACTATGGAGGGTGAGGCACACACTCACTAACCTGGAGGGTGAGGCACACACTCACTAACAACACAATACACACTCACTCACTACACTCAGTGACTACAAAGACCGCTGTATAGCTCTATACTATAAGTACAGAAAGAGCGGAAGGTAGTATGAGCTTCAAACATGTACTTACACAGCATCATTTAAATTGTGTGGTTTCTAGGAGATGAGTCGTACAAAGAGACAGCTGACATTCTCAGTTCCAATGAAAACTAAGGGCATTTGTGAAATTCAAAAAAATTTGATGCATGAATGAGAACATAATGGCATTTCCCTGTGTGTGGAAACTTTTCTATGGTGTACCGTATGTACAGTCATGTGAAAAAGATAGGACATCCCATGAAAACCGTTGTCTTTTTCAACATATTTCAATTTGATATTCATTTGAACAATATTGAGAGATGGAGGTAATAGTGGTAGATGCTTATGAGTCTGGGAAGGGATTTAAAAAGATCTCCAAACAATTCGAAATCAACCATTCCACTGTCCGGAAAATTATTTAAAAGTAGAGAACATTTAAAACAACTGCCAACATGGCCAGGTCAGGCAGTCCTAGCAAGTTCAACCCAAGAGCAGACCGCAAGAATTTTCGAACAATCCTAAAATGTCATCACGGGACCTACAGGTAGCTCTTGCCACAGTTGATGTCAAAGTACCGTACATGCATCTACCATCAGAAAGAGACTGCACACGCTTGATTTTCATGGGAGGTGTGCAAGGAGGAAAACTTTGATGTCAAAAAACCCCATCAGGGTAAGTTTACCAGAGAACACCTAGACAAACACCATGACTTATGGAACAATGTGCTTTGGACAGATGAATCCAAAGTTTAATTATTTGGGCACAGTAACAAAAGACGCAAACCAAAGACAGCATTTGAGCACAAGAAACTCATACCAACTGTGAAGCATGGGGGTGCAAATGTCATGTTTTGGGGCTGCTTTGCTGCAGCACGGCCTGGCCAGCTCACCATCACAGAATCGACTATGAATTCTCAGAGGGTAATTGAGGAACATGTGAGACCATCTGTCCAAAAATGCTGAAGCTGAAGCGGATGTGGACCATGGAACATGACAATGTGAACATGACCCAAAACATTTCAGTAAATCCACCAAGGAATGGCTCAAAAGAAATGGAGAGTGTAAGAATTCTGCATGGAGGAGTGCCATGTCAGAGGTTGGTAGACAGTTATAGGAAACGTCTAATTGAGGTTATTTCAGTAATATCAGCTATTAGGGTATAGGGTGTTCATTTTTCATTTAAATGAATGATAACAAAGTAAAAAAATTACATCACCTTTATCTATAGATATTGTTTGAAAGAAGATTCAATATTGATATGTCTATATTTCTTTAAAAATAACTCTATAACAACTCTATAATATTTCATGGGGTGTCCTAATTTTTTCACATGACATATGTTTGTGTTTGTCTAGGTGCCAACCTGAAGGGGGTGGATATGGAGGGTAGTCAGATGACTGGAATTAACCTGCGAGTTGCCACGCTGAAGAATGCCAAACTGAAAAACTGCAACCTGAGGGGAGCCACACTGGCTGGAACAGACCTTGAGGTGAAAATACACACACACACACACGCACACACACACACACAAAATAACAGTCACCAGGACAGACATAGGCTCCAATTAATTGACCTAAATGATGGGATGTATAAGTATAACTGTCCCCAGATCCACCCAGGAAATGTCCCTTGAGGTTATGTAACTAACCCCCCCCCCCCTTTCTCTCTCTCTCTCTCTCCCTCCCTCTCTCTCTCTCTCTCCCTCCCTCTCTCTCTTTCTCTCCCTTCCAAGCAGAACTGTGACTTGTCGGGGTGTGATCTGCAGGAGGCAAACCTGAGGGGGTCGAATGTGAAGGGAGCCATCTTTGAGGAGATGCTAACCCCTCTGCACATGTCCCAGAGTGTGCGATAACCTCTGCCCTCTCTACACAAACCATCCCCTGACCTCTGGAGAGCTGTTATTAGGAGAGCATGGGTGTGTGCCACCATCCACACCATCAACTGCACAGTCAAGCATCAGATTGCTATATATGATGCTATGGTTGGTTGTGGTTAGTTGATCTGTTGAACTCATCCAGGCGTTGTCAGGAGACTGTAATTTAGTAGGCTTGGAATGCAGGGAATGTAAAAAACAAGACCTAGCTTGTCTCGTAAAAAACCCTCAGGGATATTTCCGATTCTGCATGTGATTCAGCGTTTGATCTAGGACCACCATGCACAAGTAGAAAATGAATATTCACTGACCTAAATGGGGCCACTTTTTCTGTTTCATATGGATTTTTTTTTATCACGTGGTGCTAAATGTCATGTCTGGTTGATTGTATCTCATGCTGTGACAACATTATTGTTTGATTATGTCTTGTTATACAATAAAGTTTCTAGTGTATCTTGTCCTCTTGGTGCCAATGGATAGCTCTCTGTAATGTGTAACTTTATCTGTCCACTAGAGGGCAGTGTCCTGTAGACCACAGCCCTAAGTCTTACCATGGGGTTGTCAGATAAGAGAAGTGTTTGTCCTAGTACTATTACTGTACATAAGCTATGCAGGCTTCATCACCCTGCCTGGCCTCAATGCAGAAGTTGCTAATACAACTCACGCACATGGACACTGTGTGCACATGTAGTTCCCCTTATCAGAAGGAACCACTGACTCCATTGTCATCGTTCACATGTGGTCATGGATCTAAGGGTGGGGGAGTACATGTCAGAATGTTTGTTGTTTTTTACTACAGTGCCCTGTGCTGAGGACAATTAAGCTTTTTTCTTTTTTCAGCTCTACACCCCAATAGTTTGGATTTGAAATCAAACAATTACTATGAGGTGTAATTTCTGAGTAGTGAAACCAATATGTACATAAATATCTACGCTGAGCATCTCTACTTTAACCTCATAGTAATTGTTTGATGTAAAGTCCAAACTTTTGGAGTGTAGAGCCAAAAGAAGAAATAATGATTCAGTGTCCCATTACTTACGCAGTGCACTGTATGTATGTCACATATCCTGTATGTACTACAATGCTTAGTAAACTTAAAACTCGAGAAGAGAGACACTGTACTTATCCACAATAAACAATAATTATGCACCATTATGGTGGATAAAGCTGCAGACTTGCACTGATGATGCAGATTCACTTTGAAAGGCCTTTGTGTCTGTTATTGATTCCATTGGTTGCTTGTATAACATTCAGGTTAGTCAGTCTTGATAAGACGTTTTGTTACATGACATACCATAGAGTATTACGTTATTACTCACACACACACACACAATATGAGTATTACGTTATGTCACGCACACACTGTTTTGTGAAAACTGGGCTCAAGAACAACAGTAATACGCTCACATTCAGCGAGAGAGGAGTGAGGGCTGGTCTAGACTGGCTCAGAAGCTGACACTGAACCATTAGAACCTCGAGAAAAAGCAGAGACCAGCAGGAGGACAACATACTGGAAATTTGCTAGATAGACGGGCAGAGGATTGCCTGTAGGAATAGTGGAGGGATAGACAACGACACAATCATCCACTCTTCAAGCCAGTTACTCACTGTAAGAGAGAAAGGCTAGACAGAAGTACAGTAATGTTAAAAACGTATTTTGAGTGTGTGTGTGTGTGTGTGTGTGTGAGGGAGGGTGGGGGGCACACATCTGGAGCTGGTTGCTCCTGATGCCACTTTGGGGGAAGGGGAGGGGTGGGAGCTTCTAAACAATATATGTACACTCACAAACACATCACAAAGCTTTCAGTGGATGTGGCAGTGGAGGTATTGGATTCAAAACAGTCCCTGCCCCTTCTCCCCACTGTAATAACTCTACCCACAGCACTATACTCACAAGCCCATAGCCCTGCAGGCACACATACCAAAACACTGTTTGTGCAGAATAGGGTCTGTGTGTGTTTCTGTTTTACAATTGTTTGTGTGGGTGTATGTCTGTTTGTATGGGTGTAAGCAACCTCCCTCTTCCCATATGCCCCCCCCCCCCCCTCTCTCTTCCTGTAAGCCCTTTCTTCTTCTCCCTTCACTTCCCTCCTCTTCCCCCCTCCCCTCTCTTCCCCCCTCTCCTATCCTATCCTCCCCTCTCTTCTCTCGTCTCCTAGTTTTAGACAATGGCAGATGAGCGAGCCTAACCTGTGTGACTTACCCCTGTAGCCAGCAGAGGGCAGTAGAGGTTCAGTATCTAAGGCCAGGTGCTCTTCAATGCACAGGAAGCTCCTGGTCAACTTCAGTGTATGCAGGGTTTAGTTGCAGCCCAGCACCAACAGGAGTAAAGATCACTGTTTCAAAATCTGTGTTGACAGCTAATCCTAACTGCTGTAGCAGATGAGCCTGTGAACTCACTTGAGTTTTTCACAATGTTCTTCTGCCATGACGATGGATGGGCCGCTGCCATGGTGATTGATGAGTTGTTGCTATAGTGACCGGTGGGCTTGTATGTCTGGGAAAGGTATCAGGCCAGTGGTGTTGTGTGTGTGTGTGTGTGTGTGTGTGTGTGTGTGTGTGTGTGTGTGTGTGTGTGTGTGTGTGTGTGTGTGTGTGTGTGTGTAAGAGGAAGACAGAGAGAGAGAGAGAGAACTGAGATAACTCATTATTTTTGACCTTTCAGTTTGCTTGTATTTCCAAGAGGAAATCTAACAACAGGAGATGACTGGGGTGAGTGTGGCTGATGGGGTACTTGGGGTTGTAGGAAGGAGGCTTGATTAGTGGTTAGAGGCTGAGGTAGGGGGACCACAGAGGGCGCATGTGGCCTGTGGTCCAATCAGAGTGGGCGATGCACGCGGATATGCTCATCAGAGAACAAAAATGTAAATGTAGAGAATTACGCATAAAGTTTATTCATGCTCAGGCTCTGATGAGCTGGGCGTTTCTGGGATGAGTCAGACAAGCTTGATCTGACGTCTGCTAGGATCTATCAACACACACACATGTGCACAGACAGGCCTGTCATCACTGTCATTGCAACCAATGATGTAGCGGTGGGTAATCCCCGAACACCATGGATTGAATAGGGGGGTAAACACTAAGGCCCCCACCACACCAAACTATCAGAGATAAAAAAAAAAAAAAAATCACTATCCGATTTGATCTGTGTAATTCAGGCGTGGCATTTGAAACAGCCTAGCAACTGGACAACGCAACCTAGCAACTCACTACAAAACCATATTTCTAATTGGCTAAACGGACGAATGGACTGTGAAAGATTAAATTACAAATAACTTTTTAAATAACAAAACAAATTTGTGTTTTTTTTACACACATACACATACAGAGACCTGTCTATGTTCTATGTCTTGTTCTATGCCTGTCTGTGTGCGTCTTTGTTTGTTTGTGTGTGTGTGTGTGTGTGTGTGTGTGTGTGTTTGTTTGTGACAAGGTCAGCCTGACCTTATTAAAGCAGTGTGTGTGTGTGTGTGTGTGTGTGTGTGTGAGAGTGTGTGTGTGTGTGTGCGCGTGCATGTGTGTGTGAGGGTTTATATGCCACTGTTTTATTAGGCGTAGCCTGGGATGACCCTGAGTCTGGCAGTCATCTGAGGTCCAACACAGGAAGAACACTTAACCACGGAAGATCCAACATGGCCACCATGTCTGTGTGTGTGTGTGTGTGTGCGTGCGTGCGAGCGAGCAATGTAAAAGACCATGTCTCGTCTCTGACAAGAAGATCCCTAGTTATCAGGAATATGCTTTGAAGATTCATTCCCCACTGAAACAATCCAACAATGATCATTTCAAGGACAACATTCTATCCATCCCAACTTCATCCTTGGTTCTGTGGCAGACAGGACATGATACTGATCACAGGAACAGGGGGGTGGGGAAACAGGGGGTTAACAAAACCTCATATAACTAAGACCTGGCATCATACCCTCACACATGTTTTTAAGACATTAAGCTGTTCTGGCAACATTAGCGGAAACTTCTACAGAACATCCTGGGAAGAGTAAATCATGGAAGGTATATGCACACAGCCACTTTATAGACCTATCTTTTCCCTCTTCCTCTCTCTTTCTTACTCTTTCTCTATCAACTATATTTTTCTCTCTCCCTCTGTCTCCCTCCCTCTCTCCCTGTCTCTCTGTCCCTGTCTCTCTGTCTCTCTCCCTCTCTCCCACCATCCCCTACATGTGACACCCGGTCATCAGAGATTCTCTACCCGAGGCTGTAGGCAGGGTGAGTCGCGACAGCTATGACTGATGATCATGTCTGGACTCTCTGTGTCCGTTCTCCACCTTTCCACCTCTCCGCCTCTTCACTCTCACTTAAATACACAGAACATCAGCACAAATTCACTAGAATACACACATCAATTAAGGTTCACTAAAATAATATACATCCAACCCCGAGCTGTCAAACCATAACCTCTGATTATACACACCTACTCCCTCACCTCAGCAGACCCATAAGCGGAGCCCATTTAGAACTGAGGTACAGCACAACCCAGCCATAGGGGGTTCAGAAGGGAGATTGTTCTTCCAGCTCTACAGCTAAAAACTGCATTTTGGGGCACATTCAACTCATCATATGCAGGAATATATATGATATACAGTGCCCTGCATAAGTAATGGTAAAAAAATGTCTTCTTTTTAAAATGTTGGATTTGAAATCGACCGTCCTCATAATTACTATGAGGTTAAAACAGAGATGCTCAGCTTTTATTTGATGGTATTTGTGTATTTATTGGTTTCACCATACAGAAATGACAACACGTTTTATGCATAGTCCCCCTATTTCAGGGTACCCAAAAGTGACGGGAAAGATTGATCAAAAGTCCAAATTAAGCACTCATGTTTAATATTTTGTTGGACAATGAAATAACTGCCTGGAATCTGCAACCCCAGGCGCTGGTTATCTTCTCTGGTGAAGCTCTGCCAGGCCTGTACTGCAGACATCTTCAGGTTTGACTTAAGTCTTTTCTTCAGCAGATTGAATGCATATTCAATAAGATTTCATTCTAGAGATTGACTCGGGCAGTCCTCCAACTTTTCACTTTTTTGGGCCTGAAAACCTACCTAGTTAAAACCTACCTAGTAGCTATGGCAGTATGTTTTGGGTCATTTTCCTGCTGAATGATGAAGCACTGTCCAATGATTTTGTAGCCATTTGCTTGTATTTGGGCTGACAAGATGTTTCTGTACATTTCAGAATTCATCCTGCTGCTGCGGTCAGCAGTTATTGTACATAATCAATGAAGACACGTGAGCCAGTTCCAGTGGAAGCCATAAGCCATACAAGCCCACGCCCTCCACCATACTGTACTTCACAGATGAGTTGGTATGCTGCGGATATTGGGCAGTTCCTTTTTCCCCTTTTTCCTATTTTTTTTTTTACTCTTGCCATCACTGTGGTACATGTTAATCTTTGTCTCATATGTCCACTGTTTTCCATAACTCTGCTTTTAGGTACTTTTTAGCAAACCGTAACTTGGCCATCCTGTTTTATGGCTACGTGGTTTGTTTCTTCAGTGTAGCCTCTCTAGTTCTCCTGGCAAAGTCCTACCTCCTGGAGAGTGTTCCTGATCGGCTAGGACAGTTTCTTTTTATATATACTGATTTATTGCCATGCAATCAACTTGTCAGTCAATTGTTGGAATTTGGTATTTTTGCTCTAGGCACAGGGTCTAGGCACAGGGTGCCATATCCGGTGCTCCTGGAGCAATTGCCTTGCTCAAGGGCACATGCGAGCTCCCTTCCTGAGACAGGGATCGAATCAGCAACCTTTCGATTGCTAGCCGGCCTCTCTAACCTGTTTTGGGGGTTTTCACCCACTGTAAAAGTATTCCGTGACATTCCAGGCCGTTTGTCATTTCTGAGCTCACCAGTGCTTTCTTTCCTTTTAATGATGTTCCAAACTGTTGATTTCTGTATGTTTCTATGTTTCAGACTTGTTCATAATGGCTTCCCTGACTTTCATTGATGGTCCTCATGTTCACGAACAGTAACAAACTCCAAAGCTTAGAATCATTACTAGACATTAAGAGCTCACTTATAACATGAC
>NC_137689.1:57745899-57753399 GCF_963989245.1 Nansenia antarctica
AGGACTGTATCAAAGACACTCTCTCACACACACACACACACACACACACACACACACACACACACACACACACACACACACACACACACACACACACACAGACCCCACATAACCTTGGGTGGAGATTCAGGATAGGCTGCCTCCATGCTGTAAGTGTGTTCCAGACCCTCATTGTCCCAATGTTATCTTGATGTTATCACCTGCCATTTCCCACCTGACAGTAGCATGGGAAGTAACACTCATATACCAATCGTCTGTGCTATCTGCTCTATAAATCATCATTATGATTATGGTGTGAGAGTGAGACATATTGAGTCTGTGTGAGGATTCGTGACTCAGTCTCTGCCATCTGTGACCACTGCCTATTACGTTCAAATTCACAAAACAGGAGAAAACTCTTTGGAAATGAAGATATATATGTATATATTTAAATATTCATATATATTTAAACAGGTTTGTTTCTCTGCAGAGAGTATGTGTTTCAATAGTGTAGTTTCACTACTGGACTATTATAAGTTGAACTGAGTAGTGTTCCGAGCTGGAGTGACTCACCCACCCTGCCTGAGCTGAAAGAGGAGACCCCTCAGCCACTGCCTCCCCTCATTTACTCCCCCACACCCCACACACAGTCACCCCCCCCCCCCCCCTCCCCGTAATCTGACTCTCCCTGCCTCACTTCCTGTACCTGGTGTCCCCTGTCGGCCTCACTCAACCTCCAGGACACCGCACTACTTCCTGTAAGATAGCCAATCCTATGACACATTGGTTGCTCGCCCCTCAGCTGTTTTCCAGCTCAGACTGGAGCGTGGGCCTGTCCCACCAGGAACTGGTGTCTTATTATCACAGCTGTTCCAATGAGAGTCGAGCACAATCTGGTGTGTAGGTGAGGGCTTCCGGACGGGAGGTTTAACAGAGGGGAAGTTTAGAGAGGTCAGGAAAAGAGAGACAGAGAAAGCGATGGTTCCTTCTGTGTAAATGATCTGAATGGAAGGAGATGAGAGGCCAGGGTGAGGAGGTAAAGAGATGAGAGGAGGGGGTGGGGGGTGATTGATAGGATGGGTAGGGGGGTGGGAAAGAGAGTGAGGATATTCTTAGGAAGATGATACCTTCTGTTAGAGAACTGGTGTAATATGCCATTCCTGGCGTAGCGAGTGTATGCCACTGGCCACTGTGTGTGTCTGTGTGTATGTGTGTGATTCCTGGAATCCAACTCATCCTGCTCATCTCCTCTGACCTGTCCAGTTTGGTCCTGGACCGTTTAACTCCCTTATTCTTCGGAGAGAGTATCACGTTTGACACAAAGACAGACTTTGCTCAGGCCCAAAGTAGTGCAGTTCCTGCCTGGTGGTTAGGTGGTGATTTTAGATGCAGACATACTCTGTGAAGTCAGAAGTTAAGGCCACATGAATGTGTGGTGTTGTGATTGCCACAGTGAGGTTTGCAGAGCTGAACTCTCCGTCTCGCTTCGGCTGTCTGGGAGAGGCTGTCAGATGTAGCATCTAGCAACGCTGTTGAAACTTGGCCATAACACTTGTAAATGTGTTGCGCGGACCCATTAATTTAAGAGACTCTTAAACGTTAGTGGAGGGCTGTGTTATGGTGGTGGCGTCAGTTAGGTGTGTGTGTGTGTGTGTGTGTGTGTGTGTGTGTGTGTGGTAAATGAAGGGCATTAATGATGTCTTCATAAACCCGCCGCACTCCACCGTTACATACCTCACATTCAGGGCCACCACGCACACACACACGCACACACACACGCACACACACACACACACACACACATACACTCTCTGCTAGCTGAAGGACAGAGCTCATTATGAGATGGGTCCAGTGTGGCCACACTGGCCAGGCTATAATGTATGTAAGGACCTCAGTAATGTCCAGACCGACAGTGAGAGCAGTAAGGACAGGTCTCAGTGATGCCAGCCAGGCTGCGTTCATCATATTTATGAGCCCTCTAAAAGGAGATGATGATTATATGGAATACTTTACTTCCTTTTAAGTCCTTGTTGTTATAGCCTCCTTAAACCAGGTGTGTGTGTGTGTGTGTGTGTGTGTGTGTGTGTGTCTGTGTGTGTCTGTGTGTGTCTGTGTGTGTCTGTGGTCTGGAGCCATTTGATAACACCTAAGCTTTATATTTTCAATGAGCCTTTGGGAGACGAAGAGCAAATGGGGCTTTAGGCTGTGAGATTGCTGGGAGGTGTGTGAGTGTGAGTGAGACACCAACTGTGATATAACACAGTGTGACTTCTGATGGGTGTTACGGAGTGACAGGTGAGCTAGCAGGGGGCAAGTGCCAAAAGTGTGTGTGTGTGACAGATGTTTATCCTCCACTGTGGAAAGAGACACCCGAGCATGTGTCATAGGCACTGATCTATTGGCCAAAGTCTTTACCAATGACCCCCAAACAGCTTTGACAGAGTGGCTTTATTCCTTTTCTTAAAAAACACATTGTTTGTTTATGCCATTTACACTATCTCTCTCTCTCTGTCTGTCTGTCTTGCAGAGTGTTTCTAGTCTGAGGAGTGGAGGGTTGTGAGTTGATCTAAGGAGAGCGCCCCCTACAGTTCCAGTATGTTGTCCTCCCGCTGGTCTTTGCTGCTCCTTGAGGTTCTCCTGGTTCTACTGGTTCAGTCTCCTCTGAGCCGGTCTCGACCAGCCCTCACTGACACCGATACAGGTAAGAGACACACCGTTGCACATCCTCGTGTGTCTGTTTGTGTGAGTGTGCCTCTTTCTCTTGGTCTTCCTCACTCTTTTATTAAAATTATTTATTTATTTATATATATATATATAAAATTAATCTTAGGGATGCTCCGATCTGGATTTTTGGGGCCGATACCGATCACCGATTTTTTTCCCTCAAGATCAACCGATACCGATTTTTTTTTAAACACATAACTGTAGGCCTACTGACTGGATAGCCTACATATTTTTTGCTTTTTAGACAAAACCTCTGATCCATTAGGCACCAAGCATACGCAGACCCATTTTTATGGCATAGTAAAAGTCTGGCCTATCACCCAGTTAGGGCCTGAAGCCCAAGTCAGTCGATATGGCTGTATAAAAGACATCATAAACGTGGCCTTCATGGTTTACATACTGTTACGTCCTCCTATGTTTTCTGTTCAGTTATCTGTCTTCCCCAGGAAAAAAAATAAAATCGGTTTTGCGATCGGCCATTTTTGCCGATCACCGATCGAGTCATTTGGAGTGAAATCGGCCGATTTAAATCGGTGGCCGATAAATCGGAGCATCCCTAATTAATCTCTCTCCTTTCTTTCTCTCTCTCAGTTGGATGTGAAGTTTTTGTGATGTTGGATGTGGAGTTATCGGGCAGGGCTGGTGCTTATTAGTGTGGGGGGCTTGTGTTCCTCCTCTCCTTTGTTAAGGCAACTCTTTCATGTCAGGCTTGGGTCTGGGGTTCTGGGTAGTGAGGCCATGATGTTTCAATCCCACTGACTGCTGTTTGAACAGAGAGGCTTTCGGGCATCATTTGAAGTTCTAGAGCTGTTAAATGTTATGTAGAATATGATGTCAAATGTATAAGAATAGTGTATGAGAATATGCTATAATGACTTTACTGTTCTATAATAAGACACAGACTTTTCAAGGTTTGGTTGTTTGGTTTTGAAGCATCTGAGAATGATTTTTCATGGTTTAAACCACGATTTGGCTCCTCAAGTCCTGGCTATGGTCTGCATCCTGTCCACACACATACACACACACACACACACACACACACGCACAAACAGTCCCTGGAGCAGGGTATTAGGGCTGGTCAGTCTGGCTGTGGGTAAATGGACTCAGCAGAAATACAACCAGTTCCTTTCAGAAAGTATTCACTATTTCCTACCAAACTGTGGGTGTGTGTGTCTGTGTGTGTTTGTTTGTTTCGCGTCCAACCATCTGGTTTCCAGCTGAGCATGTGATCGAGGCCATAAATTCTTGTTTTTCTCTCAAAGTCAAAAACACAAAATTTTTACTTTTCTGCCGCAGACTCTTTTCCATAAACAAAGGCTGCTTCCAATTTCCTATCACGCTCGTTCCGCTTCTTTCAAATAAAGTTTTGGCTCTTTGGATTCCAACCACCTCCCTTTGCTCCGGTCTTGTTTCTGCAACTCTCTCTCGTCTCTCTCTCTCTCTCCAACACACTCCACCTCCCTTCCCCCCTCTCTTTCTCTCTGGCAACCCCTCATTAGTAATACATGTCGTCCCCTCATAAGAACAGACAGTATTTTAGGGAGTGAGGACCTCACAGGGAGACTCTGTGCCGATCCCTCCCTGTAGATTACAGGCTAGTGAATGAGTGTAACCAGGGGACGGTTCTGTTCCAGTGCTGGAGCCGTCCTGCTCAGACCCCGGGGTTTGCGGGCCTGGTCTGGGTAGATTACAGGAGATATGGAGCCAAGCTGTATGATCATTAGACCAGAGGATCTCCATGCTGCCTCAGTGGTTCTCTCTCAGGGGTTCCGAAAGTAGTGGCTCCACTACCCACCCCCTCCTCCCTGCCTCCCCAGCCCTCCCCCTGCTTTTCTAGCCCCCCGCCCCCGCCCCCTCCCCGCCATGCTTTGTTCTTAAACGGTTACCAGGATCAAGCTGGGGGGATTAGTTCTTTTTTAGGCTGAGGGGGGTTTCTGAAGTTTAGGAAGTGGTAGGCTGTTGTGCTTGTGGTGATGACAGGTTCTGTCTGTTTCTGTTTGTGAGGGGACTGACCTCTGTCAATGAGCAGGGCAGGGGGTTGAAAGGTCAGAGGTTAATCTTCAAACTGTTTCCCTTTACCCTCAGCAGGAGCATCCTAGACCCCCACAGAGTAACCCTACCCGAGCCCTTCCTGTTTACACACACACACACACACGCACACGCACGCGCGCACTCACACGCACACGTACCAATACAAAGATGGGTGGTTTCTCACTGGGATGTGTTGTGGTGAGTGATTGTGGACTGCTGCTAATGTGCTGCTCTCTGTCTGTCTCTCTGTCTGTCTCTCTCTAGCTGATATCCCGACATCATCTGAAGATGAAGATGACGATGAGTCTTCCTCAGAAGAAAATAGGCTTATCACTCAGAAGCTCCAACGTAAGATTCTCTATCTCTGTCCCCCTCTCTCTCAAACACAAACATATGATAATAAATGGTTGATCAAGGCTTTTCCTAAGCATTGGTATGTATGTATGCATGTATGTATGCATGTATATATGTGACATAAAATGCCATATGTTTTGTGTTCATGTCTATGTAGAGTTGGCTCCTCAGTGGATAACTCCGGACAAGATGGAGAAGAGGCTCCATGCTGTTCCCGCCAGCAGAACCGTAAAGTTCCGTTGCCAGGCAACAGGGAACCCCACCCCCACCCTGCGCTGGTACAAGAACGGGAAAGAGTTTAGGAGAGACCAGCGCATTGGAGGCTTCAAGGTGTGTGTGTGTGTGTGTGTGTGTGTGCGTGCTCCTACCTCTGATGCTCCTCAGGTGGTGTCGAACCACTTTCAGGGTCACGTCGAGGTCGTAGGTCAGCAGAGAGGTCATGTGAGGAAGAGCAGCACAGGTAGGTAAGGGTTATGGTTATGGCTTGGATTAGGTCAAGGAGTGGGTCTCAGCTGAGCCAGCTGGTTGGTGGAGTAGTATGCAGCACAGTGCTGGGCCTGTGGAATGGCAATCATGAAGTATCCAGCTGGTTGAGCAGGCTGGAAGGGGTTGATAACTGGACTGGGCACCATGCAGACAATGGCCATCCGCTGCATGCACTGGTTGTTTATGTGTGCCTGGTGCTGTGCGCCTCCTTGCCCTGGGCCAGGGCCATGTATAGGGGCTTGGAAGCCACAATGCGTCCATTCATCTCAGTCACAGACCCAGCGATACTGGGTTTGTATGCAAACATCTTGTTACTTGCCAGGGGTGTTCTAGTGGAGTGCACTCCCCAATTTTTGCCATTCTGACTGGCTGCCTCTTCGAATCATGCACGCATCCATAAACACAGTTAATGTCAGTCACTGCAAGTCCACTTTGGGGAGTTATTATGAGAGGATGTTGTTGTTGGGAACATCGAACAGAATTTTGCCACGGTAGCCAGAGGTGGCAGATTTCCAACAAACGTACGCCCTGCTCCTCTAAGTGGTTGAGTTGATGCCAGTGGGTTTCCATCCAAATGACTCTGCAAAATGCACAGCTATCAAGTGTCTCTACAAATTAATTCATAATCTGAAATCTGACACAGTGAAATCATGTAAAGAATAAATACAAAAAAAAACGTTTCAAATCCTTTTATTTATTTTTTTATCACCCCCTGGTCTTTGAAAAAATGGATTGTCATGTTTATTTTTTACATTTTTGTTTATTCATTTTGCAATGCTTTTGAGAGTTATGCGTTTATCAACATCATTATTTTTTGGCTTATTTCAAAGTCCAGATCTCGGTCCTTCATCTTAGAGGGTTGGAACTCCAGCTTTCTGTGCAGCCATCTCAGCATGGTGGGCCTTCAGCACAGCGACTGCCTCATCCACCATGGAGCGTAGGGACTCTGGGAAGTCATGCAGGTGGAGCAACTCAGAGTTGTGGGAATAGTAGGCAGCACAGTGCTGGGCCTGGGGAATGGCAGACATGAAGTGTCCAGATGGTTGAGCAGGTTGGTAGGGGTTGATGACTAGGTTGGGCACGGTGCGAACGGTAGCCTCACTCTGCATGTACTGGTTGGTGAAGTGGGCTTGGCGCTGTGCTTGGCGCTCCCCCCTACACTGGGCCAGCGCCACGAACAGGCACTTGGTGGCCACAAATGCGGCCGTTCATCTCAGTCACAGCCTTGGTTGCCGCCTCAGGAGACAAGAAGCACACAAAGCCAAAACCCTTGCTGTGTTTACCCACATCCATCAGCTAGGTTGTTCACATACAGATTGACTCCTTGGTATCTGGTTGTGCAGCCCTGCTTTATCTGCTCAAACTGGCGCTTTAGCTCAGGCTGGCACTCTCCTTTTTTCTGGGCACGGCCCACATAGACCTGCCTGCCGTTGATCCTTTTGCCATTCATATCCTGAATGGCTCTCTGCGCGTCCTCATTCTTTTTAAAGTCAACAAAGCCAGAACCCTTGGACTTTCCATTATCATCAGTCATGATGACACGAATACTCAGGGCTGGTCCATATTTTTTCACATTCAAAAATGTCCTTTAGTTTAACGTCATCCATTGCCTCTCCAAAGTTTTTGATGTACACGTTAGTGAACACTTGGGCCCTGGCTCCAAGTTCAGCCTGTCTTTCTTAGCGATATTTGAAGTGTCCAATAAATACTTTTTAATAACGTGCCATTTAGCCTCACAATGGCTCTTTCAGCAAAAATCCTGGGTGTCAAAGTGAAGAAAGCCGTAGCCTTTTGAGTCATTCTCATCACAAACCACCTTGCCAGAATGGATGTTGCCAAATTCAGAGAATGTGTCGTAGAGGACCGCGTTGTCAATAGACTTTTTCAAGTTCTTTATAAAGATGTCTTCAATCCCGCTCTTCCTCA
>NC_137689.1:57755899-57778399 GCF_963989245.1 Nansenia antarctica
AACCTGCTAGGAGCCTGCACACAAGATGGTAAGAGAGAGATCATGTGTGTGTGTGTGTGTGTGTGTGGTCTTTTTCTCTGTATATTAGATTGAAATGTATGTATGTATATATAACCCTTGTCTGTCTCTCTCTCTAGGTCCTCTGTACGTAGTGGTGGAGTATGCGTCGCAGGGTAATCTGAGGGAGTATTTGCGGTCCCGCCGGCCCGTAGGTCTGGAGTACTGGTCAGGCCCGGCACAGGCTCCCCTGGGTGGCCCAGAGATCAGAGAGCTGGTATCTGCTGCGTACCAGGTGGCTCGGGGCATGGCCTACCTGGCCTCACAGAAGGTCAGTCTCCAGCTCTTCAGCCATGAGTCGATCACTCACTACGAGTCACTGCTGGTTGTGTTGGTAGTCAATGGCGTCGGTATCAATCCAGCTCTTTCTGTTTGCCAGTGTATCCACAGAGACCTGGCTGCTAGGAATGTGCTGGTGACAGAGGATAACATCATGAAAATAGCAGACTTTGGACTGGCCAGAGACATCCACCATATTGACTACTACAAGAAGACCACCAATGTGAGTTGGGTGGGTGGGTGGGTGGGTGGGTGAGTGGGTGGGTGAGTGGATGGATGGATGGAAGCAATCGGAGTCTGTTAAGGCTACAGCTTTGTGAGATCAGTGGCCAGACATATGGCGTGACTGAGTATATAAAAACACTACCAACATGAGTACATGAAGCTACAATGGACAGGTTGCATGGAACAACAGCTGGACAGATGATTGACCTGTTGTCTTCCCTCCAGGGTCGTCTGCCTGTGAAGTGGATGGCACCGGAAGCTTTGTTTGACCGCATCTACACACACCAGAGTGACGTGTGAGTCTCACAATCCTAACTCCTAAACTCGCAGTGTGTTGTGTTGGGTCACTCTGTTGGGTGACTGGTTGGCATTGAGTTTCAGGTTTGTGTCGGTTTTGGGTGTGTGTGTGTTGATATTTTCTTGGTGTGTGTGTTGTAGGTGGTCGTTTGGGGTTTTGCTGTGGGAGATCTTTACTCTGGGGGGCTCTCCTTACCCTGGCGTTCCCGTGGAGGAGCTCTTTAAACTGCTCAAGGAGGGACATCGCATGGACAGACCCTCCGCATGCACACAGGAGCTGTGAGTACACACACACACACACACACACACACACACACACACACACACACGCAGAGGCAGACACACAGACCCTCGGACTGCCCTCAGGAACTTGGTAAACACACACACACACACAGACTACCCAGAGTACTCTCTCTCTCTCTCTCTCTCTCTCTCTCTCTCTCTGTCTAACGCTATGGTGTGTGTGTTGTGTTCCCAGGTACCTGGTGATGAGGGACTGTTGGCATGCAGTCTCGTCTCGTCGCCCAACCTTCCAACAGCTGGTGGAGGACTTAGACCGCACACTCTCACTCATGGCCAACCAGGTAAGCTCACACATACATGCGTTTCAACGTCGGGGTATTTGTGAGTACTTTTCATTGATAAAACACCAATGAATGCACAAATCTCTCTCTCTATAAAAGGATTTCAATTCATGTTTCTGCTTCATCTTCAGAATGCATCTCAACACCTGTTTTTTCTCTCTCTCTCTCTCTCTCTCTCTCTCTCTCTCTCTCTCTCTCTCTCTCTCTCTCTCTCAGGAGTATCTGGACCTCTCTCTTCCCCTGGTTCAGTATTCTCCAGTAGGCCCTGGCCCCCACAGCTCCTCAGACTCTGTCTTCTCCCAGGACACAACGTACAGGCCAGCCTACTCCACCCTGACTTCCTCCCTCCCCCCTGCGCCACGCAGCAGCAGCAACATGACCAGCGGACGGAGCCAGCGCTGACCTCCACCTCCTCTCCCACCAACAGAGAGAGCCTGGAGAAAGACCTGAACTGGACCTGCTGCTTTGCTGACTGACTCCTACAGGAGACGTTGTAGTCCCTCCCCCAGCCTCTCCCCCAGCCTGCTGCTGCTTTCAACAGCATCAGCCACAACTTCCAGTGTGGATAGAAAATAAGCTGAATCCAGGAGGTGTCGCTTCCGTGATCCAAGGACGAATGGCCAGCAATGTTGAAAGAAGGGAGGACACTAGTTGTGCATTTGAACCCTTTCTTTCCCCTGTCTGCCCAGTGGAGCCCTGTGGATGCTGCTGGCCTGGGTCAGGCCTAGTTGGAACTGAAGTCCCACATTCAATATGCTGGACTCTGCTTTTAACTAGAGTCTTAACAGACAAAAGACAGTTGCCAAACCAAACACACAGGGTCTTAATGGAACCACAGGCATGTCAAAGACATGAACTTAAGAGACAGTTATGTGAGCTAGTTGTCAAACAGACTGGCTGTACCGCTCTCCTCCAAGCTCTCCTGGACTATTACCTGAACCCTTAAAGGAGAGGCCCACCCTCTCCTGGACTATTACCTGAACCCTTAAAGGGAATGAGAAGAGCTGCCAAAGGAGTTCTTCATCGTTAGATGAAATAAACTGCTGCTTCGCTGAGCATATCATAAAGGATGTATTAGCAAGGAAAAATAAAACGCAGTTACTATGTTACATTATGAATTGTATGATCTGAATTTATATAACACTGCTTTTTTTATATATTCATGGTGAATTGGAACCCAGGCTGTCGATGAATTGACTATCATCTGAGGGTAAAGAGATGCCATGTGTTGAGACATGATATCATGCTGTTTGTTTAAATAAGCTAATAAGATACCAGAAGTATTTGTTGAGACTTGCCTATCCCACACCTCCATGTAGGGGAGGGTGCAGAGGAGTCTTGTTCCTGTGGTTTTCAGTGTGGAACTGGAAGAAAGAGTCTGGAAAATGCCGGTGTGTAAATAGTCGCCCACCAGATGATGCAGTCCCACTTCTCACTCAGTCTAGTCTGTGGCAGCTGCTTCGATAACAGAACATAGACCCTCTCTCTCGTACATGCTCCGAAATGGTCTTAGATGAGTAGGCTGAGTTCATGAGATGTATAGTTTAGTGAGTGAGTGGATGCCGAAGTGCGTTCAGTTTAATTGAACAATAATGCCAATGACAAAGTTAATAATGTTTACACTATGATAATCCTAATGATAATGTTTATGTTCATGCCATGGTTATACAGCAGTGGCAATGCACTTATTTCCAGTGGAAGTAAATTTTTTAATTGAAGGAATATGATTAAAAAATGTATGTTAAGAACATTATCTTGTCTTTTTTGAAAGTGAGTGAAGTTTGTGAGCAGCACATACTGGAATGATCAGCCAACCAAATGTTTTACAGAACGAAGGAAGTGTGTGTGTGTGTGTGCGCGTATGCGTGTGTGTGTGGGAGTAAAGGAGTCTAGGAAGGGAGGTAGAGGATAAATTCAACTGCTGCCAAAGAGGAAACGACCACTCTAGCAGAGTACCTGTGTGTGTATGTGTATGTGTGTGTGTGTGTGTGTGTGTGTGTGTGTGAGAGAGAGAGAGAGAGAGGAGAGATTGATGGTGGGAAGAGACATGCTTGGCCGGTACAGTCGCTCTATCAATCACTGAGATCTGGACCTCACACCAGAGAGCTGCTCCCTGCCAGAAACACACACACACACACACACACACACACAAACTCCTCTGGCTCTCCATCTTAGCGGACAACTCCTTGGCTGAGGTTCCGATGATCTTGAGAGACGTTTTGAAGGTGTATTTCCTGTCCACGGAGAGGAAACCTTCTGTTACATAAGACAGGAGAACTCCCTGTGGTCAGTTCCTCTGCTCCTCTGTTCCTTCTGTGTTCCTTATCTCTCAGATGTGTACTTCCCATCCACATCATATAACTACTGGGAAGGTTCTGTTGCAAAAAAGCAGCTGTTCAGAATCGGGAGGAATTTTTTCATAAACACTGTCTATGGTACAGCTTCGTCTATCCCTCCCTGTCTCCCTGTATCCTTCTCTTATTAAACCATGAATATGGTTTCCCTGAACTCTCCCTGTGTAAGCTGTGTCAACAGTCTATTTAAATACGCTAGGTGGTGTGTTTTTTCAGGGCTGTGGTTTAACAGCTCTAATGCCTGGAAGTGAAGGCTGTAAACACAGCCATCTGCTGTATTGCCTTGATAACACCCCCTACACACACACACACCCTCCCCTGATGGCTTGTTTTAGTGAGGGCTATCAATGTCCCGACCAAGTTGTTAAAGCAAACACTCTCATCCATCCCCTCTCCATCTCTCTCTGGCTCTGCGTTAGTGGGTTGTCAATAGCGTCACTAGCCCTCACTTACTCTATTGACATTAATGAGGTGTTAGGACACATTATGCTCTGAGGGGCTATTATGGGGCTGCAGTTACCATCTCAGATGGTTCTGAGAAGCCTGGAAGACACTGGCACCTTGTGTGGTGCTGTAAGCCACACCTCAGCCAGGGACGGGGACAAGCCAGGACAAACACATTGGGTTATTTGGAATGTCTAAAGTGTCAAACTATCTATTCTGAGGGTGGCTCTCATCTGTGTCAATATTAATTAGTGTGGGTATGAGTTCCCGCCCCCCACCCGACCACTGTGGTCAATCCAATCTAGCCTTTGCACTACTGTGAATTGCACACACCCCTGTGTGTGTCAATGTGAACACTCAATTACCCTTTGCACTACTGCTGTTTACAAATACTACCTTTGGACATACCATCTTTTTTTGCACATTGCACATAGCTCCTTTGATATAGCCACTACTTATACATCTGTACATACTATACTGTACATAGCTCCTAACTGTATACCTCTAAGTACCATACTTGCCATACTGTACCTATCTCTATCATGCTGTTTTATCACTATTTGCACTTCTCGTTAGATGCTAAACTGCATTTCGTTGTCTGCTACTTGTACTCTGCAATGACAGAGTTGAATCTAATCTAATGAGATAGAAAGAGGGGTGTGCTTTAGAGCAGTGGTTCCCAACCTTTTTTGTCTTGTGTACCCCTTGAGCTGTTTTGCCATGCCAGAAGTACCCCCTCACTCATGCGTGTTGATTATTTCCCAAAAATTTCAATTAAACTCTAACTTGCAAATATAACATTTATTACTGACACACAGAGAGCAAAACCTCTTCTCATGTCTCCAAAACTCTAAACACATTTTCTGCTTTACACACATTTTGCTATTCAAAATGGCACTTTTTAAATGCACTGAACACGGTTTTCTGCACACAACAATCTGACATAAAGTCACATGTTTGCCATTTCAAAACATTGCCATTCAAAATTAGACTACATGAGCTAATTGGCCAATACATGTGCCACCTGGCCACCTCAATGGTTAATTGTTACCACTTCAATCAGGAAAAAAAACAGTGTACACCTACATGCCCACACACTCACTGAAAATAGAATATAAATAATAATGAATTTGATTTGATATCTGTTTCTTTTCCCTTTCTCCTGCTCCTCTTTGGCTTCTGTCTGAGCTGCAGTGATGTCATCCTTTTCTCATCCCAGAGTCTTGACTGATGGGGAGAGGAAACAGACAAGATGAGACAGGATCAAACTTATCACACACACACAAACACACACACACACACACACACACACACACACACACACACACACATAGAGAGAGAGAACACATTCAAGACATTATGATTATCACAAATTCCCTCTCAGGGACGAGAGCTAATTGAACCAGAATATCATCACAAGTGTCAGTTGCACTTGCAATACAGCCGCCCACACCCCCAACCATCCACACACACACACACACACACACACACACACACACACACACACACACACACACACACACACACACACACACACTTAAACTTCTTATCTAACTCTACTGATTATTAATGAAAATCATTTGAACCACTCCCCTTTAATACATAGATATTTACACCATTGTGAAAAATATTCTGACTCACCCAGTAGCAGTTGCAATTCTTTTTTTCATCAGTTGAGCTTTAATGAGACACTTGAGGTTGCTTCTCTTTCATAAGCTTTGACAGTTCTGGAGGCAGTGTGGCAACAGCAGTCACCAGGCTGCTCTCCACACTCAGTCTGTTCCTTGGCTTGGTTTTGATGTGGGTCAAAGCTGAGAAGGTCACTTCACACATATATGTAGATCCAAAAGGCAAAAGTTCATTCAATGCACACTTTCCCAGCACTGGATATTCCTTTTCAACATCACACCAAAACTCTGTCAATGACTTGTCAGCATGTGCCATCTTCAACCCACGATCAGAGGACATGTCCATCAGATTTTCCTGCAGGCTTGCAGGAAGGCTGCTGCTGCTCCTGTCATTCACTCTGAATGGGTTCATCACCCAGTCCAGTTTTTCTGACTTTGTTTCAATGTCATGAAAGTACTGGTTGAAGTCAGTGTCAAGTTTGGACAGATGTGCTTTAACTATTTTCACCACAGGACCTCTGTCAGCATCAGTGGTGGCGAGATGGCCATCAAGCAGTGGGAAACAGCTCACATCTCCATCCTTACATTTCCTCTCCCATAATTTAACCTTCTTTATAAATCCATTCACTTTGTCATACATGTTAAGGATGTGTGAGTACTTGCCCTGAAGTGAAAGGTTGAGCTCATTCAGCTTAGTGAAGACATCAGCAAGATATGCCAGCTGCGCAACCCACACTGCATCCTCAAACAGGGCTGCAAGAGGGTGGTCGTTTTCTGTCAGGAAAGCAAACACCTCGTTGCGCAATTCATAGAGCCGCAGCAGCGTTTTGCCACGAGACAGCCAGCGAACGTCTGTGTGAAGCAGCTCATGCTCTGACCCGCTGCCATGACAAAGAGTTTGAAACAGTCTGTGGTTCATTGGCCGGGACTGAATGAAGTTAATCACCTTAACTGCGTCGTCCATAACTGCACTTAACTCGGGGCTCATCTTTTTGCTGGCGAGTGCCTCCCGGTGAATAATACAGTATATCCACTTAATTTGGGGGTTCACCTTCATCACACGCCCAAGCAGTAGTGATGGGGGAAACGAAGCTTTCGACGCAATTGACACGTTCGACACAACTGTGTCGGAAAAAGTGTCGATCTATCGATGCAGTCGATACAGCAACTCCATACTGCCATCTGCTGGTCAGGTCATGGTACTGCCTATACTGCCATCTGCTGGTCAGGTCGTGGTACAGCAGTTCTATACTGCCATCTGCTGGTCAGGTCATGGTCATGGTCATTTTATGCAGTACCAAACTTGGAACACTGCCTCGTCTGCGAATGATTGACACACGCGTCAGATGTGCTCGTGTGACGTACGAATCTTTCTTCGAGTAGTCACGTGGTTTTTGCCAATTTGACACAAGCATCGATACATTTGTATCGACGCACATTGCGTCGGAAGATAGACGCCGTGTCGTGACTACTGCGTCGAGCGTAACATCCCTACCAAGCAGCCCACGCACCTTACCCGTCATTGCTGCCGCTCCATCGATACAGATGTGACTGCAGCATTTCCACTCCAGATCGTTGTCTTTGAAGAAGCTGTCAATAATCAGAAATATTCCCTCGCCAGTTGTCTTTCCTGGCAGCGTCTTGCAAAACAAGATATGCTAATTTATGTCCGACTCTTCTTTATAACGCACAACAGCCAGCAGCTGAGCCTCCCCACTAACGTCGGTCATTTCATCTAATTGCAAAGCGAACTGACCTGCTTGCTTCATTTTATCCACCACTTGTCCGACAATATTTATGGACATATCATCAATCCGACGGGAGACGGACGGTACCAACTTGAGCGCGTCAGCTGCTTTGTTGTCCAGCATAGTTTTAGCCAAAATCATAGCGGCAGGCAAAATCAGATCTTCGGCGATTGAATGTTTTTTTTTTTTACTTAGCCACTAGTAATGAAACAGCATAGGACGCCACCAGTGCTTTGCTTGACACACTTGCCGCTTCCTTCAGTGTAGCCTGACTTGACTTGAACTCTGACAGTTTTCGCTTGAAAAAGTCGTCAGTTTTACCAACAGTTGCTAGGTGTTTGGTGCCGCTGTAAATGGGATGGCTTCATTGAATTATTAGCCAGGACTTCGCCGCAGAAAAAGCACTGTGGCTGTGGTGGATCAGCCGATGTACATGTAAATCCCCACAAAACATGTTTCCAAATAATAGCGGGGTCCTTTTTTTTTTCTTCTTCTTTTTTCTGATCCAACCGTCTGATCTGCCTCTGATCTAACCGTCTGATCTGCCTCTGATCTGACCGTTACTGTAGCTGGTCGTTTTAACCATCTGTCCATCTTTGCGGTATACTGACAGGCCTAGCTGACTATCGCGCGAAAATTATCGTGAACGTGATTTAAATGTGACGTGACTACCACTTGTGTTACAGTCATCACCTGTCGGGGAGGAACTTAAGTTGCATCGTACCATTTTAACAACAGGTTTATGAAACGACTATATTTAATTATTTTTTTGGAAAGGGAAATAAATTATAATTCCAAATCTTTCCACGTACCCCCTGCAATCCCCTCACGTACCCCTAGGGGTCCGCGTACCCCCGGTTGGGAACCACTGCTTTAGAGCAACAGTGCTGATCTGGAATTAGCATTTCTTTGCAGCGTTTGGCGGAAAAGTGAACACTTTATGCCACGGGTACACAAATGTTTTTGTACTGGAAAAGCCTCACAAACTGACTTGTGATCCGCCCAATAAACAAAACCACTGTTCCTGCCCACAAGTCTGCAGCCGTGAATAAAAAGGGTTCTCAATTTATCAGAGGGGAAACATTGCCTTGTCACTATGAAGCACACAAAGACCTACAATGTCCTAACTCTGTCATTAGTGAGCACTTAGAAAGCCATTTAGCCCTATGGATTATGTCTTGGCAATGGGCTTCACTTCCTGCCTTCACACTGAGCCAACAGCCTTGTCACACAGTAATTAACACTGTCATTAACATCATTAATACCACCACATTACCTGACAAGGAAGAATTCTGGGCCCTATCAATGTCATTATGGTCACACTAGAGAATCCCTGTCCGGTTGTGGATTGAATCCTCTCCATGATATATTTGTCTACTTGTTTGGACACGACTCCTACATATTGAGTTAGTTGAGTCACTGAACATAAAAAAGACATGGGAACCATTGTGTGGAAGGCCCAGTTGTTAAAACTTTTAATCTGGATCAGATTGAGCTGGCTGATTTCCCCCTATACGACTCAAAATCAGCCAGATAGATCTGATCCCGAATAGCAAAAAGTAATCAGGATCATTCTGATCCAGATTAAAAGTTTTGAACAACTGGGCCTAGAAGATCAGAGATTGTTGGAGGTTATTAGAAGACCTGTGATAGACTGCAGTGAGGCCTGGTAAAGCAATAAGCCTAGCTGGGCTTGGGTTGCTGTACAGACATACTGTAGATCACATGGTATGAGTCCACTTGGTCTCAGTGATGTCATGTCTATGGGTATACTGCCACCCGGTGGATGCTAATGTGAATTATACCCAACGAATATAATAATAATATTATTATTATCCGCACTTCTCTAGGGCCAGGGGGGTGTTCCACGAACGTTGATTAGTATATCGGCGATAAAAATAAATCAGGCGATCAGGCAACTCGGGATTGGAATTCAAGCCTCAGGTGATTCCTCGAACGAGGATCAGGCTTGTGTCATGAGTGTTCACAGAACACCGGCTTAGAAATCCTCGATATGGGCGCGTGCACGCAGACATAAAGAGCCCCGAAGAGTCGAACTGTCGAAATGAAGATACTCCACTCTGCAGGGGTCCTACTTTTGCGCAGCATTCCGACTTATTGATCTTTATGAAGACGGAAAAATAAGATGTAAAATAGTGCAATACTGCCGCAATTAACAAGGGGAAGGAAATGGTTTGGCAAGAAATTGCTGACCGATTAAATGCGTAGGTCATACTAGCCCCAGTTATTGTTATATGTTCATATTTTAATAAATGAATATTTACTACTGTGCTGATATCAGCAGCAGGCTACAAACTGTCATATCGCCACGATGGCATAGTGGTATCAACTGCTGCCATAGTATTTGTTTGTCATTTTAAGACGGTGGTTCAAATCCCTCTTCTGACCAGTGTTGGGCACGTTACTTTAAAAAAAGTAATTAGTTATAGTTACTAGTTACTTATCAAAAAAAGTAACTGCGTTAGTAACTGAATTACTTCATTATAAAAGTAACTAGTTACTAGGGAAAGTAACTATTGCGTTACTTTTTACCACGGTGCAGTGGGCTAGCCGTGGTGTCAGTCAGCCAAATGTGACAAGGAAAAGCTTACCCACTGCCAGATTAGAAGATAAATGTGCCATCTAGGGGACCAAAGTGTCCCTATCAGGAAGAAAATAATTTGGATTTGCAGGGAACTTTTCATATTTATTGCACTTCAACAGACCACAACTGGTATACAGTACATACTGTACTTCAAGTATTTTCTTCATTACAAAAGTAAACATTTAACAATATGAAGTGCTTTTAAATCTTTGTTGTGTAAATTAAATAAATCAAACTGTCACACAACTTCAACTGGTAGACAGACTGTAACTTCAAGTATTTTCAACACAACAAAAGTAAACAGTTAAACAATATGAAGTGCTTTTAAAGTAGTACTGAAATCCATCCATACACTCCTTCCTAACACTCATCCATCCATGCATGCATTCATTCATCCAGCCAACCCAGTCATCTAACCATCCTAGCCATTAAACCAGTGATTGTATCTTAAAAGCAGAAGCTTTTCAAACTTCTGGTCAGAGAGCCTGTTCCTCTTTGGAGTGAAGACGAGCTTCCCCAGGCTAAACAGTCTCTCTACGGGGGCGCTGGATGGAGTGGCTGCATTGTATTTGAGTGAAATTTTCTTTATCCGTGGAAATCCATTAAGAGTGTCCATCCCTTGTCCTCCTGATTTGAGATAATCCATAACTTCACTTTCAGCAGTAGCAGAGGGGTCATCCTCATCCTCAAAGGAAAAGAACTCCTCTATGGCTGAGTCAGTGAGTGTTGGTGTGCTGGTAGTACCTGTTTGCTGGTCTTCGTCTTGGACACTTTTCCGGCACTCTGCCAGCAGACTTGCCTTGGCCTTATCCTTCCTGTCCTGTGTCCGCAGCCAACGTAGTTTAAACCTGGGCAGAGTCACAGCAGCCAAGACAGCATTGTCGCTTTCCAGCACCTCTGCAAATCTTGTTTTGATTGCCTGAAATGATACATAATGCAAAGAGCATATTATACTGACTGTCTTACACACACACACAAACAAACACACACACACACACACACACACACACACACACACACACACACACACACACACACTAATAGCATTACACATTAACCATATTTAAAAACTTTTCATAATGTATGGATGCATTTAATGTATTTAAAGATAAATACTAGTTCTTACCTTGACAACTGCCTCTGGGAGGTCAACAAGGATTTGCAGGCCACTCTTCAGTTCCAGGGTCTTGAACATCAGTGTCTCGAGCGTGGGTAGGAGTGTGCCATGGAAACAGTGGTCTTCTCCCTGAAGAATGTCTAAGGCCACTGTTAGTGGCTTCATTACACTACAGTACTCCCTGATGAACTGATGCTCTCGTTCAGTGATGGCTTTCAACCCGAACTTGGAGGAGATGGTGTTCAGCTCGACTATAGGGATCTCACAGATTCGAACAAGGGCATCATAGAACGAGTTCCATCTTGTAGTGCAAGGGACTAGCAGCTTCCTTGCGATGACATCATCCACGGTCTCTGCGGCCACCGTTGAACGGCTAGCCTTGTTCCATAAGCCTGTGCATTTTGTCGTAGCACTTCTGTATATTGCTTTTGCTTCTGGTCTTGACAGTAGCCACTTGTCAACATCAGTACATGAAACCAGGTTTAATGTGTGCGATGCACATCTCTGATGTGGCGGCAAAGTAATCACAGCATCATCACCAACACTGTTTTGCAAGACATCATTAATGTTCATAAAAGTCACCTCATCCTCATCCTCCCCAGAGTCATCCTCCTTGGCTGGCTGGTACATTTTGAAGGCCTTGACGAAATTAGAGCCATTATCCGTGACAGTTGATGTTATTTTGTGGGATATGCCATAGGATGAGTGAATGTAGTCAAGTTCAGTTGCAATACTGTCGTGAGTATGACGGCCCTTGAATCGTCTGCATGCCAGGGCTGCTTTCCTTCGTTCCATGCTATGTGGATGAATCCAATGCGCGGTCACGCCAAGATAGCTTTTATTATGTGCAGTCCAAATGTCTGCAGTTGTAGAGACATATTCTAACTCTTCAAATTTATTTTGGAGCTCGGCATTCATTTTGGCGTACTCGGCGTCTATATATTTAGAAAACGTCTTTCTGCATGGCGGACCGGCCCCTCCTCTCGCCGGTATTTTGGCAATTAGGGCTCTGAAGGAGTCAGAATCAACTGTTGATAACGGAAGCATGTTCTCAACAACATACCTGCCTATCATTCCGTTCAGTTCAGTCTGTGTCACAAGTTTTTGTGGAGCTGACGCAGAAAAATCCAGCTTTAGCTGCTTGGACGGCGTGGCTCCGTGTCCTTCTTTGTTAGCGGAGCTCACGTTTGCCACACCTGGCCTGCTATCATCATCAACGGTTTTAGCCACTAGTTTTGTAGAAGCGTGTGCCGTTGAGAGATGCTTCATCAGGTTAGAGTTGCTTACAACGGACGTGGACAAACGTTTAGCTCCGGGACATAAATTACACATCACATGTACGTTTTTACATTTTACCTCAATGAAGTTGAAATAGTGCCTGTATTTCCACCGTGAAAACGCCACGTTCACCTCAGAACACTCGGGACTCGCCATTGCTCTCTGATAGTTTGAGTGTGTGTGTGGTGCTGTGCGCGCGTGTGGTTTGTGTGTAGAAACATCCGCACAACACTGAACTATGGTTGGCTCTACCATACCCAATCATGATCACTTAAGCGGTTGTCTCGCCCCTCCCAAAAACACCGTTGCAGCTGTGACTGAGGTCGGATGACAATGAGAAGCTTCAGTAAAGTAACTAGTAACGCGCCGCATTGAATTACCGGTAACGGTAACGGCGTTATAACGATGGAAATAGTAATCATTTAGATTACCCGTTACCGAAAAAGTAACGTCGTTAGTAACGCCGTTTATTCTAACGCCGTTATTCACATCACTGCTTCTGACACACTTTTTACTGCATTTCGTTGTCTGAATCTAATCTAAAATCTAATCTAAAAAAGTATGAAGGCTATAAAATGATGGTGCAGGCTAATTTACAAGAACTGACACGATTACAATGGTGTTTGAAGCCTTTCTGAGTAGTAAATTATGTGCTTCTAACTGGACCCTGGATTTGGCATAGATTCTTTTTTCTTATGATTACTGATGGATAGATGACAGACAGATATCGGTTTCGGTTAAATGTAATTTTTTTTTTTTTTTAAAACATGCAATCTTTGGAACTCTAGCTGGCTGCCTTAACCACTGCGCCAGCCACACCACTTCTTCTTCTTGCGTATGGGTAGTTGTTTTTCCTCTCCACTCCACCAGGCTCGGGGCCGAGGGGCTACCCTTTTACCACCCCGAGACCTGGTTGAGGGGCTCACCCGGGCTATATTTCTGGACACCCCTCCAGAAGCCACGTCATCGTCTCGTCATCTAATACCGACAGACCATGCATCCCGTTGGGTGGGTGGTACACCGGGCAATCCAAGATAACATGGTCTGCGGTTTGGTCCTCTGCGCCACACTCGCACGACGCATTTGGGGCCAAGCCCCATTTGTGCATTGATGAGCGGAAAGGCCAGACGCCGGTCCGGAGACGATTGAGCCTCACCCAGGATAGCCTTGGCAAGTCCATCCCGAGGGGCTCAGGGCCGGCGACTGGGATGTGGTCGCGGAGTTTGGAGGTGTTAGCCTCCCACTCCGTGCGCCACATATAATCCCCCCATCCTGCCGCACTGATGTTGAGATCTCTGCATTGTTGCCTGAGATCCTGTGCGGCAGGCACAAATGGGTGTCTCGACTTGAGACGCCGGGAGGGCTCCGCTGTTATAGTGAGCCTATCATGGAGCAGATGGTTATTAAGCTCCACGGCCCGGCAGGCGAGACGTGCTGTGGCTCCCATGCGGCGGAGGCCTGCGGGCTGGATGCCTGCTAGGATGGGAAGGTTGTCCACGGGGGTAGGACGCAGGCATCCTGTCACAATGCGCAAGGCTTCGTTTATAGGCGAGTCGATGAGGCGGGTGTGGGCACTGCGACACCATACTGGGGCGCAGTATTCACTAGTTGAATAAACGAGGGCTAGGGCTGCCGTGCGCAAGGTCCTCAACGCCACACAAGCTGTTAACTTCTTGCGCAGTGACTCGAGGTGTCGGCGAAACGTGAGCGTCCTGTCCAATGTCACGCCGAGATAGATTGGCTCAGCGGAACATGGCAGGGGAGTTCCATCTAGGTGTACTCTAAGCTCACGTTTAGCCTCCCTGTTGTTAAGGTGGAAGGCAGCCGACACCGTCTTTGCCTCGCTAAGCTTCAATCTCCATTTCCGGAAGTATGCCACTAGTGTCTGCATGTCCTGGCTCAGAATCCCCTCCACAGACTGCCAATTTCCAGCAGAGTACACCACTGCGAGGTCGTCTGCGTAGGCGTACTTCCGCGAGAGTGTGTTGGGCAGGTCATAGGTGTAGATATTATAGAGGAGGGGGGCCAGGACCGATCCCAGAGGGACGCCCTTCTTAAGGCGTCGAAGCCTGCTTAGCTGTCCGCGACCGGTGGTGAGGGTAAAGCTGCGGTTACGGATGAGCTCCATGATCATTCTGACCATGTGCCTGTCCGGCAGCAGGCGGAGCAGCTTGCAGGAGAGGCCGCGATGCCATACGGTATCGTAGGCAGCCGTCAGGTCTATAAAGACGGCCCCCGGCCTTCTTTTTTGCCGAAAAGCAATCCTCGATGTCTTGAGTCATAAGGGCCACACACAGCCACACACAGCCACACCACTGTGATGATGGCAATGCAAGTTGATAGACATACTGTACCTATTTATTTATTTTTTTACACTTTTTTATTTATCTATCGATCTATCTATCTATCACACTTTCAAAATATCAAGTTATCTATCACACAATCAAACTATCTATATATCGATCGATCACACTTTCAAAATAAAGTGGGAACTAATATTTCCTAAAAGACACTTGAGGAACTGTCGTTCGGGATATAGTTTCCGCCTGTGAGAGATGTTTTGACCACACATTACCTAAACCAGCCTGTAAGTCTGCTCGGGACCATAATTACTCAGAAGGATTGGTTGCATAGCAACCAAGCAGCGAATTATTTGAGCCACATTGATGGAACCGACCGCAAGCTTAAATTAGCGCCAGAATCTGATTTAAACCTGGATCAGAGTTAATTGCCTTTAGTGGAACAGGGCCCAGGGTGACAACTGCCAAAGCCTCCCTTAGACCTCCAGTGTTTTAGATCTAAATGATTGAGACAGGTGTAAAATACTAATGGTCAAAAGGGTTTTGTCAGTTTCGTTGTGTTTATTAGAATTTGTGAGAAAGCAAACTTCCCTTTTAGCAAGCATTCATTGCTATTGATAGAGTGAACATTGTTTAATCACCAGTGAATCTCAGAATAACATTGGCAAAAATCACATCAGACAATATCATCATCATCATCATTTATTTCTGACAGAGATGAACCCAATCCACCCACAGTGTAGTAGAGTACCTGACGTCTACCTCTATCTCACACCACATACAGTACGTATCTCAACATTTCAAATCATACATGATCTTACCAGATTATAAACTGTATAATGAGCTTACCCCAATATGTGGCTATGATCTTACATAAACACAGAGACAACCCCTCCTCTAGAGACAGTGAGCCCTGCGACCAGCGCGGTGACCTCACTGTCCCTCTGAGGGGGGAGCGACATCATCACAGATTGACGATGTCGTACAGTATGTCATCAGACAGTGACATCACATTAGGATATCAAACCCCAGCTGCTTCTTCCACCGTAAAACTAGATTAAATACAATACTAGCATCATAAATTAACATTCGGTAAGAAAATAAATATCAATAATAATTTAACCCAGAGGTCTCTTTTTAAACATCTGTTTCTTACTCCAATGCTGAGACATTCAGTTGGACAATATCACAGACCAGCAAAGATCTTAGATGGATGGATAAGATGGTGTCCTTTTAGAGCTATCCTTATAGCTGTGTAGTAGAAAGTCATGGACACAGAAGGAACAGTGACGTTGTTTTCTTAGATGGCAATTCAGATGTTCCAAATGTTAACATTCAATGTTATGACTTTTTAAAAGCTCTCTATAATCACTTAAATGTTATCCGAGCAGGGAGTTTACCACATGCCTCATCAAGTATAATCCACAGACAGAAATACAATAAATATCAGTAAGCGTAATTTCCCCCAAATCAAAATCATCATCTATTCTAAAACAACCCCAAATGTGAAGTTAATCATTTTAGACAATCATTGGGGAGGACAGCTGGATGTGTGCATGCGTGTACAAATGTGTGTGTTTGCCAGCGAGCATAGACAGGTAGGTGTGTGTATGAGAGAGAGAAAAGCATTCAAGAGTGTATGTGAGAGTGTGTACCATGTGTGTAGGTCCGTGTGTGTATGCGTGTGTGTGTGTGTGTGTGTGCATGCGCATCTATTTTCTCCCCTACTACTCTCTCTCCCTCTCCTCCACGGATCGCTTCCTAGCAAACAGGTGGGTGGGGTCTCGTCCTCGGAGGCTGGGTTGGATCTTAAAGACGGGTGAAGCCATAGGCCAGCGCCAGCCAGCGGGGGCGTGACCAGTGGCAGGGTTAGGACCAGTGGGGCAGGGCTTGTTCTGAAGAAGCAGGAAGAGAGTCTCCATGTCCGGCCCTAGCCTAGCAACCAGCCCCGCCCTGACAATCGCCACTGTCTCCTCATCACAGGTCAGCAGAGATTGGAGCAGAGTACTGTAGTACCTGGAAGAGGAAGCACAGGATACACGTTAGGTATTCATACAGAGAAGTGTGTGTGTGTGTGTGTACATGTGTGTGTATGTGTGTGTGCTCTCACCTGTTGGGGAAATGTGCTGGCACCTGTACCACCTCTCCGATAGCGTCAGGGTTGGAACGAGCCACACTGCAAATGTCCAGCTTGGAGTAACACTCCTCCTGCACCTATGCCACACACACAAATACATACAAAGGTTACACACACGCACACACACACACACACCACCCATCACCCAGAGAGGCACCTCTGAGATACATAGTCTTCTAATAATAAACACTATGTAGTGATAGTAGAATAGAATAGAATAGGATAGAGTGTGTGTATGTGTGTGTGTGTGTGTGTGTGTGTGTGTGTGTGTGTGTGTGTGCGTGTAGGCTACCTCAGCGATCATCCTCTGGAAGACTCCACAGCGGCGGATGGTCTGGAACGCTTTAGATGTGACACCGTTAGCAACACAGCGCAGACTCTCCTTCACAAACGTCTTACCCTGTAGGACCACACACACACACACACACACACACACACACACACACTGGTTAAAGGCACTGCATGGCGGTAAAGAATGTTAATGTATGTTTGTAAACTGTGAACTGTAAGGTAGCTGAGAGTGGGTGTGTAGGCCTACCTGTGTGTTAAAGGTAGCGGCTGTATGAAGGAATAGTTGGCAGATATCGTGCATGCCATCAGTATCACAGGTAGAGTTCTCTAAACAGGCGAAGGTTCCACAGCCCACCGCTATAGCACTGTTCAAACACCTGGTAACCTCCGCTACAGAGAGAGAGAGAGAGAGAGAGAGAGAGAGAGAGAGAGAGAGAGAGAGAGAGAGAGAGAGAGAGAGAGAGAGAGAGAGAGAGAGAGAGAGAGAGAGAGAGAGAGAGAGAGAGAGAGAGAGAGAGAGAGAGAGAGAGAGAGAGAGAGGAAGGTCAAACTTCAACTCAAATGTACACATGAAATTTGTTTAAATGTAGTAATTCAAGCACAACCCTGTAATGGTGGGCACACTATATCACTTGTTCAATGAAGTTCCAGAAGTCTTGAGAGAGATGAAGGGCGCTCACATCCAAGGCCACACGAATGGCTCCTGCTGATACGACCTAATTGCATAATAACAGTGGGTGGCCTACTCACTTGGACTGTTGGCGGAGAAGCGTGCCCGGCGCGGTGATGATGCCTCCTCCGTGTCCGACTCCAAGGTAGCGGCGGTCCCCAGGGCGAGGAGGAGCATGACCAAGCCGAACTTGAGAAGCATTTTCTCCGAGGATGCTGAGGTCTGCTCTACGTGTGGCGGGTATACGTCCTCTGGATGATGGTTGATTCTTTGAATGACTGGATGTGAGTGCATGGTGCGGTTCTTATACTACTTTGATCCTGTGGAATTCAGTGGGTTTGTCCAATCAGCGCTCGGCATCTCCCAGAGGGGACTGAGCCAGGAGGTAAGGGGGGTTTGGCCGATGTTTCCACTGAGCTCGCGCTTTGGAAACTTTCCGTGTGCTCATAAGTATTCATGAGAGCTCAGACGTTAATTAAAGACAAAAAAAGTAATTCAATTATTCTTAAACGCATTCTTAAGGACGCGACCTCTCCATTGTTTTTTTTTGTTTTTTTAGGTGTGAATCTTATGTTGGCAAAACAGGGATCAAGCCAGTTGAGAAAAACAGATGTGCTGATGAGTTCAGAAATATAACACCTAAAAAACGAACGTCCTTGTGTGATCTTTGAGTCAGGCCGAGGCAGCTCGTGACGTTAGAATTATACGGTTCTATCTCTGTTTTTGTCAAAATTGAGTTTTTTTACATAATTTGATCCATTAGGTGTTTATTAATGCCTGTGTGGTGTTATTTTTAAAATGTTGACATTTTTGAGTTAGTAATTCATAAAATACAACGGTTCCATCTCACAAAACATAATAGAATGTAAAAACCTTGATGCTCAATATCTCTGAACTGCCCTAAACGGAGATACAACCGTATAATTCTAAACTCACGAGCTATGTTTAATTTACACATTCCTATAGACTAGTTAGGCCAACTGGTAATTCTGTAATGCCTGTAGGCCTATCCACACAGGCATAGGTTAAATTACGTTAATTCGATTCCAGTCACGTTCCCTTGCCTATTTGTAGTGGTTCAGTCACAGGAACGCAGATCAATCATTGTGAACACCAAAAAGAAACAGTCCAATTGAATTAGTCTTACACATCCTCTCTTCTGTTCTGCTACACTGTTGGATATTTCCTCTGAGAAAAGGCGAATCAGCAGACCTACAGTAATTTTGAAAATGTTCATGGATAAATGGATTCCAAACCTCAAGCCATTTCCTCAATAACAATAATCTCTCTACAGTATATTCATCTTTTGATTAGTTGAGTGTTTTGGTGCATTGGGTGTCGTTTCTAAAATAGGGCTAAAATCAACCAGAGACTCCATTCTGTCTAGTTTCTTTATCCTTCTTTTGATCTTTCTCTACCTCTCTATGGTCTGTCTGTCTCTCCTTCTCTCCGTCTGTCAGATAAGCACGTGGAACATTTCTTTGAGCTCCTCTTTTCCACAGGGCAATCACTTCTTACAAAAAACACTTTTTGAGAGTTAGGAGATCCACTGTGAGTTTACCCAGTGTCTTATTGCAGTATCTGTACACCTCAGGGATACTTCAGAATCTACCGTTGGCCTCCAGCAGACCATTATTCCATGAGTCAGTCAGGGTCTGGATGGACAGTTTTCCTTTGGGATAAACTGCCTCTGAGAGATGATGGCAGGTTTATGGTGTGATGTATGTATTGGACTTTTATATTGGCACCCAGTACAATGCTATTGTGGAAAGTTATTTCATTGGCTCTGATATTTGAACAGGGGGTTTGTGGGTAGAAGAAGTAGTGTGTGGAGGTGTCTCCATTCCCACTCCCCTTTTTATTTCTTCTATCCCTTGAAGTTTATGTAGCAGCTACACTATTAAAGTCCTTAACACACTGAGGTCTCATTGTCTGCAGTCTGTACATCACCACGGGATCCTTTCGAGCAGTGTTTCTCAACCCTCTCCTCGGGGCGCCCCAGCCGCACCACATATTTGATCTGTTCCACCACCAGCTCACCTGATTCAACTAATCAAGTACACAGCAATTATGGTTTGTACTTGATTAGTTGAATCATGTGTGCTGGTGATGGAACAGATCAAATATGTGGAGTGGCTGGGGCGCCCCGAGGAGAGTGTTAAGAAACACTGCTTTAGATAACCCACAGCCTTACAGTTGATGAATGCTCCATAGTGACCTGATAGGTTCGTCCCAGTGTGTCTGAAAGCAGAATTCATGGTTTCATTTCATTCAGTTGGTCTCTTGAGGAGTAGATATTTGATATAGGCCAATAAGACTGATCCTCCATGGACTCTTTGACCGCTAAGCCCCTACTCTGGGGTTGGCTGACCTATCATTAATGGGCCAGCCAACTTGGTATAGTGGTGTTGGAGATGTGGAAAAGGTGTGTGTGTGTGTGTGTGTGTGTGTATTTGCCAAGGGAAGTCATTAGCAGAGGTGGCTAGGTTTCCATCATGGCCTGAGTTACAATTGGAACTTGATGACCTCTCCTGACCTACGTTGACTTCATTAGCCCAAAGGGTTAACGACTTTGATAAGCATCTCACAACTCTGACACATTCCTGTTTTAGCTTTCATTAAGCTTTCTTCCCATTCACTCTCACACGCTTTCTCTCACATTCACTCTCGCATTTGTTTCAGTCAGTGAATTGAAATTGAAATTCCAGATTAAAAAATATATATAAACAATGAAACAATAAATAAAGAAATACAATGACCTTCTTGAGGTGTGTGAATAACAAGTAGTTATCTAGTTAGTTGTGACAAGGAAATAACACACACACGCGCGCATGCACGCACGCACGCACGCACGCACGCACGCACGCACGAGCACACACACACACACACACACACACACACACACACACACACACACACACAATCCTTAGTACTTATGTGAAAAAACAACATCCTGTGTAACCATACAGAGGTCAATCTTACAGCAGAGAGAGAGGCCATCCTCCTGAAGTGTACAGTATAACATAGCTCTCCCTTTCAGTTGTTTAGCGTGGACAGGAATGGAAGGTCAGCAGTGTGGCAACGGCTCCACTTATAAATGTAGGTGGAATTTGCACCATACAGTAGATCTCGCTGCACTTCATTTACATTCAGTCTAATCTGCATCCAGTCAATTCCCCTTGTCCAATCAGCATCAGTGAGTCTCTGCTCCCAGTGTGTCCCATCAGAACTCCTCATCCCAGCCCGATTCCTCGTCCGGTGGCGGAGTGTCGCTGTCGTCAGGGAAACAGTCAAAGTTGCTGGTGTCCAGTGGCCCGTCCACCTGAGGAAGAGGAGCAGCGCAGTGGAATTGTGAATGTTCACTGACGTCAGCCTACAGTCTGGTGAGGTAGTATGTAGTGAATGTCAGTACTTTGGGCATACCTGACATCACAAACAAGGACGTGTACCTACAGCACATTCAATTGAATGGGGACGTTTGTCCATACTTTTGACTGGTACTGTATTACTTGCTTATAAGAGCTTATTGAAGATTTACATCAAGCCAACTAGTTTTCATGATAGACTACTCACAATGGGGGTGAGTGTGTGTGTGTGTGTGTGTGTGTGTGTGTGTACACTCACTGTGGGGGTGAAGGGAGCTCCCAGGGTGCCCTGACGTAAGCCATCCCAGTTAAACCCTTCAAACCACCTGAGGGACCAATCATAAACAGTCACATTCAGCTATAACAACATGACTGATTCTTAGAGTCATGGTTGTATAACTGCATATTGCTAACTCATCATGGTTGTCCTCATTGCCATGGTAACTCTTACTTGTGTTTCTGGATGTCTTTGACTCCATTCTTCTGGTTACCCAGCCTCTCAGATGGATTATCCCTATTGGCACACACACACACACACACACACACACACACACACACACTGTCAGACATACACACTGCACGCATGCAGAACTAATTACTTTGATAAAATGTATATTTTTAAATGTGTGTGTGAGTGTGTGTATGTGAGTGTGTGAGTGTGTATCACCTGCAGAGGCGTTTGATTAGGGTGGCTGCACTCTTGGTGATCTTCTTGGGGAATTCTATCATGTCAATTCCTCTCAGGATGATGTTATAGGTCTTCATAGGGTCAGAACCAGAGAAAGGAGGGCTGGAGAGGGAGGGAGGGGGGGAGCAAGAGAGAGGCAGAGTGAGAGTGAGAGAGAGAGAGAGATATTAACTCAACATCTGTGTACACACAGTGCAGGGCAGGGACAGTACCTGCCACTGAGCAGTTCGTAGATGAGTATGCCCAGGGACCAGCAGTCTGCTGAGGCGTCGTGGCCCTTGTTGAGGATGATCTCTGGGGCCACATACTCAGGGGTCCCACAGAAGGTCCACGTCTTCTTACCCAGGCCCACCTTCTTAGCGAAGCCAAAGTCCACCTGTGGGACCGAAACATATGACAGGTTATCTCTAACTTTCTCAACAGAATAACTTTC
>NC_137689.1:57788399-57798399 GCF_963989245.1 Nansenia antarctica
GAGATTATTCACGCACGCGCACACCATGCAGGCACACCGGCGCCAGAACCAACGCAATTCATGACATGACCAACGTGTGTGGTGAGATGGAGGTTTTACGGACCTACAGTAAATACAAATATGAGATTAAACATTCAAACACGGCCCCAGAATAAACAATTATTATTTTTTCTTAACTTTTGATTAGGTGGGTAAGACCGAGGGCTAAGCCCAACCCTGACCATTAGCTCGCCTAATAATAATGTTTTCTCATCTTGAGGGGGACAAAATCTGACCACACGCACACACGCGCGCGCACACACACACACACACACACACACACACACACACACACACACACACACACACACACACACACAAACAAGTTACATTGTTTAAATGATACTCACTTGCTGACACCTTGAGGATCTCAACAGAACAAAGTTAATTCAGCAAACAAGAACAATCGTTATTCGGTGCAGTTTAGGCAATGCATTGCTCTGGCATGGTCCAGTCGAGATCCCTCTGGACTTTCACACTCCCGCTGATGCTCCATTCACAGAACACTATTCACATTTCAGCATATGAAAATAGGACAGAATCCACAAACGTGACAAATGAAAGGAGATTTAAAATTATGTTTTAAATAAACTACAGAATAACAAGACAGATAGGTACCCATCTACATCCACCGTGTTCTCTACGACGTTAATGTTCGAATCATGTGAGTAGAGCGCTCTCGATGAAGTGGCACGGCAGACTGACTCTACAGTAGACAGAAAGTATTGCAGTTGCGCACGGCCGGCTGTATTTGGCACAGGGTAAGAATAGGAATTGTTGCGATGCAACCAAAAACAACGTACTATCATTTCAAATGACAACGGAATATTTGTTTACACTTTACTTAAGTCACTTCATTTGAATGATTCTTCTTTACCAAGATATGCACTCCCATTCTGCTCCAGGCTATGAACAGTGTTTAGGTATTATAACCAAAAGCATACTCCTATTCTCAATTGAACACACAATGTAGCCAGTGCGTGCTTGTAAATGCTGGATATATGAGGATTATTAGAATGCATTTGACGTGATACGTCAATTAATCTTGCAAAAACAATTAATCTAGCAAACAATTGAACAATACAGGCTAATGATATTTTTCATTGAATATTCAGCCATCTCCCATATTAGCTTGCCTAATAATAAATTGTTTTCATCTTGAGAGGGACAAAATCTGGCCTATGTCCTCAATGTTTTTTGTATATATTTGTTACATAATATTCAATATGTACGTCGAAACATCAAATACAATGTTTATTTTAACCCTAACCCTTTTAAAACATAACAAAATAATAAATGAATACGGTAAAGAATCCAGACTGTGTGTGTGACCTTATGTACAGGTTTTGTTTAATGTTTCTTTTCCCATCTCAAATGTTTGACAGTTTATTAAATGTGTACACCGCAAGCATAATAGCACAACATGGTTAGACTTTTATTGATCAATTAACGAATCTACGCATCAGTTTACAATCTGATGCCGTCGAGGTGAATGTGCCATTTCCAATCATCGCTCGATTTACTCAACCATCATGGCGGCTCCCTGCACGGACAACAGCCACAAGCCAGGCAAACTGGAATTGTATCCTTAAAGTTTCAGCACGTTTGTTTTTGAAGTTTATGAAGTTTAACTGCATGAACATGAATACTGGTATTACTAAAACGAAATTAAATGATATGATTCTGTAAGTTACCAAGTATGAAATGCACAGCATCTTTCTTGACAGTAGTTGTGCAGTGCGCTGGACGTTCCCTTCCCATCTGTTCGTGAAGCTTCCATCGCGCTCCAGTCTCTCTCTCCGGACCGCGAGCCCCGGAAAGGCGGCATCAGCAAACAGCTTGCGGTGTCAGGCAGCACGCTGTCTGTGTGAGTGCCTCTTCCACTCACTCACCCACTCACTCAATTCACCCATGGCCCTTATCACTTAGTTGAGAGGTGCATGTAGTGATGTTGTTATGGGGACAATGAGGTGTTCGTAGCTGTCCTGTTCAGCTGTCTCCCCTCTTTCTTCCCCCCCCACGTTAATTATCTCGTTATATTCCTTCCACTGTCTTCCTCTCTCTCAGGAAATGGATTGCAGATGAGGCCCGTATTCTGCGTGTGTCTGTGGGGTCGTTTCTGGACCACCTGTGCTTAGTCATGGAGACCATGGAGGCCTTTGGTCCCCCTGTCCCCCAGTGACTCGGGGAGAGAGATGGAGAGAGGAGGGGTAGGAAAGAGAGAAAGGCCCTTTCTCAATTGTTAGAAACTCCATTCCTCGCATCCTGTCCTCTGTCCTCTACCTGCTTCCTTCTCAACAAGCATTGTAGGAGAATATTTGAGGGGAGGAACATAGATCTTCTCCTCCAATGCATTTTGATAGGGGAGAGGATGCAAGGAATGGAGTTTCTAACAATTGAGAAAGGGCTAGAGAAGAGGGAGAGAGAGACGGGAGAAGGCAGACAGAGCTGGGCAGGACTGGATTCACATCAGCCTATTGACCTCTGGGAACTATAAGACACGACGGCTGAGAATTGTGTCTTATGTTAACAACATCAATGTCTGTTCAATTCTTTATTTTTGTATATACAGTAAATGTTTTTTTTTATCAAACGTCTGCTTGTGTCCATATAATAATGTGAAAGAAAAGACTAGCACTTGAAGGATTTTCAAAGTAAACATTTATTTATGTTGCATGGTGGAGAAAATGAGATTACATAATGCAGTAAAACTTGACAGGTGAGGATCTGCTAAAATCATCACGTAGATACATAAGACTACCGATTTTGTTCATTGGTTTGTAGTTGGCATTAATGAGATGAATCACAGGTTCATTTCTGTTACAATAGTATATACAACAATGCTAGTTGATACAGGTAAATCAAAGGCAAGAGTTAAGACAATGTGGGTGGAAGAGCTTGGGGCTGGGGAAAAGCGGTCATTCTGACCAGATGGACTCTAGCCCCAGTAATCATGGCCATGGTCTGTCATCATACTGGATCAGTACGATACAGCCAGTGGACAGGAGGTGGCTTGATGTGTGTGTGTGTGGGGTGAGGGAGACAAGAGGCAGGGGCCAAATACGCCGTGCTGAGTTTCTCTTAAACGACCCCCGGCTAGACCCCCCGCCCCCCCTCAGCTTAGACCCGTCTCGATAGGGCTGTCAACCAGACTGGTGTACGCTCTCTGCATGGCAGGCATTCCAACAGGAGGGCTACTGCAGGACCATAATGGTAACACCTCATCCAGGGGTCTAGGTCAGGTGGTAGGGGCTGGGGTTGTTTTAGGACTGGATGACAGTGTTTGTTTATCTCACGTCTTCAGTCCATGGGTGGCTCCTGAGTACGTACTGTCTACCTCTACTTCGTACAGTATACAATGATACAAATTCATGAATATGGATTACAAAGAAACAAGAAATGTACAAAACTAACACGGTATAAAAAGAATGAAATACCAAAGCTCCCCATAGCACTAATGATGCAGAATGGGTCTGTTGGGTCCAGGGAATGTCTGAGCAGAAGCATAGGCTGCATCTCAATAGTGTCTGAAGTGGCTTCCTCACCTCCCCTTCTTTCTATCTGCTATAATGATCGGAAGGACCTGGAAAGGTGTTTTGGGCATCCACCGTGATCTTTTCACCTATGCTTTCAGATCGACGAGGAGAAGACACTACTTCACATTATTGAGACGAACAGAATGGTTCCTTTCCAGTCCCTTACCACCTTCTCCTTGGCCCTTCTATATGGAGAGGTCCAAAAGGAAGGGGTGGTGGAGCCATCCCCGTTGCTTCAACCTATCTGGTCCATTCATAGATGATGGGGGTAATGGACCATGATGATGATGTAATGGACCAGGGCATAAAAGGTGATTCTGCTGTCTCCCGTCTAGCCAGGTTCAGATACCACCAGCTTTTTTCCTGGGTCACTGACTTTCTTCATTCAACACCGCTTCACCATTTACAATGACGAGTTGGCCAAATCAGACAAGCACACCCAGGCTGCTTACTTGTATGGAATAGTTTAAATCCTCCACCACCACCACCAAACCCCCCACCCCACACACACACTCCTTTATCTAGCAGTCTAAAGCCTGATCCCCAATAATGTGGATTGGAGCTTTGTGTTTCATTTCTATCTGATTGCACATTTACCTTCTCTGCATCTTGGTTGACTAAGGTTTCAAAACAAAAGAAATACTACTGGATGACAACGTGTTAGATGGGGAGATGTCACAGACGAGGTTCAGGTCAGGACATAAATAGTTTGGCAACATAAAGACTGAAAGGCAGAGAAGGAAAACATACACAGACACATACAGATATATACGTGTACATATATATATATATATATATAGAGAGAGAGAGAGCGCAATCTGTCCCAATAATACTTGCCATGAGATGGAAGGCACAGAGCGAGTGGAGTAGAAGTTGATCCTAACCACTGACACAGGACCAGTTAGGCTTTTATCCACCTAATGGGTAAGGTTAGGATTGGGGTTGGGTTCTGATCCTAGATCTGTGGTTAACGGCAACTTCTACCTCAGACATGTAGATGGCTATGACAGTCTGCACCCTCAGTATTTCAGTAAAGATGAAACCATTAAAACAAAAACAAAAAAACAAGAGACATGACAATATAATAGAAATCATTATAATATGAGCATCATGATTGTATTTTCCATAGTATCAACATTTTTTTCTATATCTTATTAAAAAGTGATGCTGTGCAAGTGGGAGTTTTCTCCATTCCTATCGGTTCCCGGGGGTAGACGGGGAGTTAAGAAAAATAAGTGTTTTCTTCTTTTTTTTTTTTTTTTTCATCTGGAAACTTCTGAGGCTGTCAGAGGAGAGGTGCAGACTGGGGTGTCAATCCCCCCCCCCCCTCTCTCCTTGGCCTTCTGGTCCACTTCTCTCCTCTCTCTTCCTCCATCCCTCATTCCTCTCAGCAGTTGCAGCCATCACTGGTGGAGGTGGGTCGGTCATCTCTCAGTTTGATCTGATCTGGGAAGTCGTACGTCTCCACCTCAGACTCCTACAGACACAGCACATGGAGTCACACACTCACACATACATACACACGTTCTCCCTCAGACTCGTACAGATGCACAGCACAATGCTCTCACACGTGCATGTGTGCACACACACATGCACGGACACACGTCTCCAACTCAGATTCCTACAGACCAGAGCATGTGAGCGGTGCAGAGCGCGAGTGAAGCGGGTTATTCAAAACATTGGAACGTCAACATTCTCTCCCGCTCCAATGCCGCTAACATCGTGAGACAAAACATTCCAATAAATCCTGCATAGAAACATGTTTAGTCAATGATAAAGCCACGCAGGCTGTTTTCTCATTAACTTACTTTAAAAACAAATAATGGTAAATACTTTCAAGATTACATGTCCGTGTTTGTTCAAACGTCACACACATCGCTTTCATCCCAGCCCAAGGCGCCAACTTTTTATGGGCACCATGTTGGAATGGAGCTTGATGTCAACATGGTGTACACTGACACATTCATATCTCTGTCTCTAGTAGAAGTGGAGGAGCATGGATGAGTGAGAGATTTTCCTCATTGCTTTGGTGAGAAACAGACTGCAGACTGACACACTAGACCACATACACCTTAGGAGGCTTGGCTGCGACATGGCCGTTGAGTGAACCAGTCTAACAGGTGTTTACCAGGAACAAGGGGGTTTCTGAGATGAGGTTGTGTGTGCCAGTGTATGAGCATGCTGTGCAGGTTGTGTTTGAGGGCATACAAATTATATAAACTCCTCAAAAAATGTTTGGCAACGTTATTTATTTCAGTCGATTCTTCCTCCCCTTTAATAATACCAATTGGTATTGTATTTTATATAGTTGGAAAGCCTGATTGGTCACCTTTACAATGAGGTACAACCTGTAAGGATCATACATTAATGGAATGAGAAACATAGCTAAACGAGTGGGTAGCGGCCCAAAACAATTTGCCAAAATCCCCTGCAATATTCTTCTGTTGGTATTCACTCTCGTTTTGAGCTTCAAGTGCTGGCAGGTGTATGTCAGTCACAGGTGTGTGACTGGCACCTGAATGGCACCTAATTGACAGGAATGATATTCTGGGGCCAGTGGCGATCCCATATCTCCAGAATCTGGGACCTAACTCCATCCTCCGTGATGACAACGCTCACCCCCACAGAGCCAGGATCATCACAGAGAACCTCCAGTATTTGGGAGTGGAGAGGGTGGAATGGCCTGCCGTGAGTCCAGACCTCAACCCAATTGAACACTTGTGGGATCAGCTTGGGCGTGCTGTACGTGCCAGAGTGACCAACGCAACCATGTTGGCTGACTTGCGGCAAATCCTAGTTGAGGAATGGGATGCTGTCCCACAGCAGTGTGTGACCAGGCTGGTGACCAGCATGAGGAGGAGGTGCCAAGCTGTTGTGACTGCGTATGGATCTTCCACACGCTACTGAGGTCCCTGACAATGTAAAATTAATAAAGTGTAAAAATGGCCAATGTGTGTTGTTTTTTTCTTATTACTATGGGAGAGTGCAATCATCCAATCCACCAAGCAACTCAAAACGAGAGTGAATACCAACAGAAGAATACAGGTGATTTTGGCAAATATTTTTGGGCCGCTACCCACACGTTTAGCTGTGTTGCTCATTCCACGAATGCATGATCCTTACAAGTTGTACCTTCTTGTAAAGGTGACTAATCAGGCTTTCCAACGATATAAAATACAATACCAATTGGTATTATTAAAGGGGAGGAATAATCAACAAAAAAAGTGTTTCCGAACTTTTTTTGAGGGGTTTATATGGGTTTATATATTATTTATATGTGCGTGTGTGTATTACCTGTTTGAGGGCATTGCGAGCGATGGTCTGGAATGCTTGGTCTACATTGATGGCTTCTTTGGCACTCGTCTCGAAGTAGGGGATGTTGCTCTTGCTCTGACACCATGCCTGAGCGCGCTTCGTCGTCACCTAGGCAACACATATACGATTAAGCACACCATGTCACAAACACTGACACTAATACAACCCACAACCTCTGGTTGCCTGCCATGGAATTATGCCATATTTTGTTTGCAAATCATGTAGTTCAAATCTCAATGACCAGGAATAAACAATTATTAGAAATAACAGTAGTTGGCAGGAGGTATACTGCACAGTGCATTTTGTAGGTTTTTGTGAATTAAATATAACTGAGTATAACTAATAAAATTCAGTGGATGATCAGAGTGTTGCAACATCTGCACTGAACATGTGACATTCCTATTTGGCATAGTACACATTACATACACATTAGTAAATGTTACTCTATTTGTAAAAGCTGATCCTTTTAGCTCATTTGATGATATGCTTCGATATGCTTGTGTGTGTGTGTGTGTGTGTGTGTGTGTGTGTGTGTGTGTGTGTGTGTGTGTTTGCTGAGCATGTGAGAGTGAATGATGAAAAGTTTGTCATTATGACCAACCTAAAACTTTACTATTTAACTTAATCAATTTACTTTCTACGTGATTTAAAGACAATAGCCTTTAATTCTTTCATTCATTCATCATTGTTAGAACTTTAACGGTATTATTAAGTACTCGGTATCGGTACTCTGTATCGGCAAAGTACCCAAATGTAAGTATTTGTATTTGTACGCGGCCTTAAAAAAAGTGGGATCGGTGCATTCCTAACCCCTACTAACCTGTCTGTTCTCCAGGTCAATCTTGTTGCCCAGCACCACAAAGGGGAAGTTCTCTGGGTCTCGTGGGCTGGCTTGAATCAGGAACTCGTCTCTCCAGCTGTCTAAGGTCTTAAAAGTGTTCGGCGCTGTCACGTCATACACCAGCACACAACAGTCAGCACCGCGGTAAAAAGCAACGCCCAAGGACTGGAACCTCTCCTGACCTGCTGTGTCCCATATCTGACAGGGAGGGGGTGGGGGTGGATGGAGGAAGCAAGTCAGCGGTAAAGGCAGAGCATCTATAAGCTTCACAATTTACAACATTGGCCATATTTTTCCAGTAAAGTGCATTTTATTGCATTAGCATATGAATTGTGCTATACAAATAAGGTTTGATTTGATTTGACTTCCCTGTCATACCAATACAACATTGCAGAGAGAGAAAAAGAGAACAAAGTACATTTCCCCTGTGCAATAGGTAGAGATTTATGACGTATGTGCAACTGAGGCACATCTGTGACAAGCACTGAAGCAGATACACACAAGCATGCACCTGAGACCCCACACCCACACCCACACACACACACACACACACACACACACACACACACACACACACACACACACACACACACACACACACACACACACAACCTACCTGCATAGTGACGAGCCTGTCATCCACCATCACCTCTTTTGTTAGGAAATCTGCTCCTATAGTGGCCTTGTACTGGTTACTGAACTTCTTATTCACATACTGGTTCATCAGAGAAGTCTTCCCAACACTTGGGGGGGGGGACAGGATGAAAAAACATACACTATAAGTCGATACAAACCTAGAGGGTCTAATTGCAGTAAAACATATGGCTAAATTATTACCAGAAAGCCAATCCAGTGTTTACTTTTCACTTGTCAGTAGACAGCAAACCAGGCAGAGTGTTGGGGTGAACACTGGTCTAGTTAGTAATCAACACTCACCCAGAGTCTCCCAGAATGATCACCTTCAACAGCACCTTCTTACGGGACGCCATCATCCAACAGGATTCTCCTCAGCTGTGAGGGACAGGGGAGGGGACAAACATCACAAAATAAGTATGAATGAATGAATGAATGGTCTTTATTGTCATTGATATAGTACAGGTACCAAACAACGAAATTTGGGAGGGGGGGCTCCCCTGGTGCTAGGAAAGAAAAAAACTAAAAAACAAGAAGGGAAAGGAGCTGGTTTACATAAATAAAGGCTATGTACACTATCCACTATACAAATAAAACACTGTGCTGTACTCTATGCTATGCTATACCTATTCTAACATTTCCTATTCTCTGCAACCTTATGTACCCTAGGGTTGTCATATTGCACATAGTGTTATTGCTCATTCATTTAAGTAACACTGTAGCTGATCTACCTGGTAAAGGAATAGTTGGCCACAGCGAGCAGAAGAACCCGGCTTGTGCGATAACAGTAATAATAATAATAATAATAATAATAATAATAATAATAACTTTAACGTATATAGCGCCTTTCAAAAAGCCCAAGGACGCTTTACAGGGGAACGATCGGACAGACAAAACAGAAAGCAAAACAAAACAAAACTGAAACAACGACTAGGGGCCAAAGGCCTTGGAGAGCAGAGATGCCAACCCAGTAACCCCCCATTTAAACATCATGTGACTGAGTGTCTATGAGCGTTCGCTAGCACGTTAGCTTGTTAGCTACATAGCTTAATTGTCTGCTAAGTTATTGATCACGGCAGCCCGCAGTGGGACCTGTCAAAACAAACTAGTTAGTAAGCTAGATAACGTTATTAGCTCGTATTGATCCCTGCAGCCTGCGGGGGGACCTGTCAAAACAAACTAGTAGCTGGGTAACATTATTAGCTAAGTATGCTAACTAAGTAGCTAGCTGGGGAGCAGTTGAGTCAATACCAAACCGAGAGAGGAAGAGTATTTAATGTGTTAAACAGAACCTTAATACACTAACGAATCGGCGATGCGTTACAATGAACTGTCACACAGCCTAGGCCCCCACACTAGGCGAACTAGACTTCTATGTCTAGGGTATCGCTAGCTAACAAAGCCACGGGGGGAAAAACAGCAGGAAAAGACTTGTTTTACCCTTTATATCAGTCGCACGGAGATACTGCCACACGGGACAAATCGGTCCCTTGTTGTCGGGTTGCAGGGACCTCTGTATTGTTCCAGATCTGACAGTGAAAAGGCCAGTTATCTGGATGAAACCTTGTCCAGGGGAAGGACATCCGCTTTGTTATGCTCTTGCTCAATAAGGCAGGGCGGAGTCACGAGGGGGGTG
>NC_137689.1:57800899-57818399 GCF_963989245.1 Nansenia antarctica
GAGTTTCTTATTGATTTGACTCACGGAGGTAAATGAAAAGGAGTGTGCTGGTGCTACCCCTTTTCAAATTCTACTCTTGAATTCCACTTTAACCCACGTGACCATCATTTACCCCACCTGTCTGTCAATAAGGTCACTTTGAAGCACCCAATCCTTTTAATTAACTTCCTTGATTTGACTAATGTGAAAGATTGTTGCAGACTAACCAATGACAGAGTTGACATTCTTGGAGGTGTTCTTTCCAAATGCGCAGATACAGGCACACTCAGCTGGCACAGTAAAACTGGCCAATGACCACTGGCTGTCCACATACTGACCAATCACAGGGCCCACCTTCCCAACGCGAGCCAATCTGGGAGGGGAGTGGAGAGAAGAGAGAAGGTAAGAGGGAGATAGGCTTAACTGATAGAACCCAAAAGAACTAGACTGGCGCACCCCCCCCCCCCCCCACACACACACACACACACCACGCTCTCTCTCACACACACTCTTACGCAGAGCGCCTGTTGAGTTTAGTGTCCTTCAGAGCGAAGATGTGCACTGTGCCCTTGTCACTGGAGGCACACAGGAATGAGGAGTCATGGCTGAAGTTGATGCTGAAAGAGAGCACAGCATAGTCAGGACCTACTCAGTACTTCCATCAGTTCACCTATGAAATAAATCACAAACAGTGCCCCCAATATTTAGAGAAATAAAAGATGACAATCTGTAACTCATATTCATTGTTTGATTTTAAATCCAAACTTTTGGAGTATAAAAGTAAAGAAAAAATGCTCCCCTCTCCAAGCACTTACAGAAGGAACTGTATACCATGTTAATACATACATAACCAATCAAGTCATATCAGATTAGAGATTACATCAGGGAGGGATCAATACTTTGAATACTTGAATACTAAGTATTAAGCCGAGTTCCCAAACATTTCCCCCTCTCTCAGTACCAGTATAGTGTAGCAGGGTCTGTCCCCCTGCGTAGCTCCACCAGTTTGTCCCTGGTGGTGGTATCAAACAGACGGATGAGAGTGCCCTTGCGTGACGCGGATGCTGCCACGCTGCCAGGCTGATTTAGTGCCAGGCAGGCTATCTCACTCTGGTGGGCGTTGATGGTGAAAGGGGCAGACGACGTGCCAGGTTTGGTGTTAGACAGATCCTGGAGGGAGGTGGAAGATACAGTACATTAGTCCTTTATTTAGACATACAACCCTTTCTAGAGTGTCACAACTGTTTTACAATTGTTGAACAGTATTACAATTGTTCACCTTACACTTGTTGATGTGGTTTGAGACAAACATCCTGCCATTACATACACATGTAATACGTACATATTATGTTTAATCTTTCATTTTGACTGTCTGATTGTTCTGATTTTGTAAGAACCTTTTCTTGTAAACACGATTAATAAAAACTATTGACGCTTGATTGTGAAGCATCCATCATCTACATTACATGTGTTATGTTTCATTTGGCAACAGGTGTTTAATGTAGTGTGTCCATTTTAAACTTACAACCAGCTGCAGACTGCCACACTTGTGACCAGGGAAGACCAGCAGCTGTTTCTCCAGACTAGGACACAAATCACACAGCCCTGAAAGAGAGAGAGATATAAACACACACTTCATCAGTCCTTCATCCCAGAATAGAGGGCAGAAAAGAGGGTAAGTTGATCCTAGACCTGTGCTAGAAGGTGTGTGTTCGTACCTTTGGGGTTGTCTCTGGTGTCAAACTCAAACAGTTTGACGGGGTTGTCAGGAAAACTGTACACATAGATCCTGTTCTTTAAGACAATGATGATCCTGAGAATGAGAGAGAGAAAGAACAAGAGCAGGAAAGAGAGAGAATGAGAGAAGGAAGGGGTGCAACGGGTAAGAGACATGACTTCTGAGTAGTGTACACACATTCACAAAATGGCACTGGGACAGAATAAGTAAGTAATGCAATATTGGAGTATGAATCTCACACTAGTGCAGAGTCACTTACTTGTCGTGTCTCATGCGCACGGCGAGGACAGGCTTGGTGAAGGTAAACTCTAGCACAAGCTTGTCCTTGTCCACAAGCGTGGCCTCCCGAGCATCATCCCAGATCAGGACTGAAACAGTAGAAAACAATCCCTGATTAACACCAGAAAAAAACAACTGTAATGTTTTTGTGTAGATAGTTCCAGCAGTGAGGAGCACCATAACTAAAAGCGGATTTCTCCAATCTGGTGAAGCGTTAACCAATTCTTATTAACCAAAAACAAACGATTTAGGTAATTTATGCTCTTGAATTTAAATAATGAGGTTAGGTAAGCTAGGAGTTTATGCAGTAGGGCTTTATACAGAAAAACAGTCATGGTAATGCCAAAATCACAACTAGTTTGAACAGATTCTTTACATGAAGCAATGCTTCCTTTGAGGTCACTAACCAGATATCTCTGAGAACTTGGGGTTGACTCCTCCTCCTACAACAGCTAGCAGGTTAGACCGATGCAGCATGGAGCACAGAGCTACACTGCCCACCTGCTCATGGTCTGAAACAAACACACACACACACACACACACACACACACACACACACACACACACACACACACACACACACACACACAATTTGAGACACACATTCACAGATGCTCATGTAAACCCACACAGTCACATTTACATATCAGGTCCCTCACCAAGGTGTCCCTTCTCCATGAGAGGCTCCACGTTGTAAATTCTGACACCTGTCTCCATGGCACAACAGAAACAGCCTAATAATGGGCGGAATGATGGGAGAGAGAGAGAGAGAGAGAGAAAAAGAGAGGGTACCACAACATGAGAAAGGGAGTCACAGTGAGACTGTGGCACTGTGCTTGTGCCACGACATTAAACTATGTCGTCTTCAGATAACAATATAGTGCCATCTACCACTCTATTACTATCTGAAGAGGGAGGAATAATATATGGCATCTCTGTTATAATGAACTAATAAAAATATATACTTGGCTTACTTTGGTCTTGGTTGAACTGGAGACTGTTGACTCCTCTCTGTTGAGCCATGGTTGTTGCTACGAGTATCCTGTAGGTATTAGGTACTGACAAAAGGTTCCGAGTCTATTATGGACTAGGCAAGGAATCCTTAGAGGAAACACAGAGTCTCTCAGCCCAGTCCCTGACCCTCCCTGGCTTTGTCGAGAGACACTTGCTAGCTAGTTACATAGGGAGTGCGACATTCTACACTTTATTTTGCGTCGAAACCACACGAATGACTTTAAAAACCTACCATGAAGAGATGAGAGAACAACAAGATTGGTTCAAAACAGTAAATGGGCTTGACACGAGTAAAACATTGAATAACACCAAAACCTACACGGTGGCGAAATATTGTTGTTGTTGTTGTTGTTTTCCCAGCTACTGACGTCAGCTGCATGTGTTTGATGTATTTCCGGTTCACGGCAATTTGGCTTCTTCTTTCTATCTTTCTTTCGTGGTTACAGACTATAAAATGAGTATGTCTCCCCCTAGTGTGTTTAACCGTAAATACACTAATATCAATTGGACAAATTGATGTCAAAATGTCTAGGGCTATGGAAGCATATAGTACACTCAATTCAAATGCTAATGCAATATGAGATTGCAATTGCATGTTCCACTTTTGCATGCATTCTTTCAGACAATATTCAAATTCAAATGCAATTCTAATGATTTGCATTTTCATTTTCATGTTCCTGATGTGCACATTCGCTGACGCTGTCAATATAAAAATTATAATGCAAAGCCATTTGACATTTAATTTTCAAAGTCATGCGCTGCTTTGTAGCTGACAAAATTCGAAAGTTCATTCTAATGTGCAAATGACTATGCAATCCCAAAATAGCATATTCATTTGCCACTTTTGCCTGCGTTATTTGAGTCAATATTCAAATTGTAATGCAATAATGTGATACGCAATTGCATTTACATGTTCTAGGAAACACATCCGCTTTACAGCTGACAAAATTCACCGTATTGAGAAGTCATATGATGAGACACTGACCTCATGTCCTCAGCTGTAAAGCGGATGTGTTTCCTAGAACATGTAAATGCAATTGCATATCACATTATTGCATTACAATTTGAATATTGACTCAAATAACGCTGGCAAAAGTGGCAAATGGATATGCTATTTTGGGATTGCATAGTCATTTGCACATTAGAATGAACTTTTGAATTTTGTCAGCTACAAAGCAGCGCATGACTTTGAAAATTAAATGTCAAATGGCTTTGCATTATAATTTTAATATTGACAGCGAATGTGCACATCAGGTACATGAAAATGAAAATGCAAATCATTAGAATTGCATTTGAATTTGAATATTGTCTGAAAGAATGCATGCAAAAGTGGAACATGCAATTGCAATCTCATATTGCATTAGCATTTTAATTTAGTCTACTATATGCTTCCATATTGGGCGGGGTCCAACGTTTGAAACCCATAAAAACAATGAAATAAACATTTTCACCAACCAAATAGATGAAAACGTTTTTCCTTTGACCAATGGTTTATCATTGCTGGGTTCTATTTCTCAACCCTTTTTTCTGAAGTGGGCACTTGTATCGATTGTAAGTCGCTTTGGAATAAGCCAGCCCAGTGAGCAATAGACGTCTTTTCAACCTCGCGTCTAGAATATAAACCAATATAGACCAGCTATATTACGGCTATATTTTCTACTTATCTTAAATGCATGAAAACCGTTATTAAACCCCTCTAAACTGTCAGAATACGTCCCAGACGTCATGTAGTATGAGATTCCATGTAGTCTAGCATAGTTATTCATGCGGAAGTGGTGGTTTAAATTGCGTCTATACGTCGCTGTCCTTTAACCCAGATAAATGCGGTCTGTGTCTAAACCTGTTTTAGTCTAGCAACACGTTGAGTTTAAATTAATACCCTAAACGCCTGTAGATTGTCAAAATATGTACCAGACCGTCATTTAGTCTGAGATTCCATGTAGTCTAGCATAGTTATTCATGCGGAAGTGGTGGTTTAAATTGCGTCTATACGTCGCTGTCCTTTAACCCAGATAAATGCTGTCTGTGTCTAAACCTGTTTTAGTCTAGCAGCACGTTGAGTTTAAATTAATACCCTAAACGCCTGTAGACTGTCAAAATATGTACCAGACCGTCATTTAGTCTGAGATTCCATGTAGTCTAGCATAGTTATTCATGCGGAAGTGGTGGTTTAAATTGCGTCTATACGTCGCTGTCCTTTAACCCAGATAAATGCTGTCTGTGTCTAAACCTGTTTTAGTCTAGCAGCACGTTGAGTTTAAATTAATACCCTAAACGCCTGTAGACTGTCAAAATATGTACCAGACCGTCATTTAGTCTGAGATTCCATGTAGTCTAGCATAGTTATTCATGCGGAAGTGGTGGTTTAAATTGCGTCTATACGTCGCTGTCCTTTAACCCAGATAAATGCTGTCTGTGTCTAAACCTGTTTTAGTCTAGCAGCACGTTGAGTTTAAATGAATACCCTAAACGCCTGTAGATTGTCAAAATATGTACCAGACCGTCATTTAGTCTGAGATTCCATGTAGTCTAGCATAGTTATTCATGCGGAAGTGGTGGTTTAAATTGCGTCTATACGTCGCTGTCCGGAGATAAATGCGGTCTGTGTCTAAACATATTTTCTACTTATCTCAAATGCATTAAAACCGTTATTAAACCCATTCTATTGTCCTTACGCTCTACTCTATGACTATGAGGCTGGGAAGACAAATCGGCAACACACTACATGAACTGAATTGAGATTATATAGAAAAATAGTCATAGTACCTGGTGTTGATGACTGCAGAGGAGAGTCTATCATTGTAGAGTCATCAGTGGCTTTTCAAACAAAGATCAAAGCACATGAACAACTTTAAACAGGAACAAGTAGCACAGAATGAGAGGAAAGACCAGTTATATTTTAAAAATACAAACGCATTGCTTACAGGCATATTCTTCTTTGTCCTTTTCTTTTAATTCAAAGAGGTCCATAGAAACTGATCGTTAAAAGGAAATATCGTTAAAATGTGCTTTCTTAAATACAAAAAACGTCACATAATAATCGCATTACGTTTTGCTACATGTAACCGGTTGGTTATTATTTCCAGTTTGCGGTTAATGTAATTTTGGTTAACAAATGCTTTCTTTCGCTACGATTGGAGACGGGTTACCACGTGACCATGGGACGTATTGAATTTCCCGGTTGGAACAGTGAAAAGTAGTATTTTTGGGATGTTTTGTACATTGGCACTACATTATTATTGTTAAAACACTATTCCGCTAATACCATTATTATTATATAGTGGAATGCCTATAGAAACTATTGTTGTGGTTAAACCGTGACCTACATTGACGTGCCAGAGAATGACTACCCTCCCTCGAAACCATCGCGGGTATCGCTTCTCTGCCTTTTGGCTATGATCAAGTGTATCTGTTCTTATCAGTTTAATATCTGATACGTCCCCTATCCGGGGACGTTATATTAAATAGTTTTTTGGAGCAGGGAGATGGAATAGGGGCTTGCTCCGTCCACACCACGCATCGACCTGGTATTGCGGTACCTCCAGGAATATAATATTTCAACGGCATTTCAAGGTCTAAATCTAGGCCAAATTGGAAATTGAAACAACGTCTATGTTTAGACGTTGAAATGCCGTTGAAACATAGACAGGGAAACAACGTCTATGTTTCAACAGTATTTCAACGTCTAAACATAGACGTTTTTTAAATTTCCAATTTGGCGGATATTTAGCCTCGATTTCGCCTAGACGTCTACGGGCCATTTAGACGTTGTTTAGACGTCTAATCAACGTAAAATTGCTCACTGGGAGGCATCTGCTGAATGCCAAAAATGTAATGCAATCCCCTTCATGGATCTGAATGAGGAATGGATCCTATGGAGGAATAACATCCTATGACTTTAAATCCATGTGGGGAAGTGCAAAGGTGCACAATTCAGGAAAAGGAAGTCATGTAACAAGTTGGATTCATTTTAATACCATGTCAAACGATCACAACATGCTAGTGTCTTAAGTGTCTTAACCAAAACATAGCCATTGGTTGGGCGAGGGCAACACTATAATGTACTCATGAAGCAGCGTCATAATCAACACCCTACCAAAACCTATGCATTGGCGACATTTCTTCTACGTCTCAGGTTGGTGATGTCACTATGCAACGCTGATCACAGTCATCACAGTCATCCACTACATACTATATCTAGCTGTGACCCACCAGCAGATCCCCTTGGGTTGCAAGTGACACGCCTACTGACCTTACGTCTGTGTGTGCTTCTGTGTGTGTGTGTGTGTGTGTGTGTGTGTGTGTGTGAGAGTGTCCTTGCTCTCATACATGCATGGCTGTTAGCCGCTGAGCTGTTTTCTCCAAGCCTACACTTTGTTCACCCTCTGTCTTTTAAGATAAGATCAAATCTAAACAAACTTTCAACATGTAGCTTTCATAAAGGTCTCTCAGATATACTCACAGTGTATGTGTCATAGAGTTGGCTGCTGTCACAATGGAATCCAATATAAACCATATTAACATTTTATTGCTCCCCTGTTGTTCTGTCTTGTTTATGAACGCCGCCTCAGCAAGACTGCAATGAAAACTAGATGCGATTAGATGTATAGTGCAGTGCATGAAGAGTGCAGATGTGTGTGTGTGTGTGTGTGTGTGTGTGTGTGTGTGTGTGTGTCATATTCAATGGAAGCAGCACAGAGAGAGCAATACTTGCATGTATACCACAGTTATTACCATCTAACTAACTAACACATTTTCAGACAAAGCATGTGCATGTGTGTATAGTATGTGTGTGTGTGTGTGTGTGTGTGTGTGTGTGTGTGTGTGTGTGTGTGTGTGTGTGTGTGTGTGTGTGTGTGTGGGTGTGCGCGTGTGTGTGTGTGTGTGTGTGTGTGTGAGTGCGTGACATTATGCATTTATGCATTTCCTTCTGTTTCCCATCTATGTCCTAAGAGGAATATAAGGAAGGCCATGTGTAAAGGAACTGCCTCCCTGCTCTGAGTGTGTCTCAAGACACAATAGACAATGGATAATGAGAACCATGTAAGCACCATGACTGTGGATTTGAATCTAGCTGACCTGCTGCAGGACAGACAAAACACTTGTATAGAAATTGACAAATATCTAATTCAATTGTAGTTATGGTGAATTTTGGTATGCATTACATACAGCAATGTAATGCATTTTTACAGAGATTGACATTCAGCCCTAGTCATAGCCCATTGACATTCAGCCCTAGTCACTGTTCCATGGCTCTAAACATGCATCCCTCCTCTATCCCTTTGTTAGTCTGAGTATTCTAGATCGATAGATAATCTGACTAGATGTAATGGAATTTTGAGATTGAGATTGTTTATTAAGGTAAGCCCCTTGAGAAGAATCTTCTCATTTTCGAGGGGGTCCTCACATATAACAATACAAACATAATAGTAACGCATAACAAATAACAATACAAAGCACCTACACACACTCACACACACAGCCCGTCATCACTCCACAACCCACCACTACAACCCAACCGCAATATATAGATGCAACAGTCAGATACATACATAATATAATTATCAGAAGACATCAGAAAGTAGTCGAATTGAGCAACAACAGAGAGCACATTAAAGGAAAATACAAATACAAACAACCTGAAAACTAGCCGGTCCAAACCCCCCACATAATTAATAACATGAGCAGGGCTTTTTTAAATAGGAAAGTAAAGATGATTTAAAGGAGTGAAAGGATGTGATGGACCTTCAAGGGGAAGGGAGATTGTTCCAATCACTAGGGGCCTTGTAGGCAAATGATTTACGACCAAATTTTTTACGGTATCTGGGATGTTGTCTGAATTATTTCTTTCACCTGTCCAAAATCAGATATTAAATCTATTTGATCTTAGATTTGATCTCAGCCAGGAAGGGAGGAGGGAAGGATGCATTTTGAACGTATTTCAGGTCAGGCATGACCTGTGTGTGAAAACCTGTGTGAAAACCTCTTCATGGCTGGGTAAGACCATAGGCAAACTTTAGGTGGCGCTACAAACATATGTCACTGTCAGTCTGTGAAGTGAACCTCCACAGTGGAAGAGCAGATGCCCGATACAGATAAAGAGATGCAAATGCAAACAAATGAGATCATATCATCAAATGATCTGATATGATCTCATTTGTTCACTTATGGCATAGCAGATCAGAGCAGATAATGTTTTCAAACCCAGTGCTCAGGAAAAGATTCAAAAAGACGTGATTGTAAAGTATCATCCCAGGAGAGAGGAGAGAGAAGTCGAGAGAGAAGTCGAGAGAGAGAGAGAGAGAGAGAGAGAGAGAGAGAGAGAGAGAGAGAGAGAGAGAGAGAGAGAGAGAGAGAGAGAGAGAGAGAGAGAGAGAGAGAGAGAGAGAGAGAGAGAGAGAGAGAGAGAGAGAGAGAGAGAGAGAGAGAGAGGAGAGAGAGAGGGAGGACTCTATGTAACCAATAGAGCTTCCATGTAATTTCAATTGGGACTCTAGACAAGACCACAATTGTTCTCCTTTACCCCCCACTGACTTGAATTTGTCTCATATGTGTGTCTCTAGCTCTATGGCTATAACCTTGATATCACTCCTCTCCTACTATCCCTCTCAGTGTCTCTCTCGCTCACTCGTCCACTCTCTCTACCTTCATTCTCTCTCTTTAGTGGTGAAAGCTTGTGGGAAAAAACTTAAATGTTTCCAGTTACTATATACAGTATCTGTGTTTTTAGAGAGGAAAGAGCCAAGCTCTATCCCGAGTCTCTAGCTCTATCCCATTGCAGCCAGATATTTATTATGGATGGTCTCTTAATAGAGACGAAAAACACTCACTTAAACCTGGCTGCTAAACTGAGCATAATCACCTGCATGAGGAGACAGTTTGAGTGTAAAGGCATGGTTGTTGCTTATTCTGTTCTTGATTGACATGCCGACAATTGCTCTCCTTTTCCCCCCACTTTCTTTAAATGACAGAATAGCAAACCTTTGGTCTCTGGATGAATATTAAAACAAAATGTGTCTCATTTACTTTTTTTTACAATAGAGGATGGTGTACGGTTTGATGTACTGAATGTTGGAGGAGTGTCAATATCATAATTTCCTTTAGAAATTGGAAAGCTCCTATAGAACTGTTAATGTTAAAGAGCACAAATTGAAGCATACTAGACCTGCCTGTGAATTCTCAACACTAAATACTACAAGCCTCTTCTTAAAGTATGTAATCTAATCTGTATCTCTGATATATTCTGTTACAAAACGGACCTCTAGCTCTATCCAAACTCTCAATCCATCTTGAGAGCATTGAAAATGAATATAGCCATATTCAGCTCACCCTAATGTCAACAACTTTCATGCTACAAGCTTCTGCTTGAACTGTGTCTGTCATCCTTAGTACTACCCTTGATAGATTATTTATAATAACAACACGTTAATTCAAAATAATCCAAACTGTAAACCTTTAATTTCCTTGACATATACTTACTCAGTTGAGAGTGAGAGAGAGAGAGAGAGAAAGAGAGAGAGAGATTCAGACCTGGGTATGCAGCCAGCACATCTAAATAAGGCAAAACGTCTTCGCTCTAACCACATAAAAACAAACACAGTGCCTATCTGTATCTCCACTGAAATGACCAAATATATTTCCATTACACTTCTTCCATTTCTTTTTGGACTTTTCCCCTCACACACTACATGCACGCACGCACGCACACACTCCCTTCAGAGAAAAAGGTATTCGGAATCTGTTTAATTCTAATAGGAAACCTGGATAGAAACCCTAATAGGAATCGCTTCCAAATGAATTGTATGCCTGACGGTAGTCACAAGGGGATTATCTGGCAATGCTGTGAAGTGATAATTAGCGCTGTGCTGCAAGCAGCTGTAGTTTCTGTGGGACTGACACTAATGCCATGATGCTAATGATATAATGAGGGAGAGGTAGGGTCACGCGCTGCATCTCTGTCTTTGATATCAGTAATGGTAGATCCACCTGGCTATCCTGAAAACAACCCTCAATAACACTCATCAACACTGGAAAGATAACACACAGAATGTTTGTGAGTGGTTGTGAGTTTCCTAGTGTCTGCCTCTGACTGTGGTTAATTCTAATTAACAGATACGATTTACCCACATCATGATCCTGCTAATTAGGAATATCTCTTGTAATTATGGTTGATTAGAATGAGAATCATAAAAAAATGCAGGAAGCACTACAGCACCTCTCCCACTCACTATTAATTTGGCAGAAACAGATTTTTCACGCATAGCAATCATGTCCTCGCTACCCTCATCTGAAGCACCCATAACAACCATCACATTCAATTAAAATGTAAAGTTAAAGTTTCCCGGAACAATAAATCCGGGATCCAGTGGAGGCTGATGGAGGCAGAAATCGGAGGACAGGCTCATTGGAATGCATGGAATACCAATATTTTCTCCATTCCATGCATTCCAATGAGCCTGTCTTCCGATTTCGACCTCCACTGGTTTCTGGTAAGATGAGGGTAATGTAGGCCTATGGGACATGAGCACCGTGCTGATCAGGCTGAGGACTGCCTCGTACCAAGTTCAAAAGTTACTGTACAGTGTAGTTTGTACTCTTAAAAAGGATCCACACTAAAAACCTGAGCAAAAGATTCTGTGTAGCACAAACACCAAGGCACGTAAATCAGATCGTAACGCACACACACATGCAGACGCACACACACACATGCAGACGCACAAACACACACACACACACACACACACACATACAAACACACACACACACACCCTTGGAATGACGACAGCACTAAGGCACATAATCACATAGTAACACACACACACACACACACACACACCACACACACACACACACACACACACACACACACACACACACACAGACAGACACACGCACACACTTGGAATGACGACAGCACTTCAAATCCTGCTCATTTCTCAGGTGACCTTCACCCTCTCTCTGCTTTGATTCTGCATCCATTAGCTACAGCTGTCATGTGTCCTCACACAACCTCCTGCACCTCTAACCTTCGTCTCTCTCTCCTCCTTTCTCTCACTGACTCTACCCCACTTCTTCACCTTTATTTAAACCCGTCTATCTCCCTCTCTACTCCCCCTATCATCCTGAACCATTGACTGTGAGGCAGGTGGATGTGTGGATGATCTCATCTTTATCACATGGGAGAACTAAAGCTATCCCTCAGAGGAGGAAAGAGAAACATGGTGTTCTAGATCAGAAACATGGCCTTGTGTCTCAAAAACTCTTTCATCGCTTCCTTTCCTCGTCCTTTAGCACCGTTGATATGAATGAATGAATGAATGGTCTTTATTGTCATTGCTATAGTACAGGTACCAAACAACGAAATTTGGGAGGGGTGGCTCCCCTGGTGCTAGGAAAGAAAAAACCCTAAAAAAAAACAAGAAGGGAAAGGAGCTGGTTTACATAAATAAAGGCTATGTACACTATCCACTATACTATACTGTACAGATAAAACACTGTGCTGTACTCTATGCTATGCTATACCTATTCTAACATTTCCTATTTCTCTGCAACCTTATGTACCCTAGGGTTGTCATATTGCACATAGTGTTATTGCGCATAGTGTTATTGCACATTCATTTAAAGTGTCGCAGTTTGCAGGCTTGAAATGTACACATTTGTGCCTCAGCACTACACCTGATTTTTTCAATCCAGCAGCTGCCATCAATCCGTCCAGACTGTCCAGGGCCCAGAACCTAGGTCTTTGCTGTGTTCAGGGCCTGGATGGCCCTGGGGTAGAAGCTGAGCTTCAGTCTGTTTGTCCTTGCGGACATGGTCCTGTACCGCCTGTTCGAGGGCAGCCGGGCAAAGTGTTCGTACCCAGGGTGGGATGGGTCTCTGGAAATCTTGGAGGCCTTCCTGAGGCAGTGTGTGTTGTACAGCTCTTCCAGAGAGGGGAGGGGGGCGCCGGTGATCTTCTGGGCCGTTCTCACGACTCTCTGTAGCGCATTTCTCTCTGCGGCTGTGCAGCTGGAGAACCAGTTGCAGATGCAGTAGGTGAGGATGCTCTCCACTGCGCAGCGGTAGAAGGCCACCAGTATCTCCTGTCTGGTGTGGTCCTTCCTGAGGACTCTCAGGAAGAAGAGCCGCTGTTGTGCCTTCTTGATGATGGCTGCTGTGTTGTTCTTCCAGGACAGGTCATCCTGTATGTGCACCCCCAGGAATCGGAGGGTTGAGACTCTCTCCACGCTCCCTCCGTCGATGAGCAGGGGCTGGACCTCAGATTTTTTCCTCCTGAAGTCCACGATGATTTCCTGGGTCTTTGACTGGTTCAGCAGCAGGTTGTTAACCTTGCACAGCTTGCTCAGCTGCTCTACCTCATCCCTGTACGCCGCCTCGTCCCCCCCCGAGATGCAGCCCACCACGGTGGTGACGTCTGCAAACTTTACGATGGAGTTGCTGGGGTGGACGGGGGTGAAGTCGTAGGTGATAGGGAGAGAGGACAGGATGACACAAAAGGATCTGCGTCTTTTAGATAAGAAAATTCTATGTAAAGTGAAGGTGCCTGGTTTGGTAAATGTGAACTGTTCAGTGTCGTCATGCTAATCCCCATCTCAGAGATGTGTACACACCAGCTGGCTCTGCTCTGAAAACAAACACCACACAGTCCCTCCTCACATTACTTATTCAGACACCACCATTTTCTTCAGAAACACACTGAGACAAGTTAGTGACCGACCAGAGAGCTCTTCTCCCCAGCATAATTGATATTCATATTCATTCATATTCCCACAGTGTGATAATTTGTCTGCAGTGTTAAGATGTGGAGAGAGAGAGAGAGATAGAGTAAAGAGAAAAAGAAATAAAGAGAGAGAGAGAGAGAGAGAGAGAGAGAGAGAGAGAGAGAGAGAGAGAGAGAGAGAGAGAGAGAGAGAGAGAGAGAGAGAGAGAGAGAGAGGGGTGGGGTGGAGGTGTGATACTCATGTTTTGATTATCTGTCAGTCAGTGACGCTGACCATCTGTCAGTAGAGACCTAACCTCAACTATGGCCTGTGTCACCTCTCAGTAAGCAGGGAGATACTGTGGCTCTAGAATAGTACATCTCACTCCAACCAAGATGCATGGAATGACATGTCTTGTCTACTGAACTACTGAACTGAAGTGAATTATGCATACGCCTCAGACATACAGTGATACTATGGAGGAACCGACTGCCGATGTCTGAGCTCTGATCTAGATTGATTTATTTTGGCAGAGTTTTTGTCAGTTTACTGAGAGCTTTACTGTGTAGATATGAACCTAAAGCTGCTCTGCGTGACTGTATTATACATCAGAGGCAGACCCGTCTGGTGTCCGCTGAAGATGAAGCAATGGAACAGATCCACACCAGATTCAAGGAGGCAAACTGGGAAAATCATTCAGGCTGGGAAATACAGTATAGTGCCAGTCAGGCCACCTTTTAAGTGGGGGATCTGGGGGTCCCCCTCCATGACAATTTTTGTTACAAAGACTTATTTTCCTCCATTCTGGTGAATGTTAGTGCACGTGAAACACAAACTAATGAGCTAACAACCCCTTTGTACATTGTACTGTTATGAACCTCAAATAAGACCAAAGGTACATATCGGAGGGAGATGACACAAGGAATAACGTTTAACCAATATTTATTAAATAATATCTCTGTCTCCAAAGGCTCCTGCCTAACGAGCACTACACTCGCACTGCTACTCTCTCCACCTATTCAAAGAACAGAGCAAGAGCACAATACCCTATTCAGTTTACTACTATACACTACCCATCAAAGTACACTTGTTTGATGATTAAAAATACCCTAAAGTGTATACATGTTTATTTGTTTCCAATATAAATGTAAAATTAATGTCTGCAACCTGCAGGTTGCTCTGAACTGGTGGGCTTCTGTCGTTCATTTCTCACTACTACTGTGAGATTACCAATGCTACTCTCTCCACCTTCAAAACAAACAAATATGTCCAACAGTGCCCCTCCCATTGCAATAATTGTAATACATTTATGAGCTCAAAGTGTAATCTCACTGACTGAAATTGTTAACGCATGAATTGTCAAATACTATTGATCACATTAACTAGATTAGATATGCCAATAGGCTAGGTGCACGTTCTCACTACTTCCTGAAAGGCAACTGGTATGAACATATCCTGTCTCACTCTATTGGTTTAATTGATTAATCAGCTGTGCGGTAAATCGTTGGAACACACAGCGCACAGCTGATTAATCAATTAAACCAATAGAGTGAGACAGGATATGTTCATACCAGGTGTCTTTCAGGAAGTAGTGAGATCGTGCACCTAGCCTATTATGCCACCAATGTTTTTGAGGAATTTAGAAAGTGAACAACCACTTTTATTATTGATTGTCGAGTTTCTTGGCAGCTTTAGCATTGGGATTTTGACAGGGGACGATGATGATGCATCAGTAACGTTAGCTATGTTTGTTAGCTACGTTATCACTGACTAATCTGGTGGTCCCGTGCATGAAAACATTTGGTCGATTTTGGCCTCTCCAAGGCCTTTCTTATATTCTCTTTGTCCCTCTCTGCTCTACGCGTCCTCTTTTTTCCACCGTCCATCTTCAAGCGACAGTTTGCGTTATTGAACTATCGCGCTGCCACCGCAACTAGAAACACTGGCCTGGCCTGCTTCAAGTTCCAGTTTAGTGGTCTGACTGCGGGCAGTTTAAAAATAAATAAATAAATAAAATAAAATCTGCGGCCAGCAGGCCATTTATCAGGCCAGGCCACCGGGAAAACTCCCGATGGCCAGTCCGGGCCTGCCAGATTCCATCTCACTCGATCACTTCTGATCTCACCAGATCACTTCTGATCTCACCAGATCACTTCGCCTCACATCTCATTCATTTCAGAATCATAAGGAACGCCCGGAAGAGGTTCCCAATAGGGCACATGTCATCCTCCCCTTCTCTTACTTGGATATATAACAGCTGGTGAGGGGCTGCAAAGAAAGACATAGAGATTGTCATTGAGATGTTATTAATGACCTGGTTATATTGATAGTTGATACAGATCAAAGTGTACAGTAAGTGTAAGGAAAACTGATTATCTGTGGTACTGGAGAGGAAGAGAGAAAAAAAGATACGGGGGAGGAGAGAAGGGAAGAGGTTTGATCAATGCCAGTAGTTATTTGCGCGCACACACACACACACACACACACACACACACACACACACACACACACACACACACACACACACACACACACACACACACACACCTGGAACCCACTGTTGAGGATAAATACAGTAGACAGATTTCAGATTGTGACCAGGCTATACACAATGTTCCAAAGAGAAGACTGTTCTGGGCGTAACAGTTAATCTGTGGTCAGGACACATACGCACACACACAGTCTATCACACACATACACAAGATGTATCCTGTTTGTTTGTCAAGGTAGAATGGGCAAATTTGGAACAAAACAATAGTAAAAAGACACACGCACATGCACGCATGCACACACACATGCACGAATGTGCACACACATACACACACACACACACGCGCACGCACACACACACACACTCTCACACACACACACACACACACACATACACACACACACACACACACACACACACACGTACGCACGCACACACACTCACCTTAGATTAACACGTCTCTCCTTTGGCTATGCTCCTCATCTCTCTCTAATCTTGTTCATCACCTCCAAGTGAGATTGATGCCCCGGGAGCCACAAATCAATAACCTAGTTCCCCTGGGGAGGGAGATTGATGTGGGACTGGGAGCTGGTGAAAAGGCAGTTAAGTAGCACACTTTCCCTCAGGATATCACTCACATCTTAATTAGCCGGTAATGGGACAGAGGCTGACATACTGGATGTGGAGATGTTGTTTGTGTGTGTGTGTGTGTGTGTGTGTGTGTGTGTGTGTGTGTGTGTGTGTGTGTGTGTGTGCGCGCTGTTGTCTTTGTCATGATAACACTCCTCCATATGCACAAACTCAAACACTCCCCTTGAGAGAAAGCATATCAATAATGTGCTGCTGAAAATTCATCAATCATGACTCTAACTTACCTATTTCTAACATATACTGCAGTATCTAATTATCATCTCTACCCACGCAGAAACACACAATGCATTGCTCTCCTATTCTAAAGCTGCTGCTGCTTATACAGAATCGAATTAACATATTTTTACCCTGTGGTCGCTTTTTGACACTTTGATGAATTAGAATGATCTATGCATATGCTGTATTTGTTGTTAGATAGAAAGACATAAGTATGTGCATATATATACATATATAACATTCTTCTTTTTCCCAGGTGAGGCAGTCAGTCATATTTACATTACAAGATTGTGCCGACCCCCACGGAGTGCCGGGTATATTAACACCACAATCACGCACAGCTGCCCCACATTACCATTATCAAGTGGATGGCCCAGGGAAGAAAACCACAGGCTCGTTAGACAGTTGTGCCACTCCTGTGCCCCCCAATGG
>NC_137689.1:57823399-57835899 GCF_963989245.1 Nansenia antarctica
GGAGAGTTATGTGAGTTAGGCTAGGCTTTAGCTCAGCGGGCTAAGAATCTTCAGTAATGTATGTAATATTGTTTCGATACTTGACGAGGAATAAGGTTTGATTTCCCCTCTGTGTGCTGCTCAGGCCAGGGTAAAAGATGCTTTATGTGAGAATTATACAACAGAAATACTGTACATCATAATAAGAGGTGGCTGTTTTTTGTTGCGCGGCTTTATTATAAATCATGTAAATTATAAAGCCACACAACATGAAACAGACACCTTTTATTATGATGTATTTGTTTAGTATAATTCACATCTGCGTCAGAGTGAACAATAATGTGCTGTGGTTTCTCACAGTAGAGATCAGAGAGAGTGGTCTGTGAAGTACAGGGGTTTGTGTAGGCAGGGGTTTGTGTTTTGTGTTCGAAGTGGTCAGGAATAAAGTGGAACTTACGTCACACACTCCATTACCCAGTATAACATGTGCCATTCTCTACTGCAATGATATGTTTATGTGTGTGTGTGTGTGTGTGTGTGTGTGTGTGTGTGTGTGTGTGATTGGGCATGGGGCCATTAGAAACTGGGGGATCTATCTCCAAAAGCACCATAGAGAGAGAGAGAGAGAGATGGAGATTGGGAAAGGGAAAGGGGGAGGGGAGAGGCTCAAAGTAACATGTGCTACTCAAACACACTATCGCAACATAGGAGCTAATCCTCTCTCTAATCATCTGTTACATTCCCTCTTCCTCTCTGTTACCCTCCCACCTCTGCCCCTGACTGTCTCTCTCTCTAGCCCATCTCTCCTCTCTCTGTCTCCCACCTCCGACTCTGACTGTAGGTCTCCCTCTCCCTCTGCCCCTGAGAGAGAGAGAGAAAGTGTGAAGGAGAGAAGGTTCAGCGAGAGAGAGAGAGGGTTGGAGAGTAGGTCAGAGAAGTGGCTGGGTGAGAGAGCAGAGGACTCTGTGTGAGGTCGTTGATCTCCTGGGCTGCTGGCTGTAGAAAATAGATTCATGATTCATCCTGATTGGATAGAGAGTAGACTGATTGCACAGTCAGTCATCCTCATTGGGTTCTTTTAATCTGCCAAATACCCTCAGTGGAATAGAGAGGGGGGGGGTGAGAGAGGGGGTGAGAGAGAGAGAGAGAGAGAGAGAGAGAGATAGAGAGAGATTAAGCGAGACTGAGAGAGATTTAGAGAATTAGAAATGGTTAGATAATGACTGTAGAAACCTGAGAAGTTATTTCACCAAAAACATAAAGAAATCCGGAAAACCAAAATATTCATATTCATTATGGGGAAACACTGAAACAGTACAAATACACCCTAAAGACAAAGAAGGAACAGCATACCAGAAATCAGCTCAATGAAATTGAAGATATGTGAAAGCGGGAACTAGTCGGCAACCAATCAAAATGTTCTGACTTTTGGACAACGCTGTTGAAAATCAATCACACACTCGCTAGTCAAGCCACTCGCTAGTCATTGCAATGCAAAGGATTCGGTGAATAATCCCCACTACTTACCCACTTGCAGCTTTCACCAGCTGCTGTCACATGAATGGCAAACACACTCGAGCAGTCTGCAGATCCTGGTCTCACATTGCATTACTCTGAAGTTAAATATTTGCTGTTTGCAGGTGACCTGGTGATGCTCACCCCAACAAAAGAGGGTCTACGGCAACAGCTGAATCTACACCACACTATCAACAGTAATGGAAACTTCCCCATGGCTGTGAACGAGCTGAGAGACAAGGCTAGAAGAGCCTTCTACGCTCTCAAAAGGAACAGAACATTATTTCGTGTTTAAGCTGAGGGCTGTGGAGGTGTGGGCTCCCACACCTCCACAGCCCTCAGACTCAGCACTGGGTCCCCCCAGGGCTGCGTGCTAAGCCCCATCCTCTACAACAGGGGTCGGCAATAGGCGGCCCGTGGGCCATTGCTGGCCCATCACCAATAATATTTGGCCCAGCAGATTATTTTGAGAATCCACTTTTTTTTTTTCTTCTTTTTTTTTTACAATATCGGACCGACAGTCCAACACCGCGCCTATAATGTCCGAATAGAGAATCTACCTCCACCTGAATAATGCGTATTGTACTTGTATCCATGTTGAGAGTGAATGACACAGGGACAGACAATCAGGCAGCGGGGTGCACCGAAGCGCACTGACGCTGAACCCCTCATAGTGAATCATAAGTAGGTGGACAAGGCGTGGTGCTGAAATAGCCAACATGCGGTGTGTGGTTTGAAAAAAATAACATCAGCTCATTAAATCATTCAAACGTAATGTTTACGTATGTGACTGCAACACACATATGAACAGTAACAAAGCAAATTCAGTTTAATTTTCTGAAAAACATTGACAACAAAATCGGCGCAAAGTGGTGGTAGGCCTATGCTCCTGAAACGACAGAGCAAACGCGCTATTAGGGATAATAAGTACAATGAGCCATTCATTCAAAATATACAAAATACAATTAGGTTATTAAATACAATAACGACAGGCTTGGTACTCACTCCCATCGGTCACTATTTGCTTGATATCTGGTGATATTGACGTGACTTTAATCCGCAGGCAGTTTATTTTTATTTTTATGTATCAATCGATTCCTCTCGTGCGTCTTTATCACATTCATTGACGAAAAGGACGACTTGTATAGAAAGGGAACATCGTGAGCACGGAAGATGTGAGTCTCACAACGGCTCTGCATTGATGAAACCAGGTAGGATGAACGTATAGTTCGCTGTCCATTCCTCTTTAAATGCCCTGTTTCCACCGTCAACTTTCCTCTTTAGACCTTTGGAGAGTGACATGATGTTTCTCTTGCTAGCAGGTTAACTGTTTAGCTAACTTCACCCGGCACGCAAACAACCAATCCAATAATAAATAATGTGACCTTGTCTGGGAGGAGGGGGGAATAATTCAGAATAAAACGATGTTAAATCATTATTAGAATAAGTTAGGCTGCGATACATCGTCAGTCCACATATTTATTATTCAAAACTATGGAAAAGGGTGAAACTACGTTTCAACGTTGTTGAGAATCACAACACAAACTTGCTAGTCAAGCCTAATACTGCAACGTAATGGATTGGACTGCTACCTAGTTAACTAGAACACTACTTTACATTGTTAGCAGGCTCACAAAACAAGCTGTGTTAGTTGACTAGCGATGTGTACATTTTTCGAAAGAAAAGTCAAAGCATTAGAACGTGTCACATTTTTTAACAATCAATTACTTAAATTAGCCTTTGATTATGTTCTGGCCCGCCATCTAGTGGCTCAAAAATGTTTTGGCCCGAGGCCAAACCTAATTTACGACCCCTGCTCTACAACCTCTACACCTACGACTTCACCCCCGTCCACCCCAGCAACTCCATCGTAAAGTTTGCAGACGACACCACCGTGGTGGGCTGCATCTCGGGGGGGGACGAGGCGGCGTACAGGGATGAGGTAGAGCAGCTGAGCAAGCTGTGCAAGGTTAACAACCTGCTGCTGAACCAGTCAAAGACCCAGGAAATCATCGTGGACTTCAGGAGGAAAAAATCTGAGGTCCAGCCCCTGCTCATCGACGGAGGGAGCGTGGAGAGAGTCTCAACCCTCCGATTCCTGGGGGTGCACATACAGGATGACCTGTCCTGGAAGAACAACACAGCAGCCATCATCAAGAAGGCACAACAGCGGCTCTTCTTCCTGAGAGTCCTCAGGAAGGACCACACCAGACAGGAGATACTGGTGGCCTTCTACCGCTGCGCAGTGGAGAGCATCCTCACCTACTGCATCTGCAACTGGTTCTCCAGCTGCACAGCCGCAGAGAGAAATGCGCTACAGAGAGTCGTGAGAACGGCCCAGAAGATCACCGGCGCCCCCCTCCCCTCTCTGGAAGAGCTGTACAACACACGCTGCCTCAGGAAGGCCTCCAAGATCTCCAGAGACCCATCCCACCCTGGGTACGAACACTTTGCTCGGCTGCCCTCGAACAGGCGGTACAGGACCATGTTCGCAAGGACAAACAGACTGAAGCTCAGCTTCTACCCCAGGGCCATCCAGGCCCTGAACACAGCAAAGACCTAGGTTCTGGGCCCTGGACAGTCTGGACGGATTGATGGCAGCTGCTGGATTGAAAAATCAGGTGTGGTGCTGAGGCACAAATGTGTACATTTCAAGCCTGCAAACTGCGACACTTTAAATGAATGTGCAATAACACTATGTGCAATATGACAACCCTAGGGTACATAAGGTTGCAGAGAAATAGGAAATGTTAGAATAGGTATAGCATAGCATAGAGTACAGCACAGTGTTTTATCTGTACAGTATAGTATAGTGGACTTTATTTATGTAAACCAGCTCCTTTCCCTTCTTTTTTCTTTTTTCTTTTTTTTCCTAGCACCAGGGGAGCCACCCCTCCCAAATTTCGTTGTTTGGTACCTGTACTATAGCAATGACAATAAAGACCATTCATTCATTCATTCATTCATTCATTATATATTAGAACTTGGCTTAAAATATTTGAATCAATTATTGAACCTATTGCTCTATATGACAGGGAGTTATGGTCTCCACTCAACAATCAGGAGTACCCCAAATGGGACAGAAATTAGCCTGGAGAACAGAGATTAGACAGTGGCAAATTATCTGTAGACTGTGACAGATCCATAGTTAATAAAGTAATTTACTATGTACAGACTCAGTGAGCATAGCCTGGCCATAGAGAAAGGCCACCATAGACAAACCGGGCTTCCCAGAGAAGAAGGCTATGCTCACTATGCCAACAACTCACCATATTACTGTAACTAGGTGAAATACCGAATGTGAAATCCTAGCAGCCAAGTGTTTGACTTTGTGCCACATTGTCAGCCAGTGGACCATAGACTTTATAGTATATCATATCTGTTTAGTGTAGCCTTTACCTATTTGTCTTTACTTTCTGATTGTTTTTACCTGTTTATCTTATGATTGGTACGCTTCTGCAAGATACACAATACGCATGTACTTGTTCATTCCAGTAAAGCCAGTTAAATTTAACTGAACTGAGAGAGAGAGAGAGAGGGAGAGATAGACAGAGAGAGAGAGAGAGATTGAGAGGGAGAGAGACGGAGAGAGATGGAGAGAGAGAGAGCGAAAGAGAGAGGGAGAGAGAGAGAATGGGTCTAATGAACTGTCCCTGGTTGAGATGTGTGGCTTTGCTGTGTTAGTATTCACCACAGGAGAATGTGGAACACATAAACGACGTATATCGCAAAGCATGGTACATATGCCCCACTGCATGTATAGTATCTCTGTATAATATATATATATTGTCAAGCTGGGGTTCATCATCTGTCATTGGAGAATCCCGCTGGGGCTGGAACACAGAGTGAACACACAGAGGTTGGTGCAAGAGTACAACGTGTGTGTGTCTGTCACATGCTGCCAGGGAATGTTTAAGTGTGTGTATGTGGCCCATCTCTGTGCTGCCTATGGATGAATCCCTCTGCGCCCATGTAGAATCATGCTGATAATGATCTCTTCCCGGGGATGGCCTTGGGGCTCGCAGATATGCATCCCTCTTTCTTCCTCTCCTTCATCCATCTCTTCATCCTCTCTCAGTCCCCCTCTAAGTCCCCATGCGTCTCATTACCCTGGATACGACTGGCCGTGATGACAGTGTACACACACATGCACACGCACACACACATGCACACACACGCGCACACACACACACACACGCACACACACACACACACACGCACACACACGCACGCACGCACGCACGCACACACACACACACACACACACACACGCACACGCACACACACACAACCTGTCCTTCTCTGTGGAAGCAAAGCCTTATTGTCTGCCTTACTACTGATAAACAACTGTATGTGTCTTTCCATCTTCTTATGTGATTAGGTTTATGATAGACGGGAAAACTCATTATGGACCACTTGTGAAGTGTTTAAAGAGTTTCATTATCTTTCAGGTTGCCCACGCCTCAGATCCCCATGTTCTCTATTCACACATATTGAGTCAGTCTGAGTGACCTGCTCGTTGTATGAATCCTGTATCATGTTGCATCATATACATGCTGTTTTGTGCTGAAACATCTGCATGCAGAGTCATACTTCCTGGCCGTAGTCACAAAGCTTATTAGATTTCGGTCGTTAATGCTGACAAATCTAATTCACTCACATCAAGAAATGCAATAAAAGCCAGTGGGTTTGGTTTGTCACAGAGACATTATTTCTCTGTAATACAATTGCCAATACTGTACCTCCTTTCACACACTGTAAATATGCCTGGGCTTCTGAATCTGACTTAATGTAAAAAAAACAAAAAAAAACAAGAAAAACAAAATACTGCAGGGGCATATTGGAAGGCTTATTAAATTTGGCTCCCATATTTCATGAGAAGTCCTTCTTTCTGGACTCCTCCGTCGATACAGCCTAAAAACGACAGCAGTTAAATCATATAACTGGGATCATAACGATCGAGAACGGAAATCTGTAAATTAGAGGTAAATTAGTACAATGGAGTAGAGTGCTAATTTACTGCCACTGAAACAAAAAAAAGTTTCTTTGCACAGTGAAAGTTGAACTCTATCCATCTACAGTCACCTTCTCTCCCATAGGGGAGCTTTGGGTCTGTCTGGGAGTATTCATAAAGTATTCATAAGGTTCAATGGCTGAGGTGGGCCAGCAAGTTCACCATGAGTCAGACCCTTTGTCTCCCCAATTTCATTAAGTTTAAATGTCTTCAGAGAACGTTATCAATAATTAATTTAAAGAGGTGACGTCAGAATATGCTTTTACATTCCACCTATAGTACAGATTAAGTGTTTTCAGATGCCCGCAACATTTACATATTCACTCTGGACCAATAGGATGGCCAGAAGCGCAAGAGCAGGAAGAGACTTCCTGCTTGGTTATAATTGCATTTGACTGTCCCCTATCTCTCTCTCTTTTTTGTTCCTGTCTGTTTTCACTCCAAACAAACCTATGATTCTGCCATTAGATTAGCTGAATTAGCCTGTACACTTCAAGTCCAATCTGAAGTTGTATCAGAGTACAAGTTCACCATGGCAATACATGTAATTAAACGTAATAGATTGATTTCCATGGGACAAAAAAGATATCTATCTTTTCCAGGTACAGCATCTCTAAGAAATGCAAATGGTATGAATCACTCTCACCGCCTACCTCCTGTTGGGTTTGCTGTTCAGGGGAGAGAAGAAAAATGTTTCTGCAAATGTACATGGAGGTTCCGAGGATTGAATGGCATTTTATTGTATGTGACATCGAGGCAAGGCTGGGAAAGAAATGAGGAGGGCTTTTGCCCAACTCTGTCCCATATGGAGCTCTAAGCAATACAGCCTCAAGACCAAGATCCATCTATACAACGACATTAAATCTGTTTGTGCTCTGAAAATGCTGTTTTATGGCGTGTTGCCAAGATTGACATGAGGAAGATGAGGGTCTTTCCATAAAAGATGCCTCAGGAGAATGTGCTGCATCTTCTGTCAAACTAAATCCAAAATGTCAAACTGTCAAAGGAGACCGGCTGTCAAAACATCACTCAAGAGACACATCAAGAGACAGTGACTCCGATGGCTTGGCTACATCCTCAGAATGCATCATGGACCATACTGTATACCCAGTTCGATTAACCTCTCTGAGGGAGGCACGAAGTTGCCAAGGACAGAATAAAGTGAAGGGAACTCAGGCCTTATCTCCCATAAGGGATGAAGAAGATTGAGCCAAACACACTGTACGCATCTGAAGTGGAGTCACGTGATTGGCATGCAATGAGACTGTAAAGCCGCTGTGCAGCAGGAGTCACACTGTTGCTGTCAAAATCCTAGTCCTGCTTAGTCAGACATCCCCCCATTTAAATGGAGAGTCTGACAGCGCACACTGATGGAAGTGGCACTGGGAGGTGGATGTATCTACTGAATTTGAATAGGTGGAGGCGGGGGATTTCAACCACATTTCTTTTCAAACAGGGAATTGAATGCTCACTGCTCATCTGTGAGATGGTGGCATTGAAAATATATATTCAGCTGTTTCCATTTTGTGCAATTTGTGTAAGTCGTGGTGTAAACATCATAGACGGCAGAAGAATTCCTGCTGCTCCAGAATATAAATCTAGAGATGAGATTCTAGGTTTTGCGGAAAATAAACCTATTCCTTCTTCATCCCCATATCCCTTCCTTTAAAACTCATCAATAAAACATCCCAGGGTGTGTGTGTGTGTGTGTGTGTGTGTGTGTGTGTGTGTGTGTGTGTGTGTTCCCTCATCCATATTCCTATTACGGTAGAGATGGGGAGAATACAGTACCAGAACACACACACACACACACACACACACACACACACACACACACACATACACCAGAGATACGAGAGATGTGGCATCATTCCGGAAACTGAAAAGTAACAAATAAATAAAATACACACATACATGTTCATCATACATACATGATATACAGTATATACCCAGACCACCTGGCATTTCTATTATTTAAAGGATCTGTGAGGATCAGTGTGTGTACATGTAGGGCCTTCATGGAAATGGACAGTATACACTAGTGGAAGCTGGTGACTTCATCGGCATAGACAGCAAAGCTTGTTTCAAACATTGACTAAGAGAAATTATTGCAACCTAAAAAAATATATTAAGACATTTATAGTCAAATATTATGGGGAATGGGACAACTTCAGAGCAAATAACTTTTTAAAAAATGTTGGAAATCTGCCACCTCTGGCCATCGTGGCGAAATTCAGTTTGAAGTTCCAAATAACAACATCCTCCCTAATAATAATATAACCCCCTGAAATGGACTTGCAGTGTTGGACATCTGCATGCGCGCAAGCTTCGAAGAGATTACCACGAGAGACCGACGAAAATCTTTGAGTCCACTCCCCTAACACCCCTGGCAGTAACGTTGAAATGCAAATCTAGTGTCGGATAGGACACTCTATTTTAGAAGGCCAAAACAGGACCAAAACAGCGTTCATAAATTACATTTGTCATAAGGGTACTCAGTCCCTGAGCGCTACCCATTAAACATAGTCATTACAACCATTAGGGTTGTAGCTTAGCTTTTAGAAAGCTGATGTTACATACTGATCCTTTAAGGGGACAATCTAGGGAATAGCAGTGTGCAGGATCATGGATGGATGAGCTCAATTCTTCCGCTCAGGGCAGGATATGACTTTACTGTGAAGACAAACACCATTGGAGTGTTCATCACCTTGGGATATTCGACGAAGCTAGCAAGCTAGACAGTTAGTTGCCAGGTTAGCTGACTGGTTATTATAATCATTTGTATCAAAATCAGACTAAAAGACTATCTAAAAGTATCTCCTTCTCTCTTTCTCTCTCTCTCTCTCTCTCTCTCTCTCTCTCTCTCTCTCTCTTCTCACTCTCTCTCCTCTCTCTCTCTCTCTCTCTCTCTCTCTCTCTCTCTCTCTCTCTCTCTATGTCTCTCTCTCTAGAAATCTGCACCAGAAAGAACAGAAACAGTTTTACAGATGTTTGATGTGCAAAATTCAAGGGACCCTCCTCCTCTTCCTCAATGGACCAGTCTCTGCTGTCATAAACATGCATGCATGCACACACACACACACACACACACACACACACACACACACACATACACACACACACACACACACACACACACACACACACACACACACACACACACACACACACAATGGTGTTAGTGTGAGGGAAATAGAGTTGGGGAGAGACAGGGACAAGATTGCTGTCAACTCCATTGCTTCTTATGTTTTCTCCCCATCTCTCTCATCTCTCCCTCCATCTCTCTTTTTTTTTCTCTCTCACTGCTCACTCTCTCTTCCTCCCTACCCTCAACATCACCCCAACCACTTCCCTGCAGATCTGATGATTGACAGCCTGCCCTGGGCTGAGTAAAACAGAAGTGTGTCAGACCTTTTCCCCATGTCTCCCCAACCCACCCTCCCCTCTTTTCCCTGTTTCCCTGCTCTGTTCATCAGTAAGATATTGATTTGTCTCTTCCATCTGTCTTTCATTGCCCCAGTGGTAGTTCCCTCGGGAAAGAGCTCTCTGTCTGTCTGTCTGTCTGTCTGTCTGTCTGTCCGGCCGTCTGTCTGTCTGTATCACACTCTCACTCACTCTCATTATCTGGGGATATATTATGACAGATTTTAAGCAGAATAGGACACAATAAAGAATATTAAGAAACCAGGAGAAGGAAGGTGTGACATTTATGGTCAATTAAAGAAGAGGGATGGAGGGATGTAAGAAGAGAAAAGATGTGTTACCTGTTCAAACACACTCATTTCTGACAAGATCTCACAGCGGGACACACATGGCTCTCACAGCGATCTCACAGCGACACACACACACACACACACACACACACACACACACACACACACACACACACACACACATACACACACACACACACACACACACACACACACACACACATAATAGAAATAATATTCAGAAGTTCATGACACACAAGACAGAATGAGAAAGTGAGAATGATTATGAAAAAAGGAAGAGAAAGTTGAAGAGAGAGGGGGGGGTAAGTGAGATTGATTCAGGCAGGCCGCAGGCATCAATTAGCATATCATGCTTGAAAGATAAAAGCAAAAATATCATCATAATAAAATGGCTAAAAAAGAACTACATCAGGCAATGTTTAGATCTGAGGACCTCATATAACACCTCTCAAGTGTAACCTCCTTATACTAGGTTTACATTCATGAAGCCTAAAAAGTGGTCATTTGTCCCAGTCATGTAGTCCAGTTAAACCCATGTTCCCCCATAATGCCGTTGGCCCCAAACAGCACACATACAAACACACACACAAACTAGAACTTAGACACAAACATACAGTTAGGTCCAAATATATTTGAGCTGTTTACCAAAACATATTAAAGTTATAGTTATATAATGAATATGGGCTTAACGTGCAGCAGGAGTCAGCTTTAATTTGAGAGTATTCACATCCAAATTGGAGGAAGGGTTTAAGAACTACAGCTCTTTAATATGTAGCCCCTCTATTTCAAAGGACTCAAAAGCTGTTTCATGTATGGGCTATTCCTTTGTTATTTCTTTATTTTTTAAGCTTTATTTAAGCAGGTAAAAGGTCTGATTTTGGTGATTTCCATGGGTTCCAGACTTCAAGTAGTCAATGCCTACAAGGATTCTCAACAAAGTTTTAAAAATGAGCATTTTATTTATGATTATGTTAATTTGTCCAATTACATTTGAGCCCCTGAAAATAGGAGACTGTGTATACAAATGGTTGCAATTCTTAAACGTTTCATACAATATTTTTGTTCAACCCCTTAAATTAAAGCTAAAAGTATCCATTTCAATTGCATCTCGATTTGTACATTTCGAATCCATTGTGGTGGCTTACAGAGCCAAACTTATAGAAATGGTGACACTGCCCAAATATTTCTGGACCTAACTGTACTTTTTGTCTTTCACATACAGACAGACAGACAGAGAGAGAGAGAGATATGGGGGCGTGAGTGAGTTTACATAGCCTGGGACCTGTTTACAGTGGAGAGAGGAAAGGCTACTTTATCTAGTCTATAGAGAGAGAGAGAGAGATAGAAAGAGAGAGCATCGTGCGTGCGTGCGTGCTTGCATGCGTGTATGTGTGTGTGCGTGCGTGCGTGCCTGCATGCGTGTATGTGTGTGTGCGTGTGTGTGTGTGTGTGCTGCCACTGATGATGATGATATGTTTGAGCCACTGGAGAAAGAGAGAGAAAGAAGGAATAACAGAGAGAAGAGGGATCAGTTACAATACTTACTGTATATGGACCTCACCGCACAGACCTTGCATTTTCATTCTGATAAGCGATATTTGCAAAAGCACCTTGGGAACATATTTAATGCCATCTTGACTTGATTTCATATTCACTATTTAATTACATAAATTAAAAACAGTTATACATTTTTTTGTCAACTCTCAGAGTAGACAACACAGCTATTTTGTGTCCTGAAATCCCCAGAACAAATCAAAACAAACTGAATCGAAGCAATTTGGCATGATTATCCTTTAACCCAAACAGAGCTTGATTACATTACATGGTCAACATAGGAAAACAAACAGCCAGGCCATCCAGACCCATGCAGAGGGCTTTCAGGCTGGGTGAAAAGCTCTTAATGGCTCTCACCCCACAGCTTTCCTCTGCAGTCTACAGTAGTTGTTTAACTGCACCCCTGGTAGTGGTAATGGTGAAGAGGGGGAGGGGGAGAGTGAGAAAGGGGGAGAAAAAGAATGAAAAGGTGTTGGGAAGGTAATATGATGAGGAGAGAGAGAGAGAGAGAGAGAGAGAGAGAGAGAGAGAGAGAGAGAGAGAGAGAGTGAGAGAGAGAGAGAGAGAGAGAGAGAGAGAGAGAGAGTGAGTGAGGGAAACATTGTGGTGGGAGTGGGAGAAAGATATAAAGAGAGATTGAAGGTACACTTCAGTGATTTCCCTTACTTTACGTCTCTGCTAGGTCAGCATTCTGGTTAACTAAC
>NC_137689.1:57838399-57850899 GCF_963989245.1 Nansenia antarctica
CAGGGAAATAGACAAACAGCCACTTAAGTCACACACACACAGGCACCCACACCCACACACACACCCACACACACACACACACACACACACACACACACACACACACACACACACACACACACACACACACACACACACACACACACACACACACTACACTACACTTACATGGAAGTCATTATTGTAGAAGTGCTCTCCAATACTTTAGCAGAAATAAATTGCTGACAATTTACATAATAAAGACGCATATAGAACCCACAGACTTCTCCAGCAGATTGCACAGGCATATGCAAAAACAGTCTGAAAAGCTAGCCAGGGTTGCTGTTCGCCATAGAACCCGAAAGAGAAGATGCTAAGAGAGAGAGACTAGATGAGAGACCTGGACAGTGGTGACATGATCTCTCAGGTCCGACTTCATCAGACCAAGCTCAGGTCACACCTCACCCGTGGAGGCTGTGGAGGGACAAATCGGATTGTACAGTAATGCATGGAATGGAATATCAAACACACATGATACTATTCCACATTCCATGCATTACAGTGAGCCCTCCCTTCGAGTTCTCCCTCCACCAGCCTCCACTGCAGCTTTCCCAAGATGGCCGCGCGCTTAGTCGCTGCAGCTGGGGGGGCTACCACACTGGTGTTTCATTGTGTTTTTAAGAACATTTGTATGTTCCCTTTTTTTTTTGTACTTATAGGGAACAGTTGTGTATATAGTACCTACAGCAGGCTCGACTTATTAGAAGTCGGCACGCAAAACGACAAGATAGTTACGGCGGATTTCCTGGAGCAATACAGGATAAACAAGGACATCGCACGGCGACCGGGAGAGCCCTGGTTCACAGTCCCCTCCCTGAGGCGGAAACGCCGGCGCCGAGACCGTAGGAAACGGCGTGGCCGCCGGGGAGGCCTGCTAGCAAGATTGAGACGCAGCCCAAACAAACCAGCTTTGCCAAGCATTTTCCTCTCTAACGTCAGATCCCTGACGAACAAGATGGATGAACTGAGACTACAGGTGGCCAAAAACAACATCGTAGGGGATAGCTGTGTGATTATTCTGACCGAAACCTGGCTAAATGACAACATTGTGGACGCTACTGTTAGCTTGGAGGGGCGAACGCTGCACCGCGCTGACAGAACGCTGCTTAGTGAGAAGACCCGCGGAGGCGGCCTCATTATATCTACGAAGGACAGCTGGTGCTTAAACACGAAAACTGTAAGTAGCCACTGCTCCCCAGACCTGAAATACTTGACTGTTAAATGCCGACCCACATACCTCCCTAGGGAGTTTAACGCGGTGCTAATTACATGTGTGTATATAGCGCCTAGCGCAGACAGCAGAGTAGCATTGGCGCGACTATATGAAGTCATCAGTAGCCAACAAAGCACTGATCCACAGGCTATTCACATCATAGCGGGGGACTTCAATCATGTCGACCTGAAGGCAGTACTACCCAAGTTCTATCAGCATGTGAAATGTGCAACGAGGGGAGAAAAAACACTGGATAAGGTATACACCAACATCAAACGTGCTTACAAGGCTAGTCCGCTAGCTCATCTAGGCATGTCTGACCATGTGTCAATCCTCCTGATTCCTGCATACACTACAATGGGGAAAAGTGCTCCCATCACCACCAAGACTGTCAGAACCTGGCCAGAAGGGTCCGCTCCACTGCAGATCTGCCTAAATGACACCCTATGGCAGGAATATGAGCATGAGGACCTGGAACAGTACACGTCGTCGGTTCTGAACCACATAGTGAACTGCACCAACTCAGTCACCGTGGACAAACGGGTCCGGGTCTACCCCAACACGAAGCCATGGATGACTGGGAAGGTCCAAAAACTGATCCACGAGAGGGACAACGCCTTCTTCGCAGGGAAGAGCACACCGCTGTACAGCTCCACCAGGGCCAACCTAAAGCGCGGCATCAAAGCGGCCAAGGCAGAGCACAGAGAGAAGATTGAGGAATGCCTCCTGAGCAACGACTCCAGGCGGATGTGGCAGGGGGTTCAGCAGATGACAAACTTCAGAGCAAACAGGCTCACAGCCGCAGAGGACGACCCCCTGCTGGCGGGAAAGCTGAACACCTTCTACGCCCGGTTCGACGAGGGGCGAACGGAGGTAACCGCAACACAAACACCACTCTCTCCAGCTCTCAGCAGCCTCACCCTCACAGAGCATGAGGTGAGACGCGTACTGAAGGCGGTGGACCCCAGGAAAGCCTCGGGGCCGGATGGCGTCCTGGGACGGGTGCTGAGAGACTGCGCCGACCAGCTGGCCGGGGTTTTCACCAACATCTTTAACCAGTCCCTGTCCCAGGCCACCGTCCCACCCTGCCTGAAAACCTCAACTATCATCCCAGTCCCGAAGAAAAGCACGGTGAGCTGCCTAAACGACTACCGCCCGGTGGCACTCACACCAATCATCATGAAGTGCTTCGAGAAACTAGTCCGGGCCCACATACTCACACGCCTCCCGCCCAACCTGGATCCATACCAGTTCGCCTACAGAGCCCACAGGTCCACAGAGGACGCCATAGCGACGACTCTCCACGCCACTCTATCCCACCTGGACTTCAGCTCCGCCTTCAACACCATCCTTCCAGACAGGCTAGTGACCAAACTACTAGACCTGGGTCTATCACACTCTATATGTGCGTGGATCAAGGACTTCCTGACCGACCGCCCCCAGAGGGTGCGGGTGGGCCCCCACACCTCCACAGCCCTCAGCCTCAGCACTGGGTCCCCCCAGGGCTGCGTGCTAAGCCCCATCCTCTACAACCTCTACACCCACGACTTCACCCCCGTCCACCCCAGCAACTACATCGTAAAGTTTGCAGACGACACCACCGTGGTGGGATGTATCTCGGGGGGGGACGAGGCGGCGTACAGGGATGAGGTAGAGCAACTGAGCAAGCTGTGCAAGGTTAACAACCTGCTGCTAAACAAGTCAAAGACCCAGGAATTCATCGTAGACTTCAGGAGGAAAAAGTCCGAGATCCAGCCCCTGCTCATCGACGGAGAGAGCGTGGAGAGAGTCTCAACCCTCCGATTCCTGGGACATCACATGCGGGATGACCTGGCCTGGAAGGACAACACAAAAGGCACCATCAAGAGGGCACAACAGCGGCTATACACCCTGAGATGCCTCAGGAAAGAACACAACAAGCAGGAGATACTGGTGGCCTTCTACCGCGGCGCAGTGGAGAGCATCCTCACCTACGGCATCTGCAACTGGTTCTACAGCTGCACAACAGCGGAGAGAAACGCGCTACAGAGAGTCGTGAGAACAGCACAGAAGATCACCGGCGCCCCCCTCCCCTCTCTGGAAGAGCTGTACAACACACGCTGTCTCAACACACGCTAAGACAAACAGATTGAAGAACTGCTTCTACCACAGGGCCGTCAAGGCCCTGAACACAGCAAAGTCCTAAGTTCTGGGCCCAGGACAGTCTGGACGGATTGTATGGCAGCTAGTGCTGAGGCACAAACATGTACATTTCAAGCCTGCAAACTGTGACACTTTAAATAACGTGAAAAAATACTTTTGTGCAATATGACAACCCTAGTTGACTATCTGTGCAGTATAGTACAGTGGATTGTGTACATAGCCTTTATTTATGTAAACCAGCTCCTTACCTTCTTGTGATTTTATTCTTTTTCTAAAAGTTTTTTTTTTTTTTCTTTCCTAACACCAGGGGAGCCACCCCTCCTAAATTTCTTTGTTTGGTACCTGTACTGTAGCAATGACAATAAAGTCCATTCATTCATTCATTCATTCATTCATTCATTCATTCATTCATTCATTCATTACACTGATCATTGAGAGAGGTACACCACAGAGTACATAGAAGGACCGGGGTCAGTCCGTGGCCCCTGGTCTGCCACCTGGTCTGCTCCCACCACTGACTGAGACAAAGTTTCCTCTCTGGAGAATAAAAAAAGCCTTTGGGTAACTGTGGTAAATGATGTGTGTAAACCCATTACCACGGCTACTGTGGTGTGTCCACTGCACACACGTCTCTCACACCAGTCAGTCACCCCCCAAGCCTCTCCCATGTCTGTCACACATTCATACAAACACAAACAGCCTCTCCCATGCCAGTCACACACTGTGTGTGTGTGTGTGTGTGTGTGTGTCTGTGCATGTGTGTTCATACGTGTGCGTGTGTGTGTGTGTGTGTGCTGCCCACAGAGAAGACACACAATGGCAGCCACATACAGGAGAATAGGAGATAGACACACAATGGATGAGTTGTTCTGCTAGACATGGGAGGTGACAGTAATTGGAGCATGTTGATCTCTTCTTGGATGGGATAAGTGACGTCTGCTGATTCACAGTACAAGAAAGACAAAACGGCATAGAGTAAGATTAAACGGTCCAGATAGTCCCATCAACTCCAATTGTAATTAGCAGCTTATAGTAAACCAAATATGAGTGCTGCAGAAAAGTGCTCGATTTATTAGTAGCACACGACACACTGATGCTTGTCTCCTAATTACTTCCAATAAACATCTTAATATAGCCCCGAATCCGTTGGCGGTGCATAAATTCAGAGGTGTGATTGGTGTTAGAGTGAGATGTGCCCTTCTTTCCAGGCAGAGAGAGCAAGTGTTGGTTCTCCAGCTTCAGTGGACGTTCGGCAGTGTGTGCTTGTATAACTGATTCAGCCCCCGGCGCCCTGAGTTAACGACCTATCATCAAGAACAGAGGGACTGGCCAAGAACACAGCATTACAGATGGAAGCAAAGAGGAGGAATGAGACTTCATAGCTTCTAGAAGAGAGGAATGAGAAGGGGTGAAGAGATTCGCTAATGATAATGGTGGAATGCAAATGGGTCTAGAAGATTCTGTCCTCTCCTGTTCCACCTATTCCTCCCTCTCTCTACAATCCATACCTCACAGTATTTTGTTGTTTCTTGGTGTCATGCCAATATATGAATCTTAGATTTTATTATGTTATCTTAACGTATGTGGTTGTGTTTATAGCTGTTCTGTACTCAGTGTCATGTGTTGTATGTTTTAGGTGGACCCCAGGAAGAGTAGTAGCTGCATGTGCAGCAACTAATGGGGATCCTGATAAACAAGTAAATAAACAAACAACCAGAACTCACTGCTACAGTACTATTCATCCCCTACCTCTGCCTTTTAGCCATCCACGTGTTCTATTCTCTGCTCTCTCATGACTCCCCCGCTTCTCACCTCCTCTTTTGTCTTCTTTACCCCCTACTCCTCTCTCTCTCTCTCTCTCTCTCTCTCTCTCTCTCTCTCTCTCTCTCTCTCTCTCTCTCTCTATGTCTCTCTCTCTGTCACTCTCTCTCTCTCTCTCTGTCTCTCTCTCTCTCTCTCTCTCTCTCTCTCTCTCTCTCTCTCTCTCTCTCTCTCTCTCTCTTTCGTTCACTCGTGGAATGGTATAATTAATGACTTTGGTTTATTTCACATCAAGCTAGAGGGGTTTTGAAGGAAAGACAATTTGACTAATGCACATTCCTAATGCCTGGTTACACAAGCAATGCTCCTGTTCTACACCTCCTAATGACTCCTCTTAATGGGCTTAGAAACACTGGGCAGTTCCCCAGTCCTTCTCTAAGTATTGGCTTCATAGATGGCTTTGAAGTAATAGATCATCTTTGCTGTTATTTGAAATGTTGTGTGAAAAAATTAATAAACAACAGTATATTGAGAATAATAGTGTAAAAAAACGTTCTCTTCAGTCCGAGCGATCTGTGTGTGTGTGTGTGTGTGTGTGTGTGTGTGTGTGTGTGTGTGTGTGTGTGTGTGTGTGTGTGTACAACTGAACGTGTTTAGGGATATATAATGAGAAGATGAGAAGAGTTTATGAACGTTATTGTAGTAGATAGGATTTGGGAGTATGCTGGATCTCGATGGAGAAGAGTACAGTATTTTCCCTAGAGACAATACTGAATCAGAGGACAGGCTGTGTGTGTTTGCCTGCAAGCATTTGTGTGTTCATATGTGTGCGCAAGTGCAATCATGAAAATCTAATTTGGAAAATAGCTTTACAATCTGTCTCTGTCTTTCACTAATCCAGAGGAATTCATTCTCAACAGCACTAGTATTCAAAGCTATTATCCTATGATAAGACCTGAACAGGTCATTTGTATGACGATAAGATAAGGTAGCACTGTCCTGTCCATTATGGTAGACAAGACAACCTTGTAGATAGTGACGTTCCCAGAATATTCTTCCAAAACCGTCAAAATGCTGTTTCAGAACCAAAACAACGTTAGCTATCAGCTAACTATCAGCTAATGGAACCAAGCTGAGATGGTAAGCTTACTCAAGTTCAAATACCTCCACCCACACTGTCGAATCGGTATCTCATGTGTGTTGGCAAACCAGAGGTCGCAAGTTCATGGCTCGGTCGGGCAAGTCGAATTGCGGGGTTACTGTTTGCAACAACTTGACGTGTGTTTCACTAACTCAACATTCATTGGAATAATCATTCTCAGCAGTTCGCAATCACTGAGTTTTGTATTAATTCAGCCCACTGGGAGAACACACACACACACACACACACACACACACACACACACACACATACACGGACATCTCTAACTACAGGGGTCAGATATTAAAATAAAACTCTTAACATAGAGAGACCTAATGAAAGGTACACATAGGCTAACAGTATTCTGCTCATTGGGGGCTATATAATGTAGACTGCCTGCTCTCACCAAATCAAATCAAATCAAATCAAATTTTATTTGTATAGCGCATTTCTTACAAGATGCAACTCAATGCGCTTCACACAATGAAAATGTTCAGTCAATCAGTCAATCAATCAATCAATACTGACAGAGCCGCGAGCCGGCAAAAGTAAAAACCTGTACACTATGTAGCCAGGAAAAAATCCCTTGCAGCCCTCTACACATAGAGCGACTACTAGCCAGTTTGCCTACCAGTACCCAGCGGTGGGCCCCCACCCCCCCCCCCCCCAGGGAGCCCCCGCCGCCCCACGCACCCAGCCCGCCCCACCACCAGCACACCCGGCCCAGCCAAGCAAGCACAGACCCAAGAGGCCCCGCACAAGGACGGCCAAGCAGGTGCCCGGCGGCGGAACAGACCAGGCACACGGGGAAGCCGGGGGGCCCCAAGGGGAGGCCAAGGACCACCGGTACAAAGCAAGCAAGCAAGGGCAAAAACCTGTACACCATGTATCCAGGAAAAATTCCTTGCATATTATCGGCGTACACACTGTCCATAGATTTAGTGTTATATCTGCATCGTTCTGCATCCAGCATGGTCACAGGTCCTGCAAAAAGAGAATCTTAAGCACAGTTATGATGCAACAACACAATAAAGACAATAAAGATGACAGCAATACAACCTGATGGTGGTCCTGGTACACCCTTGTACCGGTTCCAATACTGCTCTAGGTGCTACTGGGAGCTGACAGTGCCTCATCAGCACCCGGGTCCATTTTCCTGTCAACACAAATCTCAAAACACGAGTATGGTGTAATGGCCTAGTGATCCTAGTTCTATAATGTTCAATGTCTCCCTTAGTATCAAAAGGCGACATTGAATAAGTAGGTTTTGAGGTCACGCTTAAAAATGTCCTGAGTTTTAGACAACCTCAGGCCCTCAGGTAGGGTGTTCCACAATCTAGGAGCATATATGCTAAAAGCTGATCCTCCAAATCTCTTAGTCCTAGCCTCTGGCACTATTAAAAGTTCTGTGCCACTAGACCTTAGGGGTCTAGCTGGTGTGTATCTTATGAGCATGTCCACCATGTAATAGGGTGCATCACAGTGGAGTGATTTGTAGACTAGTAAAAGGATCTTAAAGTCTATTCTATGACTGACAGGGAGCCAGTGTAGTGATCTCAAGACAGGTGTGATGTGCGCTCTTCGTTTGGTCCTAGTAAGGACACGAGCAGCAGCATTTTGAACCATTTGTAGTCTATTAATCATTTTTTGGGGGAGACCTGTCAGGAGAGCATTACAGTAATCTAGCCTACTAGTAACAAACGCATGCATTAATCTTTCAGTGTCTGCCTGGGAGAGAAATGATTGTACCTTAGTGATGTTTCTTAGATGGTAGAAGGATGTTTTAATAGTATTATTAATATGAGTTTCAAAATTTAGATCTGGGTCAATTATGACCAGTGTTGCCACAGTTACTTTGAAAAAGTATTCTGATTACTGATTACTGATTACTCCTTTAAAAAGTAATCTAGTTACTTTACTGATTACTTGATTTTAAAAGTAACTAAGTTAGATTACTAGTTACTTTTTTAGTTACTATTGGCAGCTGCCTAGGCACCCGACCCCCCCCCCCCCCCCCACCCGCAACATAAAAATGAAAACTGGTTTTGCCAAAACTCACTTTATTTTAACAGTAACTTAAATTACATAATTAAACTTTAAACAATAACTTAAAACAACAAAATAAAGAGTCTTTCTTTGCCTCACCCAACATAAATACTTGTTTTTAAACAATAAAATAAATATAATCTTTATTTAAGTGGGGCTACCCCCCTCAAAACGCAATTTCCCATTTTTCCCCGATTTTGAGATGAGTTGCTCTTTTGCCTCCTAAACATGTTTTCTTTCATATTAGTGACAATACAACGTCGACAAAAACACATTTGGTTGTTTATTTTACTTGATTGTGGTGCATGCGTCCGTAAAATCCTCATAAATTCGCCAAAAGTTAGTAGTTTACGCACAGCGTTACCGAAACGGCTGCTGTCTGAAATACATCAAGCCTGGCCTTGTTTGAAAGATGTGTTTCTTGTGCTCAAAATGGCCGCTTCCAAAATTTACAACGCCCCTTGTATCAGCAACCAATCACTAAAATAGATAGGTTGCATTCTTTTAGAATACGCGATTCTATTGGTTGATGCGAAAATTCTCGAATGTGATTGGTTGTCGTGTCCCATGTGACGCGGAAGGCGGAACTAGCCTCTCCACTCAGCCGTTTAACATTGGCGACCTACTGAACTTTAGGGACACTTTTGGGACACTTCCTATGTAGCCAGGGGAACAGAAAAAGACACACACCATCAGTGGGATGCCAGCTTTCAGACAAAAGTGATTTCAAGTCTCTAGCCCAATGTATCACCAAACAGCGCTCAATTTAGTCAATCACTGTGACCCACCGTTTAACATTGGCGACCTCCTGAACTTTAGGCTCACTTTTGGGACACTTCCTATGTAGCCAGGGGAACAGAAAAAGACACACACCATCAGTGGGATGCCAGCTTTCAGCCAAAAGTGATTTCAGATCTCTAGCCCAATGTATCACCAAACAGCACTCAATTTAGTCACTCACTACCCCTCCCCACTCAGCCGTTTAACATTGGCGACCTCCTGAACTTTAGGCTCACCTTTGGGACACTTCCTATGTAGCCAGGGGAACAGAAAAAGACACACACCATCAGTGGGATGCCAGCTTTCAGACAAAAGTGATTTCAAGTCTCTAGCCCATTGTATGGCCTCCTGTGGCCAGAATTCATAACTCCCCTCCTGAGTGAGCTAGAGGTCTGGTTTTCACAAATGTCGAACATCTTCGGTCGCGCCTAGCAGAAAAAACTCGACAGAGTACGGGTGCCAAGCCCCTTACGAATGACCTCGTCGAAAACGGTGCGTCTCTGCGCCTCGGAACGGCCGCGCTGACCGAAAAGCATTTAAAAATAACTCAAATTCAGGCTTCTCGGCCTAGGCACTTCAGGTCAAAGTACCGCTGCGTCGCAACCGTACGAGCCACAGACGCCGTTCTAATATTTCCTGAATCGGCTCGGGCCCGCCGAACACATATCCGAGCCCCGACTCGGTTGCGGCGCCAGTACCAGGTTCTGTCCCTCTCTCACACACAGGAGAGGCAGATGTGCTCACACACCAGTACCAGGTTCTGTAACTAGGCTTGACACAAGTGTGTGTGTGTGTGTGTGTGTGTGTGTGTGTGTGTGTGTGTGTGTGTGTGTGTGTGTGTGTGTGTGTGTGTGTGTGTGTGTGTGTGTGTGTGTGTGGCTGGCTGGCTGGCTGTAGTTCTGTGTGCTGATTACATGGTGGTGCCAGAGGTTTGTGAGAGAGGGAGACACTTTCTATTCCATAACAGCCACTATTTGTAGCCTGTGTGCATTTCTGTTCAGTTTATGTTATTCAGTTATCAGTCAGGTGTTTAGGATGTTTATTGCTAATGGTTTGATTAGGTTTTGTGTTTGTGAATAGCAGTTTCAAATAAAAATGTTTCATATTTCACAATACAAAACTTTGAGTCTGTTTTCCCGAAAATTTGTTTTTATGTGTTTGTCCACACACTTGTCCACACACAAGGATTTTCCTTGCACCAAAACAGACCAAACTTTCCACATTTCTTCCTATCCATATTCTGCTTCTCTGCACACAAGAGTTTGATGATATATCATTCATAGCCCTGTTTATAGTACATTTTATACCAAAACCATGGCGAAAATAGATTTTTTTATGACTATGGACAGTATTTCCTGATGTATGGGCTGATACGAGGACATAGACACAATCTGCTGTGTGCAAAGTTTGTTTTCTTATGTGTCAACATAAATAAAAAAAAAAAAAAAAAAATTTGACAAATATGATGGTGTGAGTGATCCTGGAGATTTGGGTCCAATTAGCATCTAATTTGCATAATAAACATAAACAATAATAAATTCAGAAAACTTGCAATACATTTTTTCATAGTTTTTATGTACATAACAAACTGGGAATGTGTTCATAGTGATATCTATTTTCTTTCTTTTTTTGCCTATTGGCAAAGTCTAGGGGGGGTAGCCTCCCCTTAACAGTAACTAGCAAGGAGGGGTTTCACAAAACCTAAAACCTACCCTGACCATTCAGGCTTTTACCACAGGACAATATTTTCTTGCCAGCACAGAGTGTACAACGAACATTTATGTTCTTGTCATCCTTTGCTGACACAAACTCAAAATAATCCCTATATTTCCAGCTATTTAACGCATATCTCTGTTCTCGCTCCATTATACGCTTCTGTTTACACTGTGCAATCAGCGTGGTGATACACGTGAGCGATTCTGCTGCACCTCGTGTTGAAAACGTGATCACTGACGTCACTCCCCAAGACGCGAGAAAAGCAATAAATGTTTGTTTACTATCGAACATTACAAAGAAATACTGCATTTAGCCTAAGTTATGAGGTAGTAACGCAATAGTAACGCACAGTCACTCGAATAAGTAACTTTAATCAGATTACTGATTTGGAAATAGTATCGCGATAGAATAGTCGTTACTGGGAAAAGTAATCAGATTAGAGTATCGCGATACTTAGTATCGCGTTACCGGCATCACTGATTATGACACCAAGATTCCTAGCCTGACACTTAGTGTTAAGAGCTAGTGTTTTCAAGTGTGCAGATAATTTCTCTCTCCCAGTTTTCTCGCCAATGATCAATACCTCTGTTTTTTCTTGATTGAGTTGGAGAAAGTTTTGTGTCATCCAAATATTAATATCGGCAATACAATCTATCAGGTGGTCGATCATCTTGTAGTCGTTGGGAGTTACTGAGATATAAAGCTGAGTTTAGTCAGCATAGCTGTGGTAGTTAACGCTATGCTTCTTGATAACAGAACTGAGGGGTAGCATGTATAGGCTAAAAAGCAACGGTCCTAAAATGGACCCCTGGGGAACTCCACAGGTTGTGCTATATTTTTTTTGACTTATGGTCACCAAGGGCTACAAAGTAGTCTCGGTCAGCCAGGTAAGTCTTGAACCAGTTTAAGACCGGACCTGAGAGGCCAATACAGTTCTATCTTGTTTTGTTCCATAATAGCAATCACAAGGACTGTATTTCGACTAAAGGGTTGGCCCACCGTATGCCACCAGACATTTATAATAAGTTTTTGTACAACGTGATTGTACAATAAGTGCCTTGTCAGTAGAACTGTAGCAACACCAGAGTGAGTTTTAGACTGAATGCAGGTTAAGGACAGCCACTGAAAAGCTGCTTCAAAAGTGCAGAGTATCTAAAACACTCTCAGGAGAAATATTCAATGCAAGATAACAAAACAAAGCGTGACCACAAAGAATAACTGCAGCATCATCAGAAAGTAAAAATATAAATTATGACTGTGGAAGCCCATGGACAGATCTTGAACAAAAGCCTTCCCCTATGCTTTACAAGACGCTGTGAATATTAATATCATATCATATCTGCACAAAAAGTTGAGTTAGGCTCTGCTATTCAGGTATAGTCATGTGAAAAGAATTAGGAATTAAATATTTAGTTATTTTTTAAGAAATATGGACAAAGCAATATTTGATCTTCTTTCAAACAATATCTAAAGATAAAGGTGATGCAATTGAACCAAAAAACTATGAAAATGTAACTTTGTTATGTTACTCTGTTATCATTTATTTAACAAAAATTGAACAAAGATGCCAATTCCTACTGAGGAAAAAGTTATGACACCCTATGCCTTAATAGCTAATATTGCCCCCTTTGGCTGAAATAACCTCAATTAGACATGTCCTAT
>NC_137689.1:57860899-57890899 GCF_963989245.1 Nansenia antarctica
ACAAAGGTAAAACGTTTCTCCCTGTTCAGCATGGCCTTACGGCGAGACATGGGCGTGCCCTGGGGCTTCTGCAAACTATCAGGGTCCAACTTGGTGCCAGTGGGCATGGCGACAGTATTTTTGTACCTTTGGGCTAGGTTTTGAACTTTACCTTTAAGCCCTTTACCTTGGGATGAAACCCCTATGTCCCGTGACATCCTGTTCTCTCTTCCTCCTGGCCCTGTGCTGCTTTCTCCTCCTCCTCCTCCTCCTCCTCCCCCCATCTCTGTCTCTGCCTCTGAGCCGGAACTGGAGCTATCGTCATGGGTGGCTTTTGTCTTTGTCTCCCCCCTCTTATGGGGGAGTCTGTGAGGCCCCTGGTGGTCAGAGGTGACGGGAGGGTGGTTGTCTTGAGTGGGTAGGGAGAGGGACGGGGTGAGGACAGGTTTGAGGGCTAGGGTTGGGGAGGGGGGCTGGGGCTGGCTTTGCTGGCTGGTGGGTGTCTTGTTCTGGCCAGAAGGGGACGAGGGTGAAGGGACAGAGACAGGGGGACTCTTTGGGGAGCTGGTGGTTGATTGGTCAGTTGCTTTACTGCCCTCCCCTCCGTTCTGATGGGAATGTTTGGATGGTTTGTGCCCTTCGCTGGTGACTGCAGTGCTGACGTCTTTACCCCCCTCCCTGCGTTTGTCTCCGGGGGGGCATCGTGTGTGTTGCTTGGCAATCTGATAGATCCTCACATACACCAGTATCATGATCACGCATGGAGCAAAGAAGGAGCCGATCGTAGAGTAGAGAATATACCACCGCTCGCTGTTCAGTTCACATACCTCTGCACCTCCCTCGCTTTTATCCAGGGAGAGGAGAGGGGGGAAGGAGATGACAGCAGAGATCAGCCACACTACAACGATGGCCCCCTTAATGCGCACAGGAGTGCGCTGGGCGCTGTAGGAGACGGGCCTGGAAATTGATAGGTAACGGTCCAATGAGATCGCACACAGGTGAGCGATGGAAGACGTACAGAAGAGAACGTCTAATGCCAGGTAGATCTCACACCACAACGAGCTGAACGCCCAGTAACCCTGTAGCTCATTGGCTAAGGAGAACGGGATGATAAGGGTGGCGACTAAAATGTCTGCCGCTGCTAGAGACACAAGGAAAAGGTTCTGTGGCCCTTGAAGTGATCGAGACGTCAGAACAGCCATGATGACAAGGATGTTTCCCACAATGGTGAAGATCATCATGAGAGTGATGGCAGTGGCAAATGCTGCAGTGGCTTCCGGGGAATAAGGATGGGCTCTGAGTGCACTCTGGTTACAGGGGGCGGGACCTGAACTAAGATTCCTGTTAGTGGCCCCACCCAGCTCCGAAAGACATGTAACATCCGGGGTTGTAGCCATGGCGATGCCAGCAGTATTGATTGATTGAGTCTTGGATAGGAGTTTGTTTATAATGACTGCCTTTTGGAGAAAAGTACACGGATGTTTTATTTTCTAATTTAACCCCGTGAGTACTCGTTGGCCAGAAATTAGAGGGTTCGGTTGAAGGAACAGTGACATTGTCACACTGACTTGTCCACTTTACGCACGAGATAATAAATACATGGGAGCGAAAAAAACATTCAGCACCCACAAGACGCATCCAGGGGAAATTCAGCCCATTTCCCTTCTCATAAAATCTTTATAAAAGGAGTTTTGCCAAACCTTGTGGTATGAAAAGCGTCTTATTGAATAAAGGCTTAGTCACAGAATGATTTCGAAAAGTCATCATTCATCCCATTCAAGAAGCGTAATGCAGTCATCCAATAAAGCACACAGCTGCTTGAATACATAATCGAATGGGAGCTCTGAATATCCGTATATATATTTAAATAGGCAAAACGTCTTGAGTTAACATCTAAACTCAAACATCTTGCAGCACTGTGCGTGGATCTTGGATCTCCTCAGCGCAACGTTGCGCACAAGAGCACCATTACACATTAAATTGTCTGCTGTTACTCACGATACATAGTTGTTCCTTTTAATAGCTACTAGGTATTAATATTTCCATAAGAACCATTTAACGTGTCATACGTGTCAACGATATCAGACAACTTCGGTCACATAGGGGAACTGTCTACACACTCATGCGCCTCCATCTCCAAAGGAGTCCCGCGTCGAACTGGCATCCGCGGAGAAGAGGATGGATCCGTTCAGCAACTGTGTTTATCTCGTGGTACTTGATATTCACTTTAAAGTTGTATTTCCATTGAGCTTCGTTAGCAGGTGTCTTGGTTTGAGGAGCAATCTCACCGCATGTACACTGAACAATGTTCTCCTGGTCCTGGGTGACAAACGGCACAATTATAGATCCACCATCTGCACTGACGCACCGTTGTTAATCATAAAGAACCACTTTTTATTGAACCTCGTGTATCCTCAATAACTAAATATATCTCGCATGTTCAGTTCGTGCGTCTTTCTTAGTAGGCTACAGTTGCGGTAGTACTTTTCTTTTGCATGAATGCACCATCAGCGCGTCTACGAACTCACCCGACTCACTGTCCCGTTAAAATAAGCAGAGAAAACGGTAACGGCCAGTATTAATAACCGCGCCTCTGAGCGTCACACAGCGACCACCCTCTGCCTATAACTGGAGGAGATACTGACCTAATATACTTTTGATGCACTTCTCTCTGGTCCTAAACCAGCATTTCCCCCAAAAGACACATAGGCCTATAGCAACTTCATTATTTGTGACATTGCCAAGAGTCCATGAAAAACGACTAAAGGAAATCATTAAGTATCAGGGGGTGATAAAATTGCATTATTGATTAATAACCAGTAACCACTACACACACCATCCATTTAAAGCTACAAATCATCCAAATATTGTGATATCCTGGTGATATATAGAGCTCTAAATAGATGTCAGCAGTATTATTGATCGGTATGTTTAAGTGTGTTTAAATGTGACAGGGTCTGAGAAAAAAACCTCATTCATCTCTGTGAACGTGTTGAGGGAGGAGAGGACTCAGAGAGCCCTGAATCAACACCTGTCATGCCTACTGCCTATCCCAGCAAGCCATGCCACGTGTACAGCACAACACTATATCATGCTGTACATCCTATAAACAGCTCTGAATGTGTATTCAGGGTGGGTGCAATGTAACTTAGACCCTTCTGATACACTCAGATCTGCAAACACAGAATAGTGTTTATTTATTTATTTAGTTCTAACATCACACACAGCTAACCCATCTACTCCATGAATACTGTAAAAGGATGTTACATTATGAATGTATGTTTAGGATACAATCATTCAGTGACATTTTGTTCCGCATTCCCTTCAGTGAAGTTTTCTGGGGCATTCGCTTTGGTGACGTTTTCTGGGACATTCGCTTCGGTGACGTTTTCTGGCACATTCGCTTCGGTGATGTTTTCTGGCGCATTCGCTTCGGTGATGTTTTCTGGGGCATTAGCTTCAGCGACGTTTTCTGGGGCATTCGCTCCAGCGACGTTTTCTGGGACATTCGCTCCAGTGACGTTTTCTGGGACATTCGCTCCAGTGATGTTTTCTGGGACATTCGCTCCAGTGATGTTTTCTGGGACATTCGCTTCAGTGACGTTTTCTGGGACATTCGCTCCAGTGATGTTTTCTGGGACATTCGCTCCAGTGATGTTTTCTGGGACATTCGCTCCAGTGACGTTTTCTGGGACATTCGCTCCAGTGACGTTTTCTGGGACATTCGCTCCAGTGACGTTTTCTGGGACATTCGCTCCAGTGACGTTTTCTGGAACATTCGCTCCAGTGACGTTTTCTGGGACATTCGCTCCAGTGACGTTTTCTGGGACATTCGCTCCAGTGATGTTTTCTGGGACATTCGCTCCAGTGACGTTTTCTGGGACATTCGCTCCAGTGATGTTTTCTGGGACATTCGCTCCAGTGACGTTTTCTGGGACATTCGCTCCAGTGACGTTTTCTGGGACATTCGCTCCAGTGACGTTTTCTGGGGCATTCGCTCCAGTGATGTTTTCTGGGGCATTCGCTCCAGCGACGTTTTCTGGGGCATTCGCTTCAGTGACGTTTTCTGCCGCATTCTCTTCAATGACGTTCCCCTCCCGGGCACCTGTTAGTGGGAGAGATGCACAGAGAGGAGGTTGAATAGGTTACAGATGCATATAGATGCAAATAAACATATACCATCTCAAGGTATGTATGAACCAGGGTTTCCATTAACCGGTAATTACCGGTCTTTGTCCGATAAAATCTGTTGAAGTCCGACATATTTAAATCTCTTCGGTCATAATGTCCGGTGAAAATAACCGCTAAACCCAGTAGCCCATTCGGCGGTAACCCACCCCATCTGGCAACCCTGTCTCTCAACGGCACGAGTAGTTTAGTCAGTTAATTTAGTTTGATCTAGTCTAAATAAAACCACTGCAGTGACCGGAGTCAAGGTTACTGTTCTGCGTGTTTTGGATGTGCTAGAGCACAGTGAATGACCACCGAGGGCCGTGAGATGCGGCTAGTAAAGGACGCTAGCGGCCATCTCAACCCCGTTCATTGATTGAGCCTGCCGTGCCCGTTCCAGCCCTGAGTCGGGAGAAGTACTACGGGAGTAGTGCGCTACTATCGACAACCTGGGCTCCTGGTACCATTAATTAGGATTGATTAGATTAGGTTGACAATACCACACTACATTTGAGTTTAGGGATATCAATGTTATATATTTGTGTATGTTTTATCTTTATGTATTAAATGTTATAATTGTTCCACATTTGAGACCTGTCTTCCCCCCACTCAGTTATTCAGTCGGTGTCCATCATTTAAGTTCAATTTAGTCTATCTATAGTGTTAGAGTTTAATTTGTGCCACTAAGGTGAAATAGTCCACGGGTGTGTATCCCCCCGATACATCCTCCCCATTCTCATACTCCCGAGTCCGAGTAAGTATGATTTGACAGGCAGCTAGACTTAATGCCTTCCCAATCAGCGAGACGTGGTTATAGAATTGACGTTGTTTTATTGATAAAAAGGGTAAAACTGGAAAGAGAATATAAAAAACTTACATTACTGTCGTGAAACTATTTAACACACTTCAGTTAACGTAATGTGGAGTCCGTTCATTGATCGATCGATGCAGTCCGTTCAAATAGCCATCAAAAGCTAAACTAGGCATACTTAAAATTACCAATTACATACTCAAATCCCATTAATGCAATTGAAATAAACATATTAAAGTAGCCTACAGTCGTAATTCAAAGTTGCAAAGGTGACTAGGCTGCCCAGTGTGGCGCGCGTGCAGCCCTGGACATAATGCCATAGTAGCGCATGCGAATCATGAAAGCCTATAATATAGTTCGCGATCTAATCGTATCGGATGAGAATTTAAATAGACATAGGCTACACAACAGCTAATCACCGCGACAAACACCTATATTATATTCTAATATGATGACCGGAATTTCTCCCGTTTGTCCGACACATTGAAATCTTCCCGGACACGTTGACCGGCACCAATTTTTTCTAACGGAAACCCTGGTATGAACACACACATTCTGCACTGCCCACTTTAGGGAGTCATACAGTATAGAGAGACACACAGCTCACCACACTTGTAGAGGCGTATAACCCTCTCTGTGTCCAGCTCAGTCATACGAATCCTCTGGCCCATGACTATCTTGATGTCACTGGCAATGATGGTGGGTTTCCCATTCACAGAGAAGAAAGTGCTGCCACAGGAAACAACACAAGGACAACAACAAACACATGAACACCGTACATGTACACAAGACAAACAGTGTTGGCGATGAGCAGTGTACTGTGTACCTTCCATAATGCAGTATAGAGGACTGATCATAGAGAAGATCCAGGGTGTTGCCTTTCATCAATCTAAAGTTGCTTTCCTTTCCTACAAGAAACAAATGAAAACAACTCAAGTGTCCTTCCTGTGAGATTGAAACTGCAGAATGAATGTAAAAATGAAACATAAAATAACAGCACAGAAATCTGTATGCACACAGTCTGCTCCAAATCTTAAATTGATTATGTAGTTGATGGGTACTGTTGGGGTTTTGTGGTTGTAAACTTGTGTGGTTCATTAACTTGTGTCCAGTCTTAAATTAGCTATTAAAGAGACGTGGTGGTGACCCCTGGTGGATCTAAAAAGAACAGGATTGGTGAGGATAATAAACTGCTTATCTCTTATTTCTTTCAGATGTATCATGGGGCACTAACACAAATTCTCTAACACAACTACAAAACCCCAATATACCATTCACAACTACACAATCAATCATAGCAAATTATCTCTACCAGACATGCATGCATTCACTCTCTCTACCAACCTTCTCTGATATTTGGAAAGTTGACTGTGATGTAGTTGTCTCTGTCCTTGCGTGTGTGTTCATGCTGGAAGCCTATAGCATGCAGAATCTCGTGACAGATATTGCCAATTTTGCAGGATGGCCCAACAAACACTTTCTGCTTTCCGCCTATGTGCCCCACGTACGACGCACAGCTAGAGGGGAAAGTAGAGGAGACGTAGATGTCAGCATGCACAACCCAAACAATGGTGCTGAGGGGTATAGACACTTGGCTGGGGAGACAAGGGGTGCATCTCAAGTCTGAATTGACGTTCTTTCCTTTTATCCACTGCTCTGAAAGTGGATAAACACCACTAGTGTTAGTCAATATGTGATTTTAGGGACTAACGTCCATTTTCTACACAGCACAATGCGCACCCATTTGCCACTACGAAGTAGAGGTAGTCCTGTTCCGTAGACCGCCAGTGGAAAGACACACAGGTGCTCTCTGATATCATCCCCATAGCTGTGAGGATGTCATCTGTTCTGCCAACTGAGAGAGAGACAGAGAGACACAGAAACACACACACACACACACACACACACACACACACACACCCCCACCCACCCACCCACCCACCCACCCACCCACGCATGCACGCACGCACGCACGCACGCACGCACGCACGCTGATGGCGAACGGCACAGATACATTTCTCTCCACGTCTGGCCACAGGTTATTCATTGCATTTCTCTCAGTCTAGGACACAAAGCATACAGGTGCATCTCAAAACCTTTTGATATCGTGGAAAAGTTCATTCTTTTCTGTAATTTAATTAAAAGGAAAAAAAAAGACACATACATACAGTACATATATGCAAAAGGAGCCCTGACCATGTATTGAGTGCATAAATGAACATACATTTTCAGAAGGTCGACATTTCTGTATTATAGATCCTTTTTTTTTTATTGGTCTTATTCTATATTAAATATTCTAATATTTTGAGATACTGCAATTTTGATTTCCATGAGCTGTAAGCCGTAATCATCAACATTAAAACAAAAAAGGCGTGAAATATTTCACTTTATGTGTAATGAATCTAGAATATATGAAAGTTTCACTTTTTGAATTAAATTATGGAAAATAGTAGTCTCTAGTCCAGTGCACCCACCCTGATCCTGGTGGCTCTTGTTCCAGCCTAGCACCAACACACCTAATTCAACTTAAGTTGGCATTATAAGTCTTGATTCAATGTTAGTGCAGGCCTAGAACTAAAGCCTACATGTCCTGAGGGGTGGAGACGATGATGACTTTATGTCCTGCAGAGCAGACAATCATTTATGTAGTCAGGTCATCGAACAACAACATCAGCATCAAATACAATACAGGTGAAATGAGGGCTTGTATCTGTACAGTATGTTTACTCACCCATAACCATGTCCCCCTCTAGCATAGCGTTCTTTGTGTTCATCAATTCTGGAGGAAGAACAAAATGTAATGCTCACCACACTGCATTACATGTCTAGTGAGTAAACTTGATTTGACTTAATTTGACAATAGGCCAACTTGGTTTTTGTTTTGAGGGGCTCTGGCCCAGAGGTTGCAGTTCCATTAATAATATCATACTGAAATGCAAAGGATAGTCATTCATTGCCCATTCATCTCCACAATAAAGGTCATTGATTGAACGTTTTTAAATGGCAAACCGTCTACCCTCTATGGTCTCTGGGTTGGTTTGGATGCGTTGCAGAGTCTGAGAGATCCAGTTCCCAAGGACACCTTGTATACAAAGTGGGAGAGAGGGTTGGGATAAGTTGGGAAGATGGCCTACTGACACAAGACAGTTGATTACTTCGCATGCAGTCAAGCAGGACGGGCACGTCCAAAATAATGGACACTTGGTGGTCATAAATGCGGTGTATCTTTACCTGGGTCTTCTTGTGTTCCCGAATCTCTACGTATGGAATTGCAGTTAACTGAAACAGAAACACCAGACATTCAAAACTGAGGAAATTAAGAAAAACATCATGCGCCGATCGTGGGTGCTTGCTAGTGAGGGTTTCACCAATGCATTATTTACCATTTCTGATACACCCAAACAGAGGCGGATTTAGGATTGTAGGAGATCCGGGGCTTAGCCCAGAGGGAGAATATAATGTGCGCGCAGAGCGCGCAGAAAATGTTTGCCTTCAACCTTCAACTTACCACCACCTTAAAGCGGACAAAAGGCTGTATTACAAAATAGACAGTAAACACACACACACACACACACACACACACACACACGTCAGTCACCATCATTTATATTTGTATAGAATTACAGAATTGATGGGCTGAGGCTAGTTATGTTACAGTATGTATATCAGGGCAGACTCTGGGCTCACCACTTATATTGTATTGATTGTCTTGTCCTGTGTTATATGACGATATATATTACATGTATTGTTGGCCTGTGTATAGTACTGTGAAATCAAATCCCCCCTGGGACATTAAACAAACTTAGTTAGTTAGCGTTACATCTTAGGATAGATTTGAGTCATGTTCTGTATACATACATACTACCATAAGGGCATACTTAATGTGGTTACTTCATGTTTACTAGCTGTAACTTTAACGTTACATCATTCTTTTTCACTTGTTACTCAGTCAACCAGAGTGCAGATATCAAAGACTATCAGCCTGTTATTCACTTTATTTGTATAAGTATTATCCTTTGTTTGATTTCTTACCATGTACCGTAACAGTACCTTGCTATGTTTCATTTTCATTATAAACATAACGTTATGTTATGATAGCCAGCTAGCATTAGCAAACCGGAAAAGTAGTGTCAGTGAGTCAGTCACCTTTCTAATAAGATTCACAAACCTGAAACATCATCTATGTCATCACTGCTGGTGATGTCATTGTTGTCAGCTGCTGATACTGCTGCTGCAACAGTTCTTGGCGCTTGTTTTGTTGAAAACAACTTTGGGATATCCATGCTTACAAAGTCAGGCACTGATTGAGATCACGTCTTCTTCAGGGCAGGGCAGGCTACGCAGTACGCAGGCTAATGTCGCGCAGCTGCTGCCTCTCTGTTGGACTCCGGTACTGCACGTTACTCACGAGAGTTTTTTTTAAAAAGTAAAACATTCGGGGCTTTTCAGAAAACATCCGGGGCTTGAGCCCAAGTAGCCACCCCCTAGCGCCGCCCCTGCACCCAAAGATCAACAGTGAACACATCAGTGGTTGAAACACGTCCATAATGTTCCCATCAAAGAGGTAGGGTAACCACCAACACCAGGCAAGTCACAACTCAACCGTTTGCCGATAATTCCACAGGTGATGCTGATATGAATCACGTTTTAGGAGTTGCTTTGACGTGGGCGGTCATAGGCCTACGCTGTGCACGGAAATTACCGAGGTTTCTCGAGGGAAACGACCTGGGGCCTCATTTATAAACGTTGCGTACGCACAAAAGAAGGCGTATGTAACAGAGTTGGGAATGTATGTTTAGTTGTGGTGAATGTAGATGAGTTTCGCCGTGCTTGAGCAGCCCTGGTTATTGTTGGAGCCCCCCTTTGGAGTTTGGGTGTACTGCAGGTCTGCGCGTTCTTTTGTCCTTCTCTTGTTGCCGTACTCACGGTGGTACCAGAAAATGGCCGCCATCTTAATGGGTATGTGCGCATGTAAAACGCTCCTCGTGTTTTGTTGTTTGTATGGAGAATCTTGTAATGTAGGGTGAAAATGTTGGTGTAGTACTGTGCTGTTTGTTTTTACATGTATTGTGATGTATTGTGATGATGTGAAACAGAACATTTATTGTATGTTATTTTGAACGCGCAGATTCACAAGAGTTGCAGAACAGAGAAGAATTGTGTTTTATATGTCTTCTCTGCAGGTATGTTGCGCCACATGTTGTTTGTAATTGTTATTTGTAATGTTTGAGGGAAATTTGTGTTCTTTCTGTAAGCAAATTATCCTGATGTAAAATATACATAGACGGTGGTAGAGAAAATGGCCGCCATCTTAATGGATTCACAAGAGTTGCAGAACAGAGAAGAATTGTGTTTTATATGTCTTCTCTGCAGGTCTTCTCTGCAGGTCAAATAAAAGAATTGATTGAAAGAAGTTTGGCTGTTTGACCATCGTTACACTGGTGCCGTGACACGTCGATCTCAAGATCAGCTGAACGCCGATCTCCGTGGATGCTGCGTGGATGCCAGGTCTTAGTGTGATAGATCAAGTGTGGTCAGAGTATTATAGTAAATGGTCATTCAGTCTGAGGTCTGTGATTATATCAGTTTAAAAAGTGCTTTGATTGTTTTGGTTTTTATGTCCTGCTGTAACTTTATATTTTTTTTTAAACATTATTATTATTATTATTTTTTTCATTCAGTAATATTACACAACGCAAGTCTGTACCACTATGGCTCAGAGGCCAGGTTTTAATGATGAGATTTTTGCCAGTCCAGTGTTGCCTATGGGGAGGGGTGCATGGGGGGCATGTCAGAGCAGAGCAGACAGTGCTGTCATAGACATTGACAGTGACAGTGACATTGACATTGACAGTGCTGTCAATAGTAGGGAGGTGGGGTGTTCCCAGTTGTTTACTGACAGTGGTAGAGGCACAGGGTCAGGTCAGGACCCAGGTTGTGCTGCTGTCGGACAGTTTACAGGGGAGGCTCCTCCCACATCCACACCCAGTGTTAATGACACTGAAGCTCTTCATCACCTTTCAGACATGATGGGTCAGCTAGGTGCTCAGATTGGCGAGTCCATTGTAACCAAGTTAATTTCAGCTGGTGTAGTTCACTCAAGTAGTATGAGCAGTGCACACCTCAACTGCACATCGCCTCCAGATCCTGTAACTGATCCTAATGTTGTTAGACAGGAGGTTCCGCGCGTTACTGTGAATGTAAAATCAGACAGGGAACCACCAATGTTCCGAGGTGATAGTTCTGATAAGTGTTCAGTCCAGGACTGGATTGACATGTCTAAAGCTTATCTGAGAAAGCAGAAATGTCCAATGCATGAACAGGCTGAGGAGATACTGGCAAGGCTGATGGGTAAGGCAAAGGATGTCGTGAGGGTTGGTTTGCGTAGCGATCAGACACTTGATGTGAAGCAGAACCCTGATCTCATCTATGATATCCTTCTCAAGTACTTCAGTGATGTGTCATCATGCCTCCCGTTGTCAGATTTCTATGCCACTCTACCCAGACCCAATGAGAACCCTGTAGACTACTGGTTGAGGATCAACAAAGCAGCTGATGTAGCTGGTGAGGGCCTTCGCAGACAAGGTAGGAGGATGGAGAACATAGGTGAAGAGGTAGCACGGATGTTTGTCAGGCATTGCCCGGACTCTGGACTATCCCGTATTCTGGAATGCAAGGCTATTGAGGAGTGGAGCTCACGAGACATACAGTTGAAGATTGATAATTACCAGAGAGAGCTGAGAGCCTCTGGCAGGACCGGTAGTTCTGTGCCATTGAAGAGCCATGCCACCGCCCTCCACACTGTGCAGTCTCATCCAGAGCCTTCGATTCAGTCTGTGTCTGAGCAGTGTTCCACCCAGTACCCCCCTGCTCCTGCCCATAGTCCAGTGTACCACACACAGTGTCTGCCTTCTACCCTCATTCCTTCCCAGGACCATGCTTTAGGCCAGCTTCCGTGCCCCTCCTCCGCGACTGCTGTGGCCCAGAACACTCAGCAATCTGAAGACAGGATTCTTGCTCGCATTATGGAGAGGCTGGAGCAGATGATGGGGAAAGTGCAGCAGCGTGACAGTGCTCCTCGTGGCGGAAGATACCAGGGTGGCGCCCGTGAGAAGGCCTGCCGAGTCTGTGATGACAGTAGACACACTACCATCTCACACTGCATGTCAGAGAGGCTGTGCTTTGTCTGTTTAGCCCCAGGTCACACAAAAGTTGAGTGTCCCACCAGGTCGTCCCGAGCACCTCAGCCTCAGGGAAACTAGGTGGCCTGTATTCAGAGGGAGAAAGTATAGGTCGCCAAGTAAACTCCCATTGTGAGGACGAATCTAGTGCTGAGACAGTGTATATAGCTCTCAAAAGCTCAAGTGATAACTCTGAAGATATTGTTTATCAGAATACGCATACAATTAGTGGTAGTGACAGCCTTTTCTACACACCTGTGACAGTTGGTAATACAGTGACTCTAAATGCTATGCTAGACAGTGGGTCTATGGCTTGTACAATGAGTAAGACGGCAGAGGGAAAGCTTAGAGAGGTTGGAGTTGCTACAGAGCATAACCAGTTCAGTTCAAATGTGGTGCTTGTTGGCTGTGGTGGTCGCCGTGTCAAGCCTGAGTCAGCTTTCAACGTGGAAATGGAGGTGTATGGCTGTAGGATTATGGTTCCCACTCTGGTAGTTGAAGGCCAGCATGATGAGTTGATACTAGGCACCAATGTTATTAAATATATCCTCCGGCAGTATAAGCAATGTGATGGCTACTGGAAGGCTGTGTCTACGCCCTGTCCTGCTGGCGATCCAGAATCTGAACAGTTTCTCTCGATGCTCGCTGGTCTGAACCGTTGGCGAGGTGACGTCATACCTGACAAGATAGGCACAGTCAGGTGCAACTCAGCCGTGTGTCTTGAGCCTGGTCGGGAGTACCTGATGTGGGGCAAGCTACCCAAGTCCACTATTGTGTCTCCTGGTAGCGCTGTGATGACAGAGCCCACATCGTGTCGCTCAGCTCCAAGAGGGGTTCTGGTGGCCAGAGTTGTTACTCCTTTGTGGGGAGACGGATGGGTTCCATTGAAGCTGATCAACTCGTCCGACAGGCCCGTCTTGGTAAGACGCAATGCTAAATTGGCCGACGTCTTCTCCTGCATTGCGCTCGAGGACATGGATGAGACCGGACCTGCTGAGGTCCCACTACTCAGTTGCTGTCAAGTAACCCCGTCCAGTGAAAATGCGGCCCGCACTGTTGATGAGGAACTGAAGTACATGGGATTGAGTGGGCTCGACATACACTCCTGTGACGTGTCTGAACAGTGTAGAAGCAAGATGGCTGACCTGGTTGTGCGCTACAAGGACATCTTCTCACGCCATCACCTGGATTGTGGAGAGGCAAAGGGCTTCATACATCGCATTCACCTCTCAGATCACAGGCCATTCCGGCTCCCATTCAGACGAGTGCCCCCCAGTCAGTATCAGAAGTTGCGCCAAGTACTGAGTGAGATGGAGGAGAAAGATATAATCAGGAAGTCAACCAGTGAATATGCATCTCCGTTGGTTCTTGTATGGAAAAAGAACGGAGATCTCCGTATCTGTACAGACTTTCGCTGGCTGAACAAGAGGACCCTGAAGGATGCTCACCCTCTCCCTCACCAGGCCGACTGCTTAGCTGCACTTGGAGGTAACTCCTTGTTTAGTACTATGGATCTAACCTCAGGGTTTTATAACATGCCACTACACGAGGATGACAGAAAGTACTCTGCCTTTACAACACCTATGGGCTTGTATGAGTATAATCGCCTCCCGCAGGGCCTCTGTAATAGTCCTGGGAGCTTCATGCGTATGATGACTAGCATTTTCGGAGACCAGAACTATCTGAGCTTACTGGTTTATCTGGATGATTTATTGGTGTACGCCCCTGATGAGAGGACAGCTCTGGAACGCTTGGAGATGGTGTTCAGTAGACTGCGTGGTCATAACCTGAAATTGGCCCCCAAGAAGTGTTTTTTTCTCCGGAAATCCGTCAAATTCCTCGGCCACATAATTAATGACAACGGTGTGTTGACTGATCCCAGCAAAGTTGAGAGCATCGCAAAGATGACAAGTGCTGACCTGATGGAAGCGGACGGTGTAACCCCCTCACAGAAACGAATCAGATCTTTCTTGGGGATGATCAATTATTACCAGCACTTTGTGCCGAGCTTCTCCGCTATTGCAAAGCCTCTCTTCTCTCTGTTGACGGGCCAGAAGAGAAAAGGGAAGGTGAAACAGTCCAAACAAAGGTCACAAAGCAGGAAGTTGAAGGTTACTGACTGGACCCCCGAAACGGAGCAGGCTTTCCAGAAGCTGAAAACGGCGCTGGTTGAGACGGCTGTCCTGGCTCACCCTGATTTCAGCCGTCCCTTCATGCTGTCAACGGACGCGTCCCTTGATGGCATCGGTGCTGTCCTGTCGCAGATCCAAGAGGGTGAAGACCGAGCGAGGCCAATCGCATTCGCCAGCAAGTCCCTCTCTCAGTCTCAGAGAAACTACCCAGCCCATCGGTTGGAATTCCTAGCCTTGAAGTGGAGTGTCTGTGACAAGTTTAGCCATTGGTTGAAGGGGCATGATTTCACTGTTTGGACGGACAATAATCCATTGACTCATATCATGACGAAGCCCAAGCTGGACTGCTGCGAGCAACGATGGGTGGCTAAGTTAGCGAGCTATAACTTCGACATCAAGTACGTGCCAGGCCCACAGAATGTTGTCGCTGATGCCTTGAGTCGTGTGCCTTTCGTCAAGCAGAGAGTCAGTCACAGATTACTTGAAGAGCCCTACAAGAATCTCCTCTCCGAAGTCCAGGATGTGTCGAGTGCTTCTGTACAGGACGCCTTCCGGTCGTCCAATGATAGTGGTGACACTCCACGCCAGGCAGAGAGTTACGCTCAAAGTGTCCCATCACCTCTGCATGTCCACGCTCAGTCTATGGAGATGGATGAAGTGTCTGTTGTTCTACAGTCATATGACGATCTGTGGGAGGTCGGAGCAAGAACGCGCGCTGTAGCAGTCTTGCACCATTTGCCTCAGTTAGTCCCAGGTGGTCAGGACTCACTTCCTGCTTACAGTGAGAAGGAACTCCGGGATGAACAGCTCAGAGACAGGACTCTCTCTCGAGTCTTGTACTATGTGGAGAGACATCGGAGACCCTCCAGGAGAGAGAGAGATAAGGAATCAGTCACAGTCATGAGGTACCTGAAGCACTGGGAGAAACTTGTTGTGAGCAATGGGATACTCTACAGAGTCTCGAGGGATCAAGTCGTGAAGTCAAAACGCCGCCAGTATGTGGTTCCTGAGTCTAAGAAAGTTGAAGTTCTGAGAGGTGTTCATGACCATGCTGGCCATCAAGGTCAGTTCAGGAGTCTTGGCTTGGCCAGACAGAGGTTCTTCTGGCTCAACCTCGACAGAGACGTAAGAGACTACGTCCGTAACTGCCAGCGGTGTATTGTCAGTAAGACAGTTGAACCTGCTGCGAGGGCGCCTTTGCAGAGTATCACATCAACCAGGCCACTTCAGCTGGTTTGCATTGATTTCTGGTCAGCGGAGGACTCAAGGAACAAGTCAGTTGATGTGTTAGTTGTTACTGACCATTTTACAAGAATGGCCCAGGCATTCCCCTGCAAAGATCAGTCAGCCAAACAGGTGGCGAGAGTTCTATGGGACAAGTTCTTCTGCGTCTTTGGGTTCCCAGAACGTATCCATAGCGACCAGGGAGCTAGCTTCGAGAGTCAACTAGTGAGTGAGCTGCTCAGAGTCTCCGGTGTCAGAAAGTCGCACACAACCCCGTATCACCCGATGGGTAACGGTAGTGTGGAACGTTTCAATAGAACTCTCGGTAACATGATCCGAGCGCTTGAACCAGAGGCAAAAATCAACTGGCCGAGGCGTTTGCAAACTCTGACGTTCATGTACAATAGCACAGCGCATGAGTCAACTGGCTATGCACCTTTCTATCTGATGTTCGGGCGTACTCCTCGTCTCCCTGTCGATATACTCTTCCGGACAGTCCTGAATGATCCAGCTGTGGTCAGCTACGACAAGTATGTGATGTCTCTTACGAAGGATCTGAGAGAAGCTATGGTCATAGCCCAGGAACATGTCATAAAAGAACAGCACCGTCACACAGAGCTCTACAACAGACGAGTGAAAGGGCCCACCATTGACGTCGGAGACCGTGTGCTGTTGGCGAACAAGAGAGAGAGAGGAAAGAGAAAGGTGGCTGACCGTTGGGAGTCTACTGTATACACTGTGGTGGATAGGAACTCTGAGACTCACACATATAGAATACAAGACACTGTCACTGGACGAGAGAAGGTAGTCCACCGTAATCTATTGTTGTTGGTGAACTTTCTGCCGGTGTATGATACGAGTGTGATCTCTGACCCAGTTTCATCCCTGTCTGCTGTTCATACATCAAATGAGCCAAGTGACATGTCCGTGTCGGAAGTGGAACAGGATTCCTTGCCTGGGGAAGTGAGTAGAGGAACCGCGTTCGAGTCGGAGAGAGTGGATTCCTGTCCTGGGAGTGAGGGAGGGGAGGTTGAAGACATGGAGTATGGGGGTAGAGCTGTTCGGGAGAGGGATGTTCCCTTGACTGTTCCAGAGCCCAAGGATCCCAAGGGAAGAACCCTGGAGTGGGTCACCCAGTTACCATTCCCTGACCACTCACGGACAGAGGCTACTAACACTGTAGTGTCTTCAGTCTCGTTTGCCCCTCAGAGGGTCCCCGAGCAGATGGCTGAGGAGCAAATGGTAGATCAGTCCATTAACTCTGATTCTAGATTTGTGGTTAGCGCTGATGATTGTACTGATGTTTCTGGTAACACAAATCAGACAGATGATGCTAGTGACACACAGCGTACTGACACTCTAGCTTCTGTTACACAGTGTGAACATCCTAGTACAGTCACACAGGTCAAGTCCAAGTTTGGTCGCCTTATCAAACCAGTTGACAGATTGATTTATACTATGTCAGGACAAGACATTATCCAAGACACTAAGTCAAACATTCCAGCTGTTTGTAGGTCAGTGTTCCAGGCTTTCCACAGTTAGATAAGCCGAAGCTCAGTTCAGTGCATGTATACACTGTGCACACTGACATCCTATGACATATAGGTTTGTTCGTTATTCTGATTGTTTCATAAGAGGTTGTGGCCTCTTGAAGGCTAGTAATACACAGTGAAGGAAAAAAAAAAAAAAAAAAGGGTCTTGTGGGGTGTAGAACGCATCCTACCGCCAGTAGTTGGTTGGAGAGATAGTTTACCTCTCTTTCCACTTCATCCTTATAGGATACTTTTCAAGTTGGCTGTCCTGTCCTTTGGCGGCCCTATGTAATAGTGTAAAAAGTAAAAAGTAGTATTTAAATGTATAGTTGCTGCTCAAGGTTGGCGAAATTCAGGGGAGGTGGGTGTAACAGAGTTGGGAATGTATGTTTAGTTGTGGTGAATGTAGATGAGTTTCGCCGTGCTTGAGCAGCCCTGGTTATTGTTGGAGCCCCCCTTTGGAGTTTGGGTGTACTGCAGGTCTGCGCGTTCTTTTGTCCTTCTCTTGTTGCCGTACTCACGGTGGTACCAGAAAATGGCCGCCATCTTAATGGGTATGTGCGCATGTAAAACGCTCCTCGTGTTTTGTTGTTTGTATGGAGAATCTTGTAATGTAGGGTGAAAATGTTGGTGTAGTACTGTGCTGTTTGTTTTTACATGTATTGTGATGTATTGTGATGATGTGAAACAGAACATTTATTGTATGTTATTTTGAACGCGCAGATTCACAAGAGTTGCAGAACAGAGAAGAATTGTGTTTTATATGTCTTCTCTGCAGGTATGTTGCGCCACATGTTGTTTGTAATTGTTATTTGTAATGTTTGAGGGAAATTTGTGTTCTTTCTGTAAGCAAATTATCCTGATGTAAAATATACATAGACGGTGGTAGAGAAAATGGCCGCCATCTTAATGGATTCACAAGAGTTGCAGAACAGAGAAGAATTGTGTTTTATATGTCTTCTCTGCAGGTCTTCTCTGCAGGTCAAATAAAAGAATTGATTGAAAGAAGTTTGGCTGTTTGACCATCGTTACACGTACTCCACTTTTAATCAAACGTTGGGATTAACAAACGGGAGAATGTGCACTCCATACATAAACTGGAGAAATGAGCAAATGCGACTCCGATGGCAGAAGGATGAAACTCGAGAAACGCTCTGAAATGTATACCATTGTGTAAAATAAATCGAAATATTACCTCTCATGCATTATATATGAAGAGTTCCCTCGAGTGCACACAAAAAAACACGATAGGATAATAAATACAAACGGAGATATCTGTTTTTGCAAAACAACAATGCTTAGTTACAGTTTAATCAGGAATCATATTTAATTGGATCTGTAATTAATAAACAATACTTGCATGTTATGAAATGTATTCTCATAAATAATAAGGTGAACAGTAGGACAAATTACGTTTAAACTGATGCCGTTTTCGATGCCTCAGTTCGTCAGAATGAGTGTACAGTTTCATATATTGTTATGTTTGTTGCGCAGAACTGTTGTTCTTTTTTTAACCTTTCTTTTGCCTTCATTGTCGCCATGCAGTCAGTATGGATTAATATTAATTAGGGGCGTTTCACTGACCATATATAGGCAACTATGGGCAAAGGGTGGAACAAGAGGCTCCCTCACTTGTGCTCATTTAGAGTTGATTGTGATTTATATTGGGTCGTATGAGCATCGCACAATAAACTGCCCCCCCCCCCGTTTCTTTACATATTTCATTGCCTTTGCATACTGTATTTTATTGTAATGCCAATGCCAATTTGTTGTGTAATAGTTCAAGTGAAATAGTACTCGAATGTACGTTTTTAATTTGTATTGCTATGATTTGTATTGTGTCTCACAACTCCATGCGAGTGGTCCTCAACTTTTTAATGCACCTTTTGTTGCTGTTCTTTATACCATACCTGTTTGTTGAGGAGTGACACATAAAGATCTATCTATCTATGTAGGCTACGCAAGAGTTTCACGTCAAGCGCTCTCCATGGTCCTGAAAGTAAAAAGAAAAGTGTCCCCCGATGTAGCTACATCCCCCCCAAAAAGACGACGTCATTTTCCACAAAGGGCACAGAGTAAACATTAATGAGGCATAATCGCAACAGTATAACCATCACTGAATTTCCAAAATAAAGCAATACATTTACATCAACCTACAATAAAATAGCATTTAGTTCATACATGGGGTATCAGAGAGGGTGTAAAGAAAGCCCCTTCATGGCTACAACCAACTGACATCAACACTGACATGGAGGAGGCGACAGCTCCTTTCCATCCCTATAGGCGAGTTCTTACACTAGCACTTTACTGTTTGTAACAAGATTGGCCTAACCCCTTCATGAATCTGGGACACACCTCTTTCAGAGGTAAACAGAACATTGCTTGACTGGAAAATACAGCATTCCAGTATCGTAATATCCAACATATCATTAAAGACACTCAAAGTCAAATAAAATGACCATTGATCACCTCTTATGAACAGAAACCTTTATTTTTTACATCTAGACACAATGAGCTGGAAGAACAGGGGAAGATAGTTACTACCACTTGCAGCATCACAAGGAGGAAAGAGTAAATACACAAAACCACAGAAGACAAACACTGACCAAATGTGTGGTCAAGCTCCTCAGAAGTGGTCTCCTACCCTGGTTAAACAAGCTGGACAGGCTCTAGTTAGACATGTCCGGAAGTGTCTGAAAGTCTCCAGGACCAGGGTACGCCATTAGTTGTAGCTTCATTAAAGTCAGTGTGGGGTTGAGATGAAATCTTCCAGTGCATGTCTGGTGTCTGCAGTATTGAGATCTTTTTAGCTTAGAAATCACTTCGCCACCCCAGTCTGAAGCCAGTCTGACGGTTGTCATCATTGCCCTAGAGACATGAAATGAACATTAAGAACTTCCTCTTGAAGGAAATAATACAATCAATTAAATCAGAGTATGACACAGGCAGATGAGAATATAGTGTGTAATTGGTGGGTGTGTACATGAGGCGAGTATACAGTACGATGTGTTCAGAGAGCGGGTGTCCTTTACCACAGTGGTAGAGCCGCCTTAATCTTTCATGGTCCAGTGCACTGAGGTGAGATCTTTGGCCCATCACCGCCCCACCCTGCCTAGCAAGCATGGTGGGATTCCGGTCTTTAGAGAAGAAAAACCTGGTGGAAAAAAACGGTTGTGGGTTCCAAGAATTTAATGTTATATTGACAACAAGAAATGAATGTCACCTTTACCACCTGTCTACTTAACACCGTACAATACACAGTATTTCAATGGATTTTGACATGCCTGTCACAACGAAAAACCAGAACAATAATAAGGAGCAGAACACAAGCAGTCAGACTTACTTCCCATAATGCATGATTGAGTCGAGGTCATAGGGCAGATTTTGAGTGTCCCCTTCTTTCACCAGGAAGTTCTTCTCTCTCCCTAAGGGCAGATTACAGTGGTATACAACTCCTCTTTCATTATGCATTACAATGAATCAGTCCTCCGATTTCTACCGCCGCCAGCCTCCCCTCACTCCTATGTCCAATTAGGTCCCATTTTTTTAAAATACCCATCCAATCCTTTTTATATACAGGAGGAGGAAGTGGAGCACAATTTGATATTAGGGACTAGAGTGCTTATGATAACAGAGCAGCAACATGTACGATGATTCACAGTGTAAAAAGGGCCAGTTCTACCAGCGTCCTGTGGATGTGCAATACCTTTGCGCACGCTGCCCCATGCCACGCTGACGTATTGGTCACGGTCTGACCGTGTGTGTTCGTGGTGCAGACCCAAAGAGTGCATCAGCTCATGACACAGGTTTCCAACGCTACAGGTCCTGGAAAAAAACACTGGCTGGGCCCCTCCTTGACAGCCCACGTATGACGCACAGCTAGAGGGGGAGAAAGACGGGGGTGGGTTAGGGAAAGAACAGAGATGAGAGCACTGACTAGTCAGATAAAAGCAGGAAAGAATCAAATATAACTATAAGACACTATTAATGGTTGAGGACTAGAAAGGCAGTTTTTGACTCACCCTCTCCCTTTACGTATCTTGAGGTAGTTCATCTCTGTGGTGTGTATGCGGAAGCGTATGCAGGTTTGCTCCGAGATCATCCTGAAGGCAGCCAGGATAGTCTCCCCTCTGGCTACTGAAGTAGTGAAGAGACCAGAAGCTAACTCGTCAGTACACATGGTTGATTTCTCAATACGTTTGTAGGGATGGAAGTATCTGTTAAAAGACTATAATTACAACAGGCTTAGATACTCACACACAGTACTACTGATGGTGTAGGGTATTGTGACAATTCCGTTTGTCACTGGCCAGAGAGCCTTCACAGCATTTCGGTCAGTCTTTGAGAGAAAGCAACAACCCATCTTAAAGCCTAACTATGTCCAAACGTATGCACTCGCTCTACTCAGTGTAGAGCACTACAAGGCATGCAGGCTTTTGTTAATGACCTACTGGTCATTAACCAACCACACCAGTGTGTCATGGAGCTCTCCAGAACTGAAGCTGGAGACCACTGCCCTACAGCCTTCCAGAGACAGAAACCAACTCTGTAGCACCAAATTACAACAAGACAGTAAGACTGCCCACTTTACCGAAAACAGCATGTCTCCCTCGTAAGCCATCATGTCATCCACAAGCTCTGTGAAAAGAAAGAGGAATAAACCATACTGGCATCATACAGTATGCCTGGCATCACTGAAACTGCACAGGGCACTGAAACTATACTCCTCCACACTGGTTTAAGTGTTGTTAGTGGCACAGCTAGACCACCCTGAATCAAGCTGCAGCAATAGAGCATATGTTTTTCAGTCGGCACAGATCTAATTAAAACAGTGACTGAGTAGTCAAGAGTCAGCTGCATTGTACCATCACGTGATAGCTTACACTCATTTTCAGCATTAGTCCCTAGTTAGACTTTCAAATAAGAAACCAACTGAAATTGTTTCTAGAGAGAGAAAGAAAGATGACAATGTTTGGCAATTAGTAATCAGTGAGCTACCCTCTATGGTCTCAGCACTGGTCCCCATCGGGAAGCTTGTTGGTTCCAGCCCCATCATTGGTGTCACCTCAATGGAACCATTAGAACCTAGGGAATTTGGGATAACGTTCAACTTGCACACTGAAAAAAAATACACATGAAGCCATACGCAAACTTAAAATACTGATTTTTACCTAGGTCAATGAGCATAATGTATCCTACCTGTGGCCAGGAGCGTAGCATTGGTGGCGTTATTTATGGGAACCCCATCCACTGGAAAACAACATTGTTAAATGCGGCATTGAAAGGGAATAATAGCCTGCTGTAACATTTGGCACCTGCAATGGCCAGGAGCATGTGCATAAATTAAACGCAGACATTGTGAGATAATGGATCATCAATATCTACCTTTGACAATCCAGATCATGATCAGAAACAGCAACATGGTCGCACCAATTAAGGTAGAATACAATTCTACAGAGAACGGGTGTCCCTTTAACACAGTGGTAGAGCCTCTTGTTTAGTTGGCGAGCCGGCTACTTAATAAGGTCACCAACACAGGTGTGATCTATTTGTGTAATCACTTCATCCGATTTACCTTCGACTCAACAGTAGATGGCAGTGTGCGTCTCGTGGATCGCTCGAATGCCCACTACATGCGCCTGTCGAAGAAGAGGAATGTAAGCGAGGACTTCCGGGTAAACAAAATACACATGTGTGCTATCCGATAACGATAGGGTCGTAAGGTACGTTTTTAAAAAAGTTTTATTAAATCCCTGTTTACATTTTCACTTTCCCCCCAGTTCAACGGGTTTTCAGTTACCTAAAACATCTGTAGCCTATTTGTGTATGGCAGCCAGAAATGATCTGTTTGAGCAATAGTGTTTAACCAATAACCACTATCAGATTGTTTGCTAGCTAGTTAGTCATGTCACATTAGCGAGTGCTTGTATCTAAGTTACATAAGGTGGCAATAATGTAATTTTATATCAGATAATCCCCAAAACAGCGTCTGCTTGGTATAAGGTAAACTCTTGTGCAGATCTGAGAGTATAGATCAGCTTAATGGACTAAGTCAGGACCCTTTCTGATATTTTCAAGTATGTAAGGTTGGGATGGATCTGGCATTGGACATAACCATCTACCTTTGTGTACTAGTTTGGCGTAACACTGCCTCTGTTCTCCCTCCCTATATACCAGGTGGTTCAGTCATGACGCGGTGGGCCCGAGCCAACAATATTCACAAACACAAACCTGCTGAAGCCACTCCTTGGAGTCAGCTCACGGGAGGAAGAGGAAGAGGAAGAGGAGCGGGTGGAGGAGAAGGCAGAGGAGGAGGAGGAGGAGGAGGAGGAAGGGGTCGTCCAAGCTCATTTGGGGGTCCAGGTTCTACCCGTGGTCCGCAGGTTTGGGGGAGAGGAAGGGGGGATGTGGACCACCTGAGGGGGACACGGCCTGGTGGTGCAGTGTTTAAAAAACCTAACCGTAAGAAGAAGGACTATGATAATGAAGATGTCAACGGGTTTCGGGAGTACCTCCAACAGAATGGGAAACCCTTTCCTAAAGACGGCGGGGGGTCGTCTGGGATGGGGATGGACCAGGAGTTTAGGGAGGAGCTAGACACTGCTCTGAAGAAAGATAGGAGGAGAGAGGACAGGAGGATAAAGAGACAGGACAATAAGAAGAGTGATATGGTGAGTGAGACAGACACGCTCACGGTAGTAGTGTTTCCTAAAAGCGACCCGTAGAAGTCGCTCATAAACACTGCAATTGACTCTTCTCCCTTCCCCTCTCTCCTTTCCCCTCTTTTCCCTTCCCCCTACTCCCCCACCCTTCCCTCTCTAGGTTTGCTTTCATTGCAGAAAGCCTGGTCATGGATTGTCGGACTGTCCGGAGGCTGACAAAGATGAGGAGATGGGGAGGGACATCTGTTACCGCTGTGGCTCCACTGAGCATGAGATCCAACGATGCAGAGCTAAAGTAGACCCTGCACTGGGTGAGAGAGAGAGAGAGAGAGAGGGGCATTAGGAAAACAGTTTTGGTGTATTTATACTGGCTCCCGAGGGATAAATCGCAGTACTGACTGGCTATTGTGTGTGTTGTGTTCTCTCTTTAGGTGAATATCCATACGCTAAGTGTTTCATCTGTGGAAAGACTGGTCACTTGTCACGGTCCTGCCCTGACAATCCCAAAGGAATGTATGCAGCAGGTAAACACACACACACACACACTCAATACACACACAGACACACAATACACAATCACACATAACTCACATATACTATATAGCACATGAAACAAGACAAGAAATAGTGTCTATGCTCTCTCCCTCTCCTCTCCTCCCCTCCCTCTCTTCTCTGTCGTCCCTCTCTCTGTAGGGGGTTGCTGTCGTGTGTGTGGTTCAGTAGAACATTTTCAGAAGGACTGTCCTGAGCACCAGGCTGCAAGTAAGTTACCCCTTCCCCCCTTCCAATGTTCTGGACATTATATTGATGTATGCATCCACCTCTTTGATAGTTGCATGCAAGACAGGTGTTGTGTTTAGTGTTTGATGTCTGTCCTGTTCCTCCAATCCCCTGTCAGCTAACTCTGTGACGGTGGGCTGGCTGTCCAATAATATGAGTGCCGACCACGAGGAAGTGCATGTGCCTGTGAAGAAAGTCCTAACCAAACCGGCCAAGGTAGTGGTGTTCTGACTGGCCAATCAACTCAGATGGCTCTTCGGGTTGGACAGGACCTTAGAGACTACACATCTCACAGTGCACCACATCACTAGTTGATACTCACCAGTAGGTCCTGAATCAAGGGTCATGGAACACTGCAGTATGACACCGTGGAGGTGAAGAGCTTCTCATTGCTACCTTTCTCATCTTCAGGAGATCTCTCTCTCTTGGCCTGCTCTTCTATCTCTCTCTCTCTCTCTGGGCTCTCCATATGTGTGGTGGCCTGGGAAAACCCGTCGGATGTCGCTAGCGTTCGTTTGTGGCAAAGAGCAAAAATAGATGGAAATCGCGATTTTGGCGATTTTGATATTATGTGGTATTTGAACTCCATACTACATTATGGTGAATAAACATTTTAAGAAAACAAAAGAGAAAGTACTTATTTTTATGTTTTTGTGGTGGGTAGTTTGCTAGAGAAACAACGTCACGTTGAACGTGTCTCATTCTCAGTTAAGCAACGCACGCACACATGAGCGAAAGGAGAGACGATACTTCCACCTGTGTTATTGCCAGTTTACTGATGCTCACAATAAGCATAAAGTAATTAAATCTTAACTAGAAGACACACAAATGGATCTGTCCCTCGCATACCGACGAGGCGAGCAGACTAACACCGCATCACAAGCAGACAAACGAGACTGGCCGATCTGCATAGGCTCCTCCCCCGACCCGGAGGAGAAAGGGGTAGTAATGACCTTTCACTTTTTTTTATGATACATTAAAATGCTCATAACTTTTTAAAATAAAGGGCTATCTCAGTCAATCAACCAATTATGAATAGCTGAGAACCTCTAATTTATGGAAATAAAAAATGTCAAAATGCCACCATGTGAAGGGTTTTCCCAGGCCACCACACATATATGGACTTGGTATGATTCATATGGATTGGGGCTTGAATTTCCCTGGAGCCAGTGCATCTGATTTAGATTCCATGATGAAATGAACTGATGTTATTAAATCATTACATTATTTCTATGTCCACCTTTTTAATAAAGGATTGTTTAAATATGATTGATATCTCTTTGTTCTGTAGCCGCCTTGTTTTTGTGGTCTTTGTGTGTGTGATTCTGTGATAGTCTCTGTTGGCAGTGATCCCCCGCGACTCCTCCTAACTGTCTTTGTATGTGTGATTCTGTGATAGTCTCTGTTGGCAGTGATCCCCCGCGACTCCTTTGTATGTGTGATTCTGTGATGGTCTCCGTTCGCAGTGATCCCCCGCGACTCCTAACTCACAGACAAGTACACCAGAGCTTAGGAATTTAGATTTTATTGATTATTTACAGAACAGATTTTGTTTAACCATGCATTATATTATATAAGCACAGTTCACCGATTAGTTTTTCTTGTGTAAACACCACCACAATGTGTGTGTGTGTGTGTGTGTGTGTGTGTGTGTGTCAGAAAGCAGTAACGATGAGGTCTCTCTCTAGAAAGCTGATGCAGGTGTTGGCTGTCTCCTCCATAGACTTAGACCAGCCAGCCAGATGCCCTGCCACATAGGGCAACACACCTGATGTCACCTGGTTATAATAACACACCTGAAGGGACAGAACAAAGTGGTCAATTATTATGAACATCAGGAGATTACTTGCAGATACGATTGAGTACAACTGACTTTGAGTGGCAGCTCTCTCTCTATTCGGAGGACGGACTGCATCTGAGACACTTGAAAAGTGGATGTTACCCTGCAGGTGTTGGGTCCTAGGCTGTGGATGAGGAAGCCAGCACACTTGACCTCACTACGGTGAAACCCCTCCACGGGGGGAACTCTCGTCACCGTAACAGACCTCAGAGCAATCACATAGGGGTCCCTGTAAGAGACACACACAGTTACAGTCTGTTTGACAGTCAAATAGGGGTCTTAGCAGGAGACGGGACATCAACACACACACACATCTGAGAGGAGACAGTACCCGTCTTTGCAGGGCTGCCTCTTTGACCGGAGAAACACAAAATCAGGACATTTGCCTCCGTTGACGGGGGAGCCCCTAACGTAGTACACTGTCTCCTCATCGTCAGCCTTCTCCACCTCCTCACAGCTCCTGCAGGAGGGAGAGGTTAAAGGTCACATGTTGACTTAGTTATAAACTCAGCTCAGAAGAAGATTACTTAGTAATAATCACCATGCAGTACACTATGAGACTGCCAGGTCATTCAGAGAGAGCTACCAGATCCAGTTACACCACAGTACTAGGGCAAATATAGACAGGTGGTTAAAGACTACTGGTGCAACTGGGACGGACTCACAGGTAGTGTTTGTCCCAGAGGAGTCGCAGGCGGAAGTCAGCCAATAGGGTGAAGGCGTGGAGGGCAGAGGTCATGACCTCCATCTGAATCCTCAAACAAAGCAGCTCCATCTCCTCACGGACATGCACATCGAACTGGTAGGGACAACAAACCATTAGCTGTTTTTATGATGCTCACGCTCCATATGTCACCCCCATGGAATTGTGTAGGACATATAAGATGATGTTCCCCGTTCATTATGCTCAGCTGCATGTCCTTGTGTCTATGTGTGTGTTCACCCTGTTTTGAATGCTGCTGGGCTCCCAGCCCTGTTTCCCAGCCATCACAGTCAGAGCTGCTACGTTGTTATAGCCTAGGTACACCTGCAGGGGGCAGTAGGAGGCAGCCAAGTCACCAATCAATCAAGTGTTTAGCCACAGAATATATTTTAGCATTCTTTTAACATTCCAATGCTGTTAATTGTGTAACTTCTATAAGTTATGGTCATGCTAACAGTAGCATATTTCAGACACTGAAGGATTGGAGGAGTGAAAAGATATGTGCACATCACTGGTTGTAGTCTGTGAAAGAAGCATACCTGATTGCTTTTATCCCATGGGACCGAGAGAGGACCCTCTTCTTTACAGGACAAGATGTACTTTCTGTGTGAGAGACGTATAATGGAAAGTAAACTTAACTGTAGAATAGCATAATGGAAACTTCAACTACACTTACAATTGTTATTATCTGCTACCTGGCCATGCGTATTCTCTTTCTCACAATGGCAGCAAGGTATCTCCTCTCCCCGTCCTACATACATAGAAAGAGTCAGTTGTGTGAATATATATAAAAAAAACTGAATCACTCTCAAACAATATACTGCATTGAGTTGTTTTATTTAAAAAATGACTACATGTTTCGGCCTGCTGACATGATCAAAAGCGTGTGTGTGTGTGTGTGTGTGTGTGTGTGTGTCTGTGTAACTATGTGACTGTGTGTCTGTGTGCGTGTGTTACCCGTGTGGTGTATGTGACGTCAGGGATGGCAGGTGTGTCTCCGGGAGTGTTAGCCAGGTGATAGATGAGAAAAGCACTGTTGATGTGTCGTGGCGATCCTTCAGTCCACTCCTCACCGTTATAAGCCTCTACACGAACACCCACCTCTATACTGCCAAGAGAGAGTTACACACACATACATACACACACACACATATGTATGTTTATATATACAGTATATATAAACACAGACACACACACACACACCTGTTACCTGTTCTGAAAGGCATTGTTGACAACAGCTTTAAACACCAGTCTATCTCCAACTGTGGACGGACCTCTGAACCGGAACATGTCTACAGAACGCAGGGTGGGATAGCAGCCACACAGACGACTGGAAAGAGAGAGAGAGAGGTTTAGTGTGTGTGTGTGTGTGTGTGTGTGTGTGTGTGTGTGTGTGATTGAGTGTGTGCATGTGTGTGTGTGTGTATGTGCATTTGTGCATGTGCTTGCGTGTGCGTGTTTACCATGCCGCCACTGTCGCAGCATTCTCCATCCAGGCCATGATCTGTCCACCGAAGGTGTTGCCATGGTGATTAGCGTGTGGCGGGAGGACCAGTTCGATGCTTTCCACACGTGTGATCTCTGTGGACACAGTCGGTGTGACGTCTTTCCTGATACACACACCTGGAGGGGTACAGTGACACACACACAGGCTGTCGGTTAAAATTAATTATTATTACACACACACTCACACACACACACACACACATACACACACACACACACACACACACATACACACACACACACACACACACACAGAGGGAGAGATAATTCAACAATAGGCCAAAACTAAAATAATATTCTATTGTACTGCACTGGATTGTGGAGGACATGAGTATTCTTGTACTCATGTCATGATAATGCCAAAGTCATTCACCAATTAAATCAAATGAGGGTATGATTGGGATTTATTACAGTTCAAGACCACAGACACACACTGACCGTTGAACCTTGTCTGGTAGTCCTGTAGTAAAGAGCTGAAGGCCTCTTCATTGTAGAGCCGGAGTCGACGTCTCTCAGAGGCCAGAGAATGCTGCAGCTCCTCTTCTGTAGAACCTAGAGACTCCACAGGACGCAACACAACCTGCACACACACACACACACACACACACACACACACACAATAATCATATGCATTAAGAGCGCCAATGACATGCAAAAAACACACACAAAGAAAGTGCTATGATGAGAACAGAGCTGCTAACCTTCTGTGGTCCCACTGGTTTTCCAACAAATGTAGAGAAGGCTACACACACCGTCCTCTGAACGGCAGTCCTCACATCCTGCACTGATACATAGATCCCCACCTACCCACACACACACACACACACACACACACACACACACACACACACACACACACACACACACACACTGTGGTTGAGGTGTAGAAGATTGTAGGTGAGGAGTCATTGCACTGCTGTTACCCTGCCCAATCCATGTTTTGTGTGTGTGTGTGTGTGTGTGTGTGTGCGTGTGTGTGTGTGTGTGTGTTTGTGTGTGTGTCAATCATTACCTCCATGCTGGTAGTGAAAGCTCTGTTGACTCTGGCTTTGATGCTGACTACCTGCCCAACCCTGCAACCAACCCAAACCAACAATGTCATAATAATTAGAATATTTAAGACAGACAGACAATTTATTGGATACAATGTCAGTACTATTCCAGTCCTGCTTGAAATAGTCTATGTCTGAAATAGCACACATAGGGAGGTTTCTGTGGCAAAGTGTACCAGACTGTCGCCTCAAACTGAATGTCATCCAAGGAGGCTGTGACACACGCTATCCCAGCATGCCTCTCAGCTGAAAGAGAGAGAGAGAGAGACAGACAGTGAGAGAGAGAGAGAGAGAGAGAGAGAGAGAGAGACAGTGAGAGAGAGAGAGAGAGAGAGAGAGAGAGAGAGAGAGAGAGAGAGAGAGAGAGAGAGAGAGAGAGAGAGCAAGATGGGCATTATCATCATGGAGTCGATATTAAACAATAAGGT
>NC_137689.1:57895899-57898399 GCF_963989245.1 Nansenia antarctica
AACACTTCAGCTGTCTTCCGTTGGCTAAGGTTGCGGTTGTCAGCAACACATCAGAGAATAAGGGGCGAGACACCCGCTTTTCCCCTTTACTGTGTCCCCTAATACTTCTACTGCCCCCCTTGTACTGTTTCTCTGTTTCTCCAGTGTCTATATAAAAAATTAAAATTAAATTAAATTTCCATCTATCACGGAGACTGCCAATGGCCCCGGGCCTGATCTCGATTACTCTTCCTGCTACGACTGGTGGATTGATGATTCATTTGCTTAGTCATATTGATTGTAAGTCGCTTTGGAATAAGGCGTCTGCTAAATGCCAAAAATGTAATGTAAATGAGTCAGCGGAACCCGATCGCTCCTCTATTTCTTTATTGCCCATTTATCTTAATGTATATGTATCTCTGTCTGGGGGACAGATCTGCTGTATTTCCATGCTGTGGCTGTCCCCTCCAGATTCAGATAATCCTCCAGTAACCATGTTGTTAACTTTGGACTATTTATGATTGTTAAAGACATTAAAACTGAAAAGAAAAACTTGCAGATGTTTCTCATCCTCAGGTTTCGTAACCTCTGTTTATACGACTAACAGACACTGAATACATATGTGGTGGGGGGGGGGGGGTCAGCCCCTGTGTGTGTGTGTGTGTGTGTGTGTGTGTGTGTGTGTGTGTGGTGAGAGAGAGAGAGAGATCCATGATGTGTTCTTTGGCCATAACTGCTGGCTGCAGAGGTAGGGATGGATAGGACAACTGGGAGGAAAATGTGTAACAGTTAGTTACTCTAGCTCCTCATCTGGCTGTGTGTGTGTGTGTGTGTGTGTGTGTGTTACTCTAGACAAGACACCGATGTATTTTGCTCCTCATTAGTCTAACTAACATGTCGCCTCCTTCCACTGATTTAGTTTAGGAGTGATTGGTTCAAAGCTGCTCCTCAGACGTGAAACTAAACAGCACTTCCAGGCTAGCACCTTAGTATGGGACATAGCACTGGATTACATTTTGGCTAAATTAAATAATTTCTGTTCAGAAAAAGTGAAGTGTTGTGTGATGTGTTTATGGGAGTAAAGCTACAAGCCAATGAATACACCAGATGAATACACCAGAAGTTATTTTATAAGTAAATATTGCTGATATACTGTATAAGAGCAGGCATTTGTAATCAGTTAAATAAACATGGGATATACGTAAGCCACTCTCTTATATGCTAATTAGTTCCCTATGGGGCCTATACACACACCCACACACACTGCGTAGAGAGTACAGTACCCCTAACACAACAACAATACAGATATACTTGTCCCGGGGGAGATGTGTGTGTGTGTGTGTGTGTGTGCGTGCGTGCGTGCGTGTATTTGTGTGAAATCAGTTATCCCTTTTTTAAAAGAGAGCATTGTTAGCTGGGGTTGCTCAATGCCAACTCTGGATAAACAACAATTGGAAACACATGTCTATTTTTGAGGTTGAGTATTAACACACACACACTGAGTATTAGCAGAGGGAGAGAGAAAGGTCCTCGTGATTTCCAGAGCACATAATTTCTCTCGACCAAAAGCAGAGAGAGAAAATAAACGTTCGCTGGGGGTTGGAAAGACAACCTGGGCAGCGAGGCAAGGTAAAGTGAGGGTAAAGCACTGTGAACTGGGTGAACCTGAGCTACGACCGGTACGGTCCGGTAGAATTCACTCACACATACTGTGTCCGGTAGAATTCATATCAGGAGAATAGAGCCAACATGGTGTTGTTTAGGGAGATCTAAAGTTGAAGCGCAGCAGTGTTTCCCATGGGAGAGGAGCTGCAGGCCTAGGGCCCTGCCTGGGATCTGGGCTGTGTACTTGTGTTCTGATCCACTGATAGAGGGAGTCTGCCTCCTGTCTTCGTGTTTTCATTAGTATTACTGAATGGTTACATTGGAAACAGTGAACACATCTCTGTCTAGCTCTAGATTCTTTCTTTCTCTCTCTCTCACTCTCTCTTCCTCGCTTTCTTTCCTTCTCTCTCCTTCTCTCTCCTTCTCTCTCCTTCCTGCTTGTATAACCTGACTCACTTGTCCATTCATAACACAGCAGGCTTAGCTCAGATGAAATCTGTAAACCTATGACAATATTTATATTCTCTCTTAGACTTGTTTCCTTTAATAGAGTGCTGTCTTGACGAGACTGGGAGAGAATCTGCTCTCTGTGATATCAGAGGGGACATTGCTGGAGGGGTGTGTGTGTGCTGTGAATAAGCAGCACTACCCCAGATTCACCACTAGAGGACCTTGTAACTCTGGCTAGTGAGTTGTGGTAGGAGCCAAGAGGAGTTAGACAATGAAGCTGCCCTAAGAGGCTGCTAAAATATAAGGTCAGTGTTGTTATTTTTACTTTTGAAAGGTGAAGGTTAGGCTTGAGGGAGTTTTAGCAGATGATCTGGGATCTGTACCAAGATCTAAGGAGCTGGACTAAGGAGAGGTATGAGCTGCTGATGGGATCCTGCTCTCTAACAGACATTTGTTTATCAAGCAG
>NC_137689.1:57900899-57928399 GCF_963989245.1 Nansenia antarctica
GCATGCATTGGAGACAGCTTGAAGCTCTTTTCCAGCCTCATCTTTCTCTGGCTCTCAGTGTCCCTATCATCAAACAGCCAGGTTGGTTCAGAGCCAGCCAATCAGAGCCAGCGTAGAGTCCTGGAGGAGACCCCCAACAGGCCCAGTGCTGCTGGGTTTCATAGGGGCTCATACATTCTCAGTGTGGAGGAGTGAAACGACGGCCCACAGGGACCAGGGCCTGAGCCAGGCAAGAGCACACTGCCAGCCAGTGAGCTCTCATCGTCCTGATGTTGATTACGCAACTCACCCAAACGTTTCATCCACAGGGGGTTTTGTGTGTAAGGGGTCCATAACAAAAGCACAGAGGGTCCATTCACTGTCAAATCTCCTGGTTTCAATTTAAGAGAAGCAGAGATGGGGGGGGGGGCAGGGGGGGCGGGGCGGGGGGGGGGGTGTCCCTCTGTCACTGACATTGTCTTTCTCTGTCACTCTGTTGCCCATGTTTATGTGAACCAACCGATGCACATGTTAGGGGTTATTTTCCTAGCCTTGATCAAATGGATAAGCTTTCAGAATGGCTGAGTAACCTATAATCAACTACATTACATTACATTTTTGACAATTACCAGACGCTTTTATCCCAAGCGACTTACAACAAGTATTTGTCTAAAATAAGTGAATCATCTATCAGACATCGTGGAAGGAAAGATCTATGCTACGACCAGGTGCCATTGGCAGTCAAAATGCTAGAGGAAGGAAGGATTACTTTCTGATTAACAGTAGAGGAACTGTACAGAGGGATAGTGGGGGATGAAGAGGGGTAGTGGGGTGTGAAGAGGACAGTCCAGTTAGTTTCCAACCACAACAACTACATCAGGTGTATTCGACATACACAAATATCCCTGTCAAGAAAGCACTGACAGCTACTACCCAAAATAAATACATACATGGAGTACATACATACATACATACATACATACATACAGATATACTGAGATACAGACATACATACATACCAGGGGAGGCTGGTGGAGGTGGAAATCAGAGGACAGGCTCATTGTAATGCATGAAACGGAATGCATGAAACCAGACTTCCCTGATACATACATACATACATACAGTACGTACAAACATATATAAATACAGTAAATAAATCCCTATTGTACAGTAGAGTTGGTAGCTTTTTTCTGCAGGGAGACATGTGTAACCATGTTGCTTTAGCTGAACTGAGGGCAGAGTTATCCCATGCTCTTTCAATCCCTGAGAAACTAGGTCAGTCTTAATGAACTTCACCATTTAACTTTATGGACTTTGTTTTAACTGGCCCCCGTGTGTGAGAGAAGAGGATCAAGAGAGACCGGGGTGAGGATGAGAGTGGAGAGGGACAGAGATAGAGGGTTATAGGGCTCTCCATTTTTGCTGACCGTTCCAAACTTCACAGGACCCTTTTGAGGAAATCATCTTGACCTAACGTAGATGGGCCGTTATACTGCAGTAGTCTTGGGTGAACATTGTGAAAGCATTACCAAGTGTTCAGGGAGTGTAAGCTTTAGGGGGGTGTCAGCTAGTGTTAGCTAACAGGACTGCTGGGGAAGAGAAGGCCTCAGGCTGCTCCAGACCCCAGCAGAGAAAAAAAACAGGTTGATTATGGGACACATAGACACTGAGTGCTGCTAACAGAAACTTGCTGTGAAGATAAAATACATTGGCTTCTCCTGTTCCTGTTTAAGAGTCGGTCAGGTTTCATAGAGTTTCCCACTAAATTGTTTTGGAAATGGAACCAGGGGTGCTGCAGTTAGGCTCGTTTCCAGACTTTGTTGCCTCAAGCCATGAGGTGCTCTTCTTGTTAAACCCTTCAGATGAGGCCGCAAGAGCACTGTCATGAGCCTAATCTAATATCAGGATGTTTATGTATGAGTGGGACGAGGAAAATGATTCTTTCCTCCTGTCTTTCTGTCTGTCCACCGTACACAGAGTGAGTTTCACACTAAGAGAAGCGCTTAACTATGGTGTTGCAGTAGTGTTGTGCTACTCCTGGCTCTATAGTTAATAAGGTTGGCCTGGTAACCAATACTATTGGATACCAGGGTATTTTGCCAGGAAGGTAAGAAGGTATGATCTGGATATTGCCCAACCCTAATAGTTAGTGATTCCAGCACTGCGCCTGGATCACTGCTAGTCTCCGTTGGGTCACATAAACAGCACATATCAGGGTCTGGCGAGAGGTGCTGTTACTGAAGCTGTTTCTAGCATTACTTCCTGAGAAGTTATGATGTTAGTCTAGGTTACAGAGCTTACGCAAGATTTCACACTCACCACAAATCTCTCTTTACAGATCTTTGTCTTTGTGCCGTGTGTGTGTGAGTGAGTGTGTGTGTGTGTGTGTGTGTGTGTGTGTGTGTGTGTGTGTGTGCGTGCGTGTGCGTGTGTGTGTCATGAGGCTTTCTCAGGACTTAAGTTACCAGCTTTAGTGTGCCAAAAGCTGACTCCAATGCTGTCATTGAGAGAGGCCATCACTCTAATGGGGAATGGGGATAAACACACACTTAATTCACTAACAAGCACACACTCACACACCGCTGGCACTAGCACTAGTACCATCAGTGCCCATCACTCTAAAACGAAACAGTGGGTCTGAACCCACTGGACAAACAAGATCATTAATGCCACCAGAATTTATCCTTCATTTATCCTCAGAGCATACTTGTGGCCTTGGCTCGGTTCTGTCCTGGTTCTGTTCTGGCTCTCTCCGCCTCAATAGCATGGTCCTGTTGTTCTTGATCTTAGTCCTGAGCTGTTCCCCTAACTCTGGAATGGATACGTGTTTCATCACCGGCAAGCAGGGAATATTCCAGGGAATCTTCCATGGAATACTATGAAACATCAATATTATCCTTGATTTTAACTATGTGGAAAAGTACATATAAGTCAGTCCTCATCATCCAGAGTGTAAATATCCATATACTGTAGTCAAGGTCTAAACCTTGTTGAACCATTTTCTCATCCCTAAACATTTTTGGGCCAGTTATTTTGGCTGAAAGCAATAGGGTGGATACATTGGACACAGCTCAATCGAGAATATACAGATCAGATCAGATAAGTGATTATAGTGATCAGATAAGTGAAGCTGTTGACCCCGTGTAAAGACTTGAGAAGAAGACCTGACCTAACGTTGACGGATCATTCTAACAGGAAATGCTCATTACCTACAAGCTGGAAGCCATTACTGCAGGAGTTACGTGTGTGTGTGTGTAGCTATTAGGTAGAGAGTTTAGGGTTTAGGAGGAGAGACAGAGGAAGAATCCCCTAAGCAGAGAAGATGAAAGTGAAGTGTTTCCTTTGGTGACTGAGCAGAGAGGAGGAGATCAGCCTCCCAGAGGCCCTGTTAGATTTACAGTAATAAGGTTGTTCTGTCTGTTCAGGCCCTCTGGCCATGCTCTGGGTTGCTGGGAAAGATGGTTTTGTTTATCTGATGCGTCACCAGAGGATGCTAAAGGCTTTAGGTGGGTTACAAGGCAGACATGGTTTGGAACAACCGCTGTGTGGCACTCTGACTAGAGGTCACATTCTCAATCAAACACAGGTGGGACCTTTCTTTATTGACCAAATCAATGTGACCTAATTCACATAAATGACTCTGAAGATCTGGGAGGATTGGATAGCCATAAGCAATATACAGTAGTGTCATCTTATAATTGGCTGGTTGGCCATGCTACTGTGGATCAACAGGAGTGGCGAGGGGCTGGATTCGATTTGCAATCCAGCAGAGGAGAGCGACAGGAGATAATCCTCCTCCAGTGTCTGTGTTTGGATTAAGAAAAAGGGCATAAATTCCCTCGATTCCCATTTGGCTCATGGGAGTCTCATTTGAAATCTGCCAATTCTAATAAATGACCCAGGCCCTGGAGACAGTTCATTTGTTGACCTACTCTATCGCCAGTCCCTCTGAGGTCTACAAGGATGAACTACTATCTCTGCTTGTAAATGAATTCATTATTCTATCCAAGCTACTGCCTTGGCTTAAGGTGATGCTCCAGTATGTGTGTGTGTTTGTGGCCATTATAATTGTGGTTTGGCTTATTACTCGGCATCTTAAAACTGTTTTAGAGATTTCCCCACTGCTGTATTCAGAGGCAACAAGTCAAACACACATAAATCTCATTCAGCTGGTCTTTAATGACACGTTTAAAAGTTATTGAAACCACTGCACTTAAAACTTAGTGTCTTTCACAATGCAGGGCCAATGACTGGCAACCTCTTTTTTAAGGAAAATACAGAAACATTTCCGAATATTTGGGATAATCATCTTTGTCAAATATATCCTGGACATACTGCCTGGGCTGAACCCACTCAATTGTACATCAACAATGAACAGAGTCTCAAAGCAAGGCACAGCTGGGACACTGTACAATAGTATCACCCAGAGTCATTTATATACAGAAATACACGATACTGACAACTAATCAAATACTGCTCTCCGACTTCTACTCATCTGCAGTGCAGTCCATCATCTCCACATGGACTTACTTAAGACCACACTGCTGTGGGAAACATGGCAATGCCTACAGACATACTACAAAGGACGACAACAATAACAACAACAAAAACAACAACAGTCATTGTTTGTAGAAGGGTCCAGGAGGCCAAATGGACTGATTGAGCCTCCAGGGGAGATGGATATTAGGTCCAGAAGCAGGCAGAGAGCTGGGGCCGTGTGTGTTCTGCTCCAGTGGGGTGTCTTCGGCACACCGTCAGCACCTCCAACTCCCAACTTTACACAGGCTGACTCAGCATAAGGAGGTGTCCTGTGTTGGGTCTCCCAAGAGTTGCGTTGCTGATGCTCCTGGATAACCCAATCCTAAAACCAACCCCTAGCCTCCACCCCACCACTCCACACCTCCTGTAGATCTGAGAGCATTGGATTGGTATAAGCAATCTAGGTTTACCTAGTCCATCAGAGGGGCACAGTGGGCCTATTACCACATTTCTAACTCCTATCCAATTCTTTCAGATCTACATGAAGCATCTCACGGTGGGGGTTAGGGGGTACGTTTGGGATCAGGAAGATGACTCCGTCACATTCTGCACTAGGAATCAAACAGTCCTTTGAAGGCGGGCCGCTAGTCCGAGAATAGGATGGTGACGGCCATGACGGCACAGCACACCGCCACATACGGGCTTTTCCTCTCCCCTACGGCATCAGAGAACACAGGACAGAGGTGTGAACACATGACACTCTGATTGGACATTTCAACAATCCTGTCAGATCAGTGACAACCAATACAAATTAACCATGTCCAATGTTTTCATTACCCCCCCCAGAACAAAACACATCACACCGACACCAATACATGGAACAACGATTGTCGATGTCTATAAATAAATAAATACAAATAATCATAAGTAGCTTACCTATTCTGGCACATTTCCAGAAGATACCGAATAAGCTGAAAAATAAAAGAAGCATAAGCTGTTAAATAAATCATCAATATGTTTTGACAAAAACATGCAGAAGAAGACTAGAGAGAGAGAGAAGGGTGAGAGAAAAGAAAAATTAATAGAGAGAGGTCAGTGGGGAACCTGGACATTCAGGGGGGGAGCAGCCAACACAGCACACACACCAGAGGGTCCAGATCAGTTCATTACCCACCCATGACTGAATGGTGCAGGAAGATGATGCTAGAGGCAACCAATTAGCTCATTAGCCTTCATCTGAACTGGTCGGCGGAAATTAGGCCTGTGTGTGTGTGTGTGTGTGTGTGTGTGTGTGTATCCTCTGTCTATCAGATGGGGACGATTAGGGGGATAAGACAGTTAATTTCACTTCCTTCCCTTAGCAGAGGGAGAGAGGAGGTGGCTACTGCAAGCTGTAAATACAGGGCTACTTTTGACGAGAGCCACTTTCTGCAGCCAGAGAATGCCTGCAATGCCCCAAGATTAGGGGCTCAGGGAACAGTGAGCAACTAAGACAGGCTAGGAAGTGGCCTCTCTGAGACAGAGACACAGAAAGCCTGAAGTGGCCTTGAGTGACCAAGACAGCTGACAGCTGACACTGACTTATGGTGTTTGAAAACACAACTACTCAACAATAAGCATGCATTGTCTATACACAATATATAAACAGAACGATACACACTCACGCATACGCACATGTACACACACACACACAACCTACAGAACCATACACACACACACCACACACACACACTACTAATTACACCTGCTATTTTCAAAATGATAAATGTCACTTGATTGTAATGTGTGTGTCGAAAAACATTTAATGTGGATCAAAGTAAAGAGACTCTCATCCATCTTGTTGAATATCGACTCCATGACGATAATGCCTCACTCTCTAGTCTGTCTGTTTGTCTGTCTGTCTCAACCAACACTACTATTCTTCTCCTCTAAACACTACTATTCTTCGATCAGTTAGTCTCTGTCTAAAGACTCAGGGGTTAGAGGTTAGAGTGTGGCCCTGTAGGCAGCACTGTATAAGCTCTCCTCTGGGAGTCTACCTACTTTACAACCAGAGAGACAGCTATTAGAGAGACCAAAAAAAAGAACATCTTTCAACAGTCTCATTTCCCGCTTCCCTTGACAAACAGAAGAGTGCCCTGTCGAGACACACACACACACACACACACACACACACACACACACACACACACACACACACACACACACACCTCCTAAGAGGTACAGGGATTAAATATAATCTATTCATTGAAGGTCCGTATCTCTACCATCAAACTGACCCAGTGGTTCTTATAAACAATGGGTATCAGTCAGCAATTGGTGGGTAACTGACTATATTTCGCTCAGAGCAACTTTATACCCCACTGGGTCTCTCTAGCCTAAAATCTAACTGGGAAGTCCTCTGGCTTCTAAACAAATCAACACACACACGCACAAACATAAACACACAGGCCTCCATTGTCCAGGGCCGTGGGGGGGCTCTGTGTGTGTGTGTGTGTGTGTGTGTGTGTGTGTGTGTGTGTGTGTGTGTCTAACACCAGCACTTAAATGCCCTGGCAGCGTCAGGGTAATTTGTCTTGGAGAGAGTGTCTGTTTGCAGAACTCAGATCATGGGCTCTCAGTAATCCTTTCATTTCCCTCACTCAAACATGTGGCACACAGCTTGTTGCCTTTGCCTCACTTAGACAAAAAGGAATGAAAACAGTTGGGAAACGTTTTTTCTTTTCTTTTTCTTTCTGGTGATAGCATCCCTCCACCGAGAACAATGTACAACTGTGTATGCTACAGTAGCACCGCAGAGCAGGCTATGTTACTTCAGAGTCTAATCTCACACCACATTCACTACATGGTGCACTGCTTGACACCAAAGTGTTATTGCTTCATGTTAAGTGAGAGCATACCCGGTCTTGTTCTTGTCGAGCAGACTTGGGAACATCGCACGCAGGTAGGCACAGGTACAGATGAGCAGCAGAATCACCGTCAGCAGACTCTGGAAGTTGAAAATGGCCGACTGAGAAGAGAAGAGGAAACAGATACATTACATTGGCTAAAACATAGGGGTCAGTTCTGTCATAAATGTACAGGTTGGTGAAGGCAAAAATATGTAGGCTATTGGAGGGGTTTAAGTTTTATAATCAGGTTGCCACGTTAGGCATATAGGCTTCAGTGATGCCCATGAGCTAGATAGTTAAACACCACACCTGTCCTGACAAAAACAAGTGTTCTATAAAACTCTGACCATGGCATTACCTGTGGACACTTTCTGGTTAAGATAAACAAAACATTTAGACAATGAATGAATGCAGTCAGAGCTGCAGAGATGCAGAACTGTATTGTCGGACATGGATCCAGATGGCAATAGATGCCTTAAATGAAACCATATACTTTAGGTATTTGTATTCCATCCCATTTATGGCATTCATTCATTCATTGCATGGCTATTAGCTAAGTTACCTAGCTGGCTAGCTAGCTAACAACAACTTGTAGCTGGGTTGACAAGCGCACACGATGAGCAGTAACAGCTTCGTGAAGATGACTTGTTCGACACTATGGTTGTTTAGTGAATACATCTGGCTAGACTAAAAGCTGATACCGAAAACTTATCTTTAAATAAACAACTCACCATTTCGAAGCGAGCCTAGTGTTGTTGGCTTGGCTTGCCACCTCACACTTCCGTCACTACAGTCGCCCAATAATGACGTGTACAGAGCAAGGAACCACAACAGCGGAGGAGTAACCAGCGGTGCCGGTGACTGGCCAAACAATAATGTTCCACCGGTTATACATTTGTAAATGCTCCATTTAAGCCCACGCACGAATACCGGAAGAAATTATTTAAAAAACAGACCCTTTTGAGGTAAGATGAGGACTGTATGCATCGTATGCATGATGATGGCCATGTGCTGTCGCTCTGGTCAAGCTCTGACTGTTTACAAACAACGTTACGTAGCTATCTGGATGTAAAGCAAGGCAGTGGTGACTGGTGAGTTCTGTGAGGTTTATCCTGTGGTCTATAATGGCTGAATGCCGTAATGAATTCCTTGTCATGCAGGTAACTGTAGCCACATTGATACTGTCACTGTGTGTGAGTGTGAGTGTGTGAGTGTGTGAGTGTGTGTGTGTGTGTGTGTGTGTGTGTGTGTGTGTGTGTGAGTGTGTGTGTGTGTGTGTGTGTGTGTGTGTGTGTGTGTGTGTGTGTGTGAGAGTGTGTGTGTGTGTGTGTGTGTGTGTGTGTGTGTGTGTGAGTGTGAGTGTGAGTGTGAGTGTGAGTGTGAGTGTGAGTGTGTGTGAGTGAGTGAGTGAGAAAGGGAGAGCCTATGCTCTCTCCCTGTCCTACCCGCAGCCCATGTGTCTGTCATTATTGGTCTGTATGGCAGATGGCACAAACCATAACACAGGTGGTGCAGGTGTTACTGGGGACTAATGAATGGCTTTTCTTGGTTCGGATGGGTGGGTTGGACAACACTTAGAGCGTGCATGTTCATCACAGTCTATGGATGGTCGACCACCACTTGATCCACATGTCTGTGACATCAAAGTTATTGTATTGCGCTCTGTGGTTGTGGTGGTGGAGGAAGAATGAGGTTTTGCCCATAGACTACCGATCTAAGCCAGGTAATATTTGCACGGGCGGGGCAAGCTGATCGCAAGCTGAGCTAATAGAACCTCTACCCAGGATGGTGGAGACATCGATTCTGGAGGTGAGAAGAGAGAGAATGTGATAGAGCAGGTGTTAAGGTGAGGTAACCCTACTACTAGGCCTGTGTCTGAGCTGGTGTAACTGTAGGGCACTGCGTTGTGAGGCATGCTACTGTGTGACTGGTCATTAGTATAACTGTAGGTAACTGATGTGTGTTCAAATGTCTTCCCTCTCTCAGCTCTGTACTTATAGGAAATAAGAGGTTACAGTGCTTTACCACGATGGGCAACTAGAATCTCTGTGATCATCACTTACCAAGTACAGCCTTAGTATGAGGATAGGCGGATTCCCCCTTTCTAACTAACCCTAATGTTGAGCAATGCTGTAAAGTAGGCCTATGTTTTACATAACAAGGCTATATATGGCAGACTGAGACTGACATTACGATTCTACGCTTGTAACATAATGCATGTTGTGTTCAGCAACATACAGAATCCATGGTTGTATGGGCTCTCTATGGTTGTATGGGCTCTGTAGCTACTTAGTTAGACCCCTCTGTATTTCCCTAGGGCCGCTGGTGGCTAGCTGGCTTTCATAAGTCCAGTGGGGTCCTGCTGATGGTTCACAGATCCGCTACCCCACCACTGTACGGCTCCTTCATTCCCTCCACTCCACTGTCATCATTGTGTTTGTCCCCCCCCCCCCCCCTGCAAACACCATGCATCACATTAGTGGCTCTTACTGTAGCCACCCCAGATCTCCCAGCACTGTCAGCCTGGGGGGGTGAATTAGCCTAGATACAGTGGGGGAAATAAGTAGCTATTCATCACACAAACAATGTTTTCATTCAATATTTCTATCGCAGCTATTCACATGAAATGTAGACCAGATATTATTATTAACTCAATAAAACTACACAGCAAAAATAAATTGTATTCCAATCCATAAAAAAAAGCTATGTGCAATAAAATGGAATGACAAGAAAAAAGTATTGAACACAGTAAGAAAAAGCACTAAACCAAATGGCACTAATGAGTTCTCCTACCTGTGCTAACTAGAATCAGCTCAGCTGGGTTAGTTAGTGCATGTTGGTGGGTAAGTACTTCCACTCTTTGAAAAAGGGTTTTCCACTTCTGAATGCAAGTAAACAAATCAGTTGTCACCAAGCTTTCCTGCAAGATACCCCTCATGATGGGTAGAAGCAAAAAGCTCTCCCAAGTCCTTCACACTGTTGAGCAGCATAGTTGGCACTGGTTACCGACGGATTTCACCTACAGTGAAGTTCTGAGGTGGAAGCATCATGGTATGGGGCTGTTTTTCTTCACATGGTACTGGTGGCATCCACATTATCGAAGGGAAGATGAATGGAGCCATGTACTGGGAAATTCTTGAAGAATCTGTTGCCATCCACGAGGATGATGAGGATGAGCTTCCAGCAGGACAACGATCCAAAACATACTGCAGACTCTCAATTGGTTTAAGAGGAAGAAAATAAAGGTGTTGGACAGGCCTAGTCAATCACCAGACTTAAATCCAGTAGAACATGTGTGGAAGGAACTGAAGATCAAGATTCACCAGTGGTGAATACAGGAAGCGTCTTGAAGCTGTCATTAGAAACAAGGGCTTCTCCACCAAGTATTAAATACATTTCAGTTAGTGTTCAATACTTCTTTCCTGTGTCATTCCCCTTTCAAGTAATTGCACATCACTTTTTTATTTCTTTCTTTAGCTGTGTAATTAATTTTATTGAGTTAGCTAATACCAATCTCTGGTCTATTTCATGTGAATAGCTGCAATGGAAATTAAAACATTGTTGATGTGTTAACTTATTTTCCCCACTGTATAGTCTTTGTCACTGCTACTGTTGCTGGTGCCGAGGCGTAGCCATCATGTAAACCAAACAACTGTATTGTCTAAACAAGGACACGTGAAAGAGCAGGCTCGTTGTTCTTGTGTTTGTGAAGTTTCAATGTGTCTGTGTGGTGCTCGTTTGCTGACATGTCCAAGTCCAGAGGAGGCAGCAGCGTGTTTCACAGTTTGGCTGGTGTCAGATGGAGCTCCCACACAGCAGTCTGTCCAGGTTGCCAGGAAAATATAAGAATGTCTCAAGTGCAATGGCAGGCCTGTACTGTCGTCGTTGTTTTTTTTTCTTCTGTTTTGTGGGGCAGTCCCACTCTTATATTTTTCACTGTAATTTATAAAGATAGTGAAGAAAGACAGGAAAGTAAGGAGGAGAGGGTATAACAAAAGACTGAAGCATGGGGGTGGAAATGTCATGTTTGGGGCTGCTTTGCTGCAGCAGCGCCTGGCCAGCTCACCATCACAGAATCCACTATCAATTCTTTATTGTCTCAGAGGGCGCTTGAGGACAATGTGAGACCATCCGTCCAAGAATTGAAGCTGAAGCGGATGTGGACCATGCAACATGACAAAACATTCCATTAAATCCACCAAGGAATGGCAAAGAAAAGTAATAAATGGAGTTCTTGAATGGCAAAAATGGAAAGTCAAAGCCCGGATCTTAATACTACTCAGATGCTGTGGGGTGATTTAAAACGGGCTGTGCATGCAAGACAATGTCACACAGCTGAAAGAATTCTGCATGGTGGAGTGAGAAAAACCTTCCAGTCGATGTCAGAGACTGGTAGACAGTTATAGGAAACGTCTAATTTATGTTATTTCAGCCAAAGGGGGCAATACCAGCTATGAGTGTCCTAACTTCTTCCTCAGTAGGAATTAGCTTCTTTGTTAATTTTTTGTTAAATAGGCTACATGATAACAACGTTACATTTTCATTGTTTTTGGTTAAATTATATCACCGTTATCTATCTATAGATATTGTTTGAAAAAAGACCAAATATTGATATGTCCATATTTCTTAAAACACATTTCACATGACTGTATGTGTGCACTGTAGGCCAGTGTACCACTGGACCACCCCGGCCACGCTCCACCGAACTTAATGATCACACTGTGGAACCTGACAGTTATCTCTCTGATCTATACCAATGACTTGCAATTTGACATTTAACCATTCACATGTGACAGCAGCTGGTGAAACCGAGAACAAGCTTCTGATGGACTGTTCAAACTTTTATTCTGAAAAATATGAACAGATTTCAACGTTGTTGAAAATCAATGACACACTCGCTAGTCAAGCCAAAATATTGCAATGGATTCAGTGAGTAATCCCCACTACTACCTAGTTAGTGTAGAGTAGTGGCGATTACTCACCAAATCCATTGCATTGCAATGTTTTGGCTTGACTAGCGAGGGTGTCAACGGAAGCAATTTACCATGAGAGGAAGGGGGTTGTGGACTCATATACCACTGGTACAGGGTTGTGGCACGAGGCGAAGCCGACTGCTGGAAAACCCTGTACAGTGGTAAATGAGTCCACAACCCCCACCCTCGAATGGTAAATAGCTTTTCTACAACAGCCACCACATAATATAAAAAATAAATACACAGTTGTAACATTAATTTCATGTATTTACAATCATTAATAGTTTCAGAATACATATATCCTTCCGCCACAGAATATAGTCCCATAAACAAGATGAACCATTGCATTGTAGGTCAGCACAGGTGTTCCTAATCAGATTGATTGGGAGGCGCATTGATACTGGAAATGCGGTCTGAACAGTGGGTTGTTGAGATATTTACCACCCACTGTTGCTAGCCAATCAGAATCCAGTATCCAAACATGCTGTTGTAGAAATTGTTGTAGAAAGCTGGCTGTCACATATTGCCATGAAGTGTAGAGGTGGATGAGGTGTTTAGAGAGGTAGGGTGTGTGGGATGGAGTAGGCCTAATTTCTGAGATGAGTGTTTTCTGTATTTGCAGGTGTTTGTGTTGTGATGCATGTGACTGTGCGGGAGGTGCGCATCTCCTCAGAGCCTGAACATTTCTACTTCCTGCGTGTGGAGTGGACAGGTCGGGATTTAGGCTCTGGCTTCCTGTTAATGTTGACTGATGGACAGGATGCCTGGAGAGGAGAAGGTAAACACACACACTCACACACACATGGACATACACTCTCTCTCTCACACACACACACCACCCATAAGCTAAAGACATACATTACAGACACACACTCCCTGTCTCCTGCTGTGTGATAGAAAGGCCGCTTGGAAAGGAGAGGGTTAATGCACATCTGACCACTACATACACCTCACCATTATACACACACACACACACACACACACACACACACAAACACACACCTGTCTGTGATGGATAGTGTACCAAGAGCGGAGACGATGGCACTTCTCACTGACCTCAACCTGTTTGACAATCTCACCTGCGTCCCTGGTTAATCCCCCTCCCATCTGACCTTGCACCAACTTCCTTGCACCCTTCCGTCTCTCTGTCCATAGTGAGTGAGGATGCTGTGTGCAGTGAGGCTGGGGAACTGGAGATGCAGAGGGAAAAGTATGTCCAGGACCTACAACAAGCTCTGACCGGGTCAGGACCCTCCAATACAGAATACAGCTTCACCCTGACGCCCCGTAGGCCCGGCCCAGGCTCCAACGTAACCCTTGCCTTTGAGAAGGTGCAGAAGGACATCTCGGTAAGTGGCGCCCCCCAGCTGGCTCGGGGGGGAAAGACACACACTCAAACAGATTTACGCCTAGCTATCGTCACTCATGTGGGGGTCAGGGGCTTGACTCACTGCCTCTGATCTGGCAGAAGGAGTGGTGTTGTTGCATTTGTAACTCTAGACATGCCTTCCCATAGCTGTTGTATTGGTGATGTCATCTATGGGATTAGTGTCTTGTCACTGACTCAATAGATTAGTTCCTGTAGAAATAAACATGTCTGAGGTCAGCAGTGTGATTGGACACATTTCATTGTGTCCCCTGATAGCTCTATTGGATCACATCACCATGAGCCTGCCCTGCGTGTTTATCTACAGAGCGAAAGAGAGGTGGTTCTGTACATGCCTGTTTAAGGTTTGCTGCTCGTGAATAGAGTCTGAAGCTCGAGACAGAACAGCAGCATTTCAACCAGCATGTTCCTCGTCATCAGGTTTGCTCCTTCCCAGGTTTAACGTCAGGGTCTCTGAGGAATATCTTCAACCGTGCTTTGATATTCTCATATTATTAATAGAGCACAATCACTATGGTAGTAAACATCACAAAACAGCTCGGTGACTGAAGCAATTGTGCCCACGTGCGCGCCTGCACACACCGGACAAAACACGTCTGCTTTGTTGCCATGGTAATAATGACAGAATGGAAATCGGAGCGCATGTCTTACAGAGAAAAGGGAAATGAATAGATTTCACTGTTTAAGAAATGAAAGTTTTGAAGAGCGATTTCACAAGTGCACTATGATGCATCCACACGGAGGAAAATGTGCACTCTGGATTATCTTGCTCAACAGTAAAAAAAAAAAAAAAGGGAAATGTATTAGTCATAGAGAATCATAGAGTTACTACCCTTCTGTCTAGAGTAAAATAAGGGCGTAACATGATACAGGGAGCATGCTGAATGTAGGTGCATTGTAACACAAATGCTATGAACCAGGACTAAAATGCAAGAATATTTTTTGTACAAACATGATCGCCACAAGGGGACTGTGAACGGTGCCAAAGAAAATAACTTAAAAGAAAGAAGGTCCTAGCTACCTAACCACACAATATCTACTAAAAACTCATGGGGGGCACCATTCCTAGCCTAATGTTTATAATAAAGATGCGGCTACGTGATGCAAAGTATCCCCTCGTCCCTGCGCATTAAAAACCAAACACTATACCATGTATAGTAAAAACCAAAACAAGAAACAGCCATCAATGCAAGTGGCTTGGCTAAATCACTTTCAACAATAGACACCAAACAAAACCCAACAGACGACAATGATTCCCGAACAGAGGAGAGGAGGGGCTTTAAATAGACGGGCGGATGGTTGATTGGTCCGGAACAGGTGCGTGAATGATGATGGATGAGAATGACAGGCCAATTGTGGACGGACACCTGTATTGAGCAAGAGTGAGAGGTGGAGACATAGACGGGAACACAAAACACATGAGAGAGTATCCAGACGCGTACAAGACGAGGGACGTAACAGATATATTACTCACAAGAGAGAGGGTTCCCAGTTGTATGACTGGTCATTCACTCCTAATAGCATCTCTGAAGCAACACCATACAGCAGGAAACATGGAGACACTTAGGACTGTATCGGTTGCTGTTGTTTACATACACAAAGAAGGAGATGTGATTTATGGTTTACTCTAAATGAATGCCACATTTAGGTTTGTTCCCACTTAGCTTATCGCCTTGATCATACCAATGAAACACATGTATTTCACAATAAAACAGTTGTATTATGATAGCCAATAACATGACTGAAGGCCACAATTGTCCACTAGTATTTCAATGCTTTGATATTGCACAACCCCTCATTTGATTTTCCTTTCGAATGAACAATTCTACTATTCATATAGTTTGTTTCTTAATACAGTATTGTTGCTCTCTCCTCTTTTACCCCCCCCCCCCCTCTCTCTCTCTCTCTCTCTACCCCCCCAACCCGCTTTCGCCCTGTGAGGTTGACTTTGAACAGTCTAATGTCTCTCAGGCCTCGATGAGTGTGAACCACAGCGTGTGTGGCTTTGTGTAGCACCACAGGACTAAACCACTCCGGGATACCACAGATCTTCCCTCCTGAGGCGCCTGCCTTGACAATGATCACCTACAGAATCGGCATATGGACCCATTTACACCAGGGCTGGGGAGAAGTTAATGTTTTTCAGCACTATAGCACTAGTGTAGTGGGAGTATGAAAAAGAGTACAAGTGAGAGAGTCAAAAGAGATCATAGTTGCCAACTTAATTTACAATAGGTGAGGTAGCTCCTCAAATACCTTGTATAGTCAATCACTTAATCACTGAGTCAGAGAGAGAGAGCGAGAGAGAGAGAGACTGAAACAGTAGCATCTCTATGACGACTTCTGGAACTTCTGCCCGAATCAACATTTCCTAGCCAACTCAGTGGGGATCAATCACCACACCAGTCAATAGTGTTTGGGCCAAATAGTTATCGGCCAACTGTTACCGGCCAGTCAAGTGACTGCCCAAGTCTTATCCGGCCAACTAGTGTAATTGAAAGCTTTATGTTGGCTTATTGGCTGAGTAATAAATGACCAGACTAGTTTTAGACTAGAGGGATGGAAGTGGTGTTTCCATGTTTAATAGTATTTTAGGCTGATGTTTAGTCTGGGGTTATTTTCTTAATGTTACTCAGAGGGAATGAAGTAATGGAGAAGTCAGTAAGGCTGGCACTGGCAGTAGGGCTGTGTGCTCCAGTCATGTCCACCAGCACATTCTCACTGTTGGTCAAACTCATTAGTCTTATCAGAGCCTGTCCAGTCTTTCCAGTGACAACACACACACGCGCACACACACACACACACACACACACACACACACACACACACACACAGCCCTGCGTTCCTTCCTTCTCAGAGTCATCTATTTGTGGAGCTGGTAGCATGGGAGGTCAGAGGTCACAGTGCCAGTCCTGTCTGTTATCTGAGTGTGGAGACATCTCTCCAGGTGTTAGAGACAGCAGGGTCCCCGTGGGGGGGAAGTGGAAGGGAGTGGGAGGAAGTTGGGGAATGTTGGTATCTAAAAACATACATTTGGCATCTATGACATCCCATTTTATCATTTTAAGACCATACTGAAACCTTTATGCCCCGACAATAGGGACAACAATCATCGCACTGGCAATCTACTGTACCAACAGTCGATCTGAATGTCAAACCAATGTTGTTGCAGCAGTCAAGCAAGACAACTGTTCTAAAGTTGGGAAAGATGGTCAAAGGCAGCCATTTAAACTCTCCCTATCTCTCTCTCTCTCTCTCTCTCTCTCTCTCTCTCTCTCTCTCTCTCTCTCTCTCTCTCTCTCTCTCTCTCTCTCTTCCTCTCCCTCTTCCACAGTTCAGGCTGAGTTCTGTGTTGTTGTGTGCTGTTTCGGAGCCAGTGGAGGAGGTAAAAGCATTACTGAGTCACGGCCTAGAACGTGGAACTATCTTAGAGAACCGCAACCGAAGTCTACAGGAGGAGAACCAGAGACTCAGAGAAGAGCAGCAACACATCACTGAACAGTAAGAAAGCACACACACACACAACTGAAAGATCTTGCACGCAAGCAAACACACCAGAGACAAGTGTCCCATGGGCTGCGTCAAAAGCATTAACACATTGACCATCCCATGACCTCATATTTGTTTTGGTTTTTTATACTATTGTGTTTTTCTTGTAAAGAAGCTCTGTTTGTTTGTGAGTTTCTTGTACCTAAAGCGAAAATGTTCATAAATAAAAAGTAAAAAAATAAAATAAAAAATAACACACACACACACACACACACCAAGTAGAGCACAATCACTATGGTAGTAAACACCACCAAACTCAGAGACAGACTGAAAGAACTGTGCATTCAGGTCACACACACACACACAAACATACACACACACACACACACACACACACACACACACACACACACACACACTCTCACACCAGTGCAGACCCCTTTCCACTCAATCCATTACCAAAAGCCTGTTTCCTCTCTCTGAGCCATTACTCTATCCTCATAACTCTACAGGGAGGGGCTGCCAGCCCGCCACTGCACATCACTTAGACCTTTGAGTTGATGTCATACCAACCAGAGAGTGTGTGTTTGTGTGTGTGTGTGTGTGTGTGTGTGTGTGTCTGTGTCTGGAACACACCCAGCGTGCTGAAAGGAGGCCTCACTGACGCACACACCACATAGCTCAACACAGAGGCAAAGATCAATCACACACACACACACACACACACACACACACACACACACACACACACACACACACACACACACACACACACACACACAATAAGGGAATCCCTCCCAAGTAATTTTTGAGGGCAGCTCCCATCACCTTGAATGAGTCCATGTGTTTCTAATCAGTCCCTCTACTGTAGCTTCACTTCCCTGATTGAGACTGATTTAGAATAGAGAGGCATTGTGTTTCTGTGGAGGGAGCTTTGTCTAGGTTCCCTGGCAACAACAGCCTTGCAGGAGGGAAGAAAGCGTCAGAGCTGGAGTATTAGATTATTGCTTATATTATCCTTCTATAATGTGTGTGTGTGCATGTGTGTGTGCGTGCGTGTGCGTGTGTAGGCTGGAGCGCTATGCTGGCGGTAAAGAGGCTCTGGAGGAAGAGTTGTACTCTCGTTTCGTCCTGGTGCTCAACGAGAAGAAAGCCAAGATCCGCAGTCTCCAGGAGAGCATCACACGCCTAGACCAGGAGACCAGGTATCCACCCCAGACACCGTACAACCCTCTGTTTGTCCCCAGAGAGGGAGAGAGGGAGGTCAGCCACCAGCACAAACACACTCCCTGCAGCTATTCATCTCCACCAAACCCTTCCACAGTACGTGACCCAGCAGAAGCCATATTGAGGACAGACCATGGTGTTTCAGTTGGGACCATTACAGTATTTCCTATTGAGGAGCTAGCCTAGCCTAGCCTAGCAGGCCTGCATTACCTGGCTGGCTCGGCTCAGCTGTGATCCACAGAGTATACTAATGACCTAATGAGCATCACATACTGTATATATACACATCCTGCAGGCCCTGCAGTCTAAATTGATTTGTAGTAGGCCAATATTAGGGGTCAGTGTAATTGTATTCGGCTTTGTAATTGCATTAAGTCATTAAAATGTATTTTTTTTAAATACACCCTGCCATTTTCCATTTGCCTCCCTCTCATCCCGTGACTGCTATTCTTCCTCACGTCATTGCTGCAAACCACAATGTGTTCTCAATCAACTCACCTGGTCAAATATGGGATAGTAACAATAATCCCCAACTGGCTGTTTGCAGTAACTTTGCAGAACACAAATACACAAAAAGTATTTATGAATGAATGGTCTTTATTGTCATTGCTATAGTACAGGTACCAAACAACGACATTTGGGAGGGGTGGCTCCCCTGGTGCTAGGAAAGAAAAAAAAAACTAAAAAAACAAGAAGGGAAAGGAGCTGGTTTACATAAATAAAGGCTATGTACACTATCCACTATACTATACTGTACAGATAAAACGACTAGGGTTGTCATATTGCACATAGTGTTATTGCACATAGTGTTATTGCACATTCTTTACTCTGACCTTGGTTGACCCCTGCCTAGGTTTCACCGGAAGACCACTCATATCCTTCTGTGAATATGGGGAAGTCGTTGCCCAATCATTGCCCAATAGCTTTTGACGTCCATCCCATCCCATCCGCTGTGGTAATCTTGTGATATCCATAGGTGATATTGTTATTGTGTGATGGAGTGTGTGTGTGTGTGTGTGTGTGTGTGTGTGTGTGTGTGTGTGTAAAGCCTGTGGCCGGATCTAAAACAGTCTTTCCTTGATTCCTTGTGTCCTCTATCCTTGCCTCACCCCCTCGGAACGTGTCCTCTGATGTGTTCTGAGAAGCAGGTGAGGAGATAGGACGTGAGGACGCCAGAGGTCAAGGAAAAACGTTTGAGATTGGGCCTGTGTGTGTGTGTGTCTCTCTGGTCTCTCCCCTCTAGGGGGACAGCAGGAGAGAGACGTGGGGAGGCTGTAGGAGAGAACAGAGCGTCAGACGAGGAGGAGGAGGATGCTGCCTACGGAGCCAGTACGGATGAAGAGCAGGAGGAAGAGCAGGCAGGTCCTGCATCTAAAGCTACAGCCCCCGCCCAGGGTAATGATCATAGATTACAACCCCCCTTTAACCCCCCCCCCCCCCCATACGCTTATGACTCCAGAGCCAGAGGGGAAGTTGAGCAACAGCAAAGCTACGCATTCCCTCCCTGTGTGTGTGTGTGTGTGTGTGTGTGTGTGTGTGTGTGTGTGTGTGTGTGTGTGTGAGGGTTGGTGCGAGGGAATGTGTAGCTTTCCTGTTGCGTGTGTGTGTGTGTGTGTGTGTGTGTGTGTGTGTGTGTGTAGCTTTGCTGTTGCTCAATTTCCCCCACCAGCTCTGGAGTCATATCCGCCCGTGTGAAACTACAGCCAGCATCCCACTCCTCTGTGTCCCATCTGTCAAACGCAGGCTGTACTACCCTGCTGGGAGGAAGGGGGGCTGTAGGAATGATAACGGTCCCCCTATTCGGTTGTTATGTCCTGACGTGTTTCCAGGTCCAAAGTTGGCTGAGGCGCTGTCTTCGAAATGCCTCAGTAATAATAATAATTCATTATATTTATATATAGCGCTTTTCCGAGGCTCAAAGACGCTGACAAATATGGGAAAAACGGGAAAGTGCTGTGTCCCTTATTGTATGAATAGATCTGAATCTAAAAAACGATTGAACTGTCATTCTACCGCTGTAGTACACTGGTATTATGGTGCAGGGAATTTCTGGTTTGGACCGTCACGTTTGACGTCAGACTTAACAACCGAATCACCCCAGAATGCTCCTCTGTGTCCAGTATGTTAGCTTGTCAAACAGTTTAATCCTCATCTAATCTACAGTAGGGGTGTAACGGATCACCTAACTCACGGATCGGATCGTGTCACGGATTTTGAGTCACGGATCGGATCATTTTTCGGATCAACACAAAACATATATATTTTTTAATAAAAACAAAATTTTCCTTGAATTCTGTAAAAACACCACTTTTAATGTGTGAAACAAAAAAACAACATTCAAGATGTCAAAACTGATATATATATCACATATATATAACATCTATATATAACAACATATATATATAACAACATATATATAACATCACTGCTGCAAAGTAACAGAGTACTTTTTTTGTGTGTTTACACAATCACCCAGGCTGCTTAGCGGGTGATATGACGTGATATAATTGGGACAGAGATGAGTGAATGAATGTTGTTGTCAACTCAGTACACATGCAGAGAGTGAGAATAAAGCGCACATGATTGTTTTTCTACCGGTTACATTTGAATGAATGAATGGTCTTTATTGTCATTGCTACAGTACAGGTACCAAACAACGAAATTTAGGAGGGGTGGCTCCCCTGGTGTTAGGAAAGAAAAAAAAAAAAGTTTTTTTTTTTTTGCTATTGATCCGCGGTACACATGCGTTCCGAACCGTGGAGGGCGATCCGAACGGATCACGGATTATCCGTGATCCGTTACACCCCTAATCTACAGTGTGTGTGTGTGTGTGTGTGTGTGTGTGTGTGTGTGTGTGCATCCGTGCGGTCACTTTTGATCATGATGGTCATCTCTCCTCATGTCATGGTGAAAATCGTTCTGTATTCCATGTGAGGTCAACCTCAAGGTATGACCGGTCTGTCGGGACTTTTTGGTTGTCATGGAGATGTATGTATGTGTGTGTGTGTGTGTGTATGCATTGTGACTCTTGGGATTCCGTCGGTGGTCGGTTTTATTATTTCCCAGGCAACACTGATGACGACATCATGGGGTGATTATGGAATCCATGAGTGTGGGGTCTCTCTGACCCGACATCTGAAAACACCTCTGAGCACAAGCAGAGAGGGCTGGAGGAGGGGGAGGCCCAGCTGATGATTGCTTTGGAAGTTCACCTTGCCCTCTGACGGACTAGCTGGAATCCATATTGCTTATGCCTATCCAACCCTTTCAGATCTCCACACAGTGTCCTAGAGTGTTGGGCCTATTCGGGATTCTGCTTTTTGGATTCACAGTGGCTCGTTCACTCCCAGCCCTCCGATCAGACGGACATTGTCTGACCCTCTGCCCCATACAGAGGGTTCTTTAGCTGGGATAGGCTAGTAAGTACGAGCTCCCTCTCTCCGCCTGTCTGCCCAGGTTTAGTGTGCCGTGGCTGGGCGAGGTTGGTGGGAGGGTACCCCTGGGGTGGGTGTATTGGGGTCGGGGCCTCTCTCTTTACCCCAGCTGCGTGCTGTGATTGATGGGCAAAAACTTGCAGGTTCCTGTGTTGTTTTTGTTGCCACGACAATGAGTCAGATGATTGGTGTGTTGCCAGTCAGGACATGGGGGAGGGGGATGGGGAAAGGGCAAAGTGATTATGTTTTCACTTATATCGAGTGTGGATGGGTGGGTGGGATTAGTTGGGGGGGTGGCTTGGTGTGTGTGTGTGTGTGGGTGTGTGTGGGTGTGTGTGGTGTGTGTATAACACACTTGACAAGTTTATTAGCTCTGTCAGTCTGGTTGTGTCTTGGCAGCTAGCCCAAGGCCCAGCTGTGTCACTTGTACGTTGTTAACCGTTGACTGTGGTTCATAGTGACCTGGATGTGTGTGTTTGTGTGTGTGCGCGAGTGTGCGCACGCGCTCATGCTTGTGTGTGTGTGAGTCTCAAAAACTCTTGTCTCCTTCCTTAGCCTTGTTATGGTTGTACCAGCCTGTTTAGACAATGTGATGAATGAGGCCATTCAGTTTAACAGACTATTTTTACAGACTGCTTTGACATACGTCATCTGCTACACTGTGAATGTGACTGTGGGGAGCTGTAGTCACTAATGTGACGGAACTGGATAGGTGAAAGCCAATACCTGGTGTACACACAACCTATTGCTTTCACCTATCGATTGAGACAGGGGATCATAGGAGGCCAGCAGGGGAGGTCAGGACATTTCAGACTATTGGGACGCACACCACATGTTCTCCTCTCCTTCTCCCTCCACCCTCCCTCCATCTGGATACTTCCCTCTCCCCCCATCCATCAGACGTGCTGAAAAGAGGATGGAGATACACCTGCTCCTCTCTTTGTAGCATGTGTCGGTTCTGCTATGCCCCTCTTTAAGGACGGAGGGAGGGAGGGAGGGAGGGAAGGAAGGAGGGAGGGAGGGAGGAAGGGGGTGAATTAGAGACGTGAAGACAGGAGAGGTACACAAGCCCTCCCCGGACTGACCGGAGGGGGACAGAAGTGTCCACCAGATGTGGTTGGGGGGCAGCTTCGAGCTCTGTTCCATGTGTGGTTTAAAACGGCAGAGGAATGACTCGTAGCCAAGTCTTGCTCAGAAACACACTCCACTCATGGTACAGTAGCTGCGGCACTCTTTTAAGAAAGGTGCGCGTGTCCCCTCTCAACGTCAATGGGTTCCCATGGACCTGTTCTTGTAACTGGTGTGTCCACCTGGTATTTTCATGTAGGTTCACAGACCTGTAGGGAGGGGGGATCCGATTGACTCCGGTGTGTTCTCCTTCTCCCCTCAGAAACGCCTCGCCACAGCCCGATGGACGACATCACCGACGTGGCGCCTTGCCGTAAGCGCCGCTTCCGTCACCTAAGGCCGCCCGACCCGGTCTCCAAGAAACCAACCCCGGAGACGTCGCAGAGGAAGAGGTACGGTCTGGACATTAAGGTCCCCATAACGTCCTCTGGCGCTCTGTCCATGTTACAATCTTCACTGGTCTGTGTCAGACTACGAGCCCTGCTCTTGTCTTTACAGTAGTGAGTATTCTCTCCCCTTGCAACGTAAAAGCAGGCCGTACTTAGTTTTTTGTTTTTACTACTGGTTTAAGAGGCACCTCTCCTCATTATTTGGCTCACTAAAGTATAAAAATGTCTGCTGTTTAGTTTCTCCACCCACTTCTCGCCTCAGATGTGTTTACTAGCTCTGCAACATCGCCGTCGACGTTAAAGGTCATTAGCCAATCCCCAAGTTAGTCCTTTTAAGTGCGGTTGGAACAGCAACACTTGGAACCAGAAATAGCAACCACGCATGAGAAATATACACCACTGTCATAGAACGATCAGTCTCTTCATACAGGCTCCCTCTCCTGCGGTGTCTTGAATCAGAGCTTATTCTTTCTAAGCTCTCATACCCTGGGTATTAGTGAACGGGAAAATCAAACGTCATAAATGTTCCCTTTCAGGGATCTACTTTGTGTGGGGTAATAGCCCCGCCCCCCCATCCCATATACACCGTCGTAGGTGTTTACCCTCGGAGCGTACAGAGGAGCAGTGAAATGAGACTGGATGTGTCGTCCAAATAGCCACGTAGTTGGCTCTATAGACAAATGACGTCAGACATGGATCATCTCATTTACATAGTAGCTGTCGTAAACCATACAATGACCACTGGTCCACTTTGGCCACAACACAACGGTGACGGCATGTATACAAACAGAAGAAAGGTGTGTGTGTGTGTGTGTGTGTGTGTGTGTGTGTGTGTGTGTGTGCGTGTGCGTGCGTGTATGTGTGCGTACGCACGCGTGTGTAAATGTGACAGAACCTCTCATCCTCTTTTGGTCCAGGAGTGTGTGTGCTTGCGTCTGTATGTGAATGTGACAGAACCTCTTTCCCTCGTTTTGACCAGGAGTCACACATGACAGACAGAGAAAACATTCCATCATCAGCCTAGCAGTAAATGTTTATTGCCAGCGCTATGGCTTTTGGCTAACAAACTGAGTTAAGTCACTCATGGACTGACCAGACATTTGGAATAGGGCTTTTAGGACTTTAGAAAAGACGCTCCAAACTCTTTGTATAGAGGGGAACTTCAAATAGCATGACTTAGTGAAACAAACAAGTTGATGCTTCACAATGCTACTGGTTTGTCTGCTTCTACCAACTCATCACTGTAGCGCTCTGTGGCTGTGTTTGTTTGTAGAGAGGAGAGGAAAGGAGAGGGAGGCACAGTATCCTTGAAGAGGCTCCAGAAGCCTCTATGTTCCTCAGGCTTGGCTTTTCATCAATAACTCATCTTGTCATCACACATTTAACTGTGAGGTCTAATCATGGTTGACTTAATGTCACAGATCTGGCTGTGGCTGCTGAGAGGGGTGACAAAAGCAAAACGCTGTCACTGCCTCACTGTCCTGAGAAGAGGAGGCGAAGGGAGGGGAGGGAGGAGAGAGGAGAAAAGGAGACGGGACAGGGAGGGGAGGGGAGGGGAGGGGAAGGAAGAAGAGGAGGAGGAGATGACAGGACAGGATAGAAGAAGTGAAAGGAGGAGAGAAGAGCATGGCTGAATAGAAAAGAGGAGACGAGAGAACAGTGTTTGCATTGGAGTTGGTTCTCCCCATGTTCCAGTGGCCCACTCCTGGCCCTTTAGCTCAGAGTTTCCACTCTCCTGTTCCCCTACAATAGGACAACCAGAGATACAGACACAGCTGCTCCACCTTAAGGGAATATCATATTCACCATTTTCATTTTATTGGTAGTTAAAGGCCACTGCTGCCCTGCAGGATCTTTGCCTTTATGATGCTGCTGTTGGGCTTGTGTTGTGAACCGAACTGCCCCAGGGCTTCGCACGCACGCACGCACGCACGCACGCAGGACAGATACACACATCATCTTCTTTAGGTAAACACTCACACACACTCACACACACTCAAACCTACACACCTGCTTACACGATCGTAGTCCAGCTGGTTATGAGAGGGCTGGTAAACTGGCCGCAGGAGAAATGCCTCTCTCACCCACGTCACGTCTTTACGTGAACACAGAGCTCCACGCTGTGTGGTGATGACCATGTTTCATTAGTGTGTGAGTGAGTGTGTGTGTGTGTGTGTGTGTGTGTGTGTGTGTGTGTGTGTGTGTGTGTGTGTGTGTGGGAACCATTAGAATGGTATGGCAGTACACACCTGGGGGCCATCTACTCACCAGCATAGCTGTTTACCCTTTTTATCATACCTAGAGCTATATTACAATTATATTCTCCTACTGTTGTTTGTGTTAAAGCACATGGTGGTCATATGGTCTTGTGCCGTTTTTAATAGAAAGAAGTGTTTTGTGGATAAGATCATCATTCTGGGGAAGGCTGAAGGCACTCTTTTAGTGAAGAAAAGCAGCACAAATGTCCAAACGAATCCGTATCTGTGGAGCCAGACATATTGAGCTGCGACCCAAAGCACCACAATACCGGGCCGTCTCTGCGCCAGCCGCTGTCCTGTGCCAGCCCTTTTCACACTTCGAAGCACGCAGATGGCCATTTCGATGTCAACTCTCTCTTCTTTTTTTTTTTTTTTTTTTAGATATATAACACCACACATCTTTTCTTCAACAGTGGGTGAATATCTCTTCCATAGCTTTCTCAGTGTGCCAATGGCACAGAGCGATGCCACCCACAGATGGCGAACACTGGGAGCCGTCCACAGCTGCTCCAAGTGGGTAGTGCTGCCCATTACCAGCTCCAACTAGAAACAGAAACGAGTTTTCTCAGCAGCTGCAGGCGATTGTTCACTCCAGTGGCACGTCCTGGGACCATGCTCCCTCAGAGCTGGCCTACCTACACGTCTCTGGAGCTCTGGAACAGAGGCTTTGTGTGCTCCGAGAGAGGAAGAGGAGGAGGGGTAGGAGGGGTATTTGGACAGTCCTCAGTAATGTTTTTATCTTTACCCCTGACCCCATTGTACCTCTCCTATCTCTCTCACTGCACTGCACTGTATAAATTGTAAATTGTAAATATGTTCTTGTCTTGTCTTGTGGTTATGTGTGTTCATGTCCATGTAATAGTCATGTACAATGTGTGTATGTTTTTTGACACTGCTGTTTGAGCTGTACCGACAACAAATTCCACCGACCTAGGTCGTGTGGTCATTAAACTATTCATTCATTCATTCACTCTCTCTCTCTCCCTCTCTGTCCTCACAGATTCGCCCCAAAGAGAGTTAAGAGACGAGGAAGCAGTCAGAGGAGGGAGAGCGGCGGAAAAAGAAAGAGAGTGAAGGAGAAAGAGGGAGAGAAAGAAAGTTCAGAGACTTCAACGAAGCCAAGACAAAGGGAAGACACAGAGTGAACGAGAGTGGATAGATGGAGAGAGAGAGAGAGAGAGAGAGAGAGAGAGGGAAAGAAAGAGTTTTTGGTTGTTCTGGCTGGTTTTGTGTTATTCTCTGTCTCTCTCATTGGGTGATTTTCCCATGACAGACTCAAGATGGCCACCGGTTTTGATTGAAGGGTAGCAGTGCCAGTAATACACATGTACACACCACACACACGCACACAAACTCTAGTGGCACACACGCAAATACACATACTGTACACACTCACAGACCTGGCTCTGCTCGAACTCTGCAAACCATCTGCACATCGCTCTCAGCCTCGGCAGAGATAATCACTACAAGACCTGGTTCTGACTGTGTGTGTGTGTGTGTGTGTGTGTGTGTGTGTGTGTGTGTGTGTGTGTGTGTGTGCGTGCGCGCGCGTCCGTCCCTCTGTCCGTCCGTCTGTGCGTGGTGCTGGTTTGCGTAGGTTTGTAAACAGGACTTAAATGTGTTAAATGTTGGCCTGCACATTTGTGTCCTTCTAACCTGCTCCGTGTGGTCCTCAGAGACAGTCAGATCTGTGTTTACATCTGTAGACCGATGGCTCTCTGCTGGGCCGGGGCACCAGGAACTAATACCCTGCGGGACCAAGCCTGGGGTGGGGTGGGGGTGCTGGTGACAGCCAGAGGAAAACGAGGAGGGAGGTATGTTTAGAAAGAGTGAGAGAGAGTGTGAAAGGCAGCCATGATCAGTCAA
>NC_137689.1:57933399-57945899 GCF_963989245.1 Nansenia antarctica
GCTTGCATTATATACCCCTACTAGCCTACTTGCGTGTGTGTGTGTGTGTGTGTGTGTGTGTGTGTGTGTGTGTGTGTGTGTGTGAGTCCATGTGCCTGTGCGAAATGAGATATTGTATGCACAAGAATTTCCCTCCTTCAGAATGAATCCTGAATGATATCATTACAATGATATTATAGTTTGAATATGATAGCCTTGATGATAAGTTCTGTGTGTTTTACATATTTTTCACAGATTGTGTAGAGATGATGTTAAACATCAGGCACGTGCTGTGGCTGGTTTGTTTGGGTACCGGTTTTGCTGAACAAGGTGAGTCTTGCTGGAAAATGATGGTTATGTCCCTCTCTCTATTACACACACTCTGACACATACACACACACACACACACACACACACACACACACACACACACACACACACACACACACACACACACTGGATCACTGTCTGAGAAACTGGAAACTGATCATTAGTTTTACACAGGAAGCAGAGAGAGACATTTTCAGCTCCATTCATTACCTCCACACACATGCTTTCACTAACCTTTATCTGAAAACACACACACACACACACACACATGCTTTCAATCACAGGCATCTAGGGTATAGTTAATCATATACTCTGCAAGTCATTCATTCTCTAAATCCATCCGTGTGTGTTCTCTGCCAGTTGGTGGCATTCAGGTTACCTGTACAGAAATCAACTCATGTATTGAAAAATCCCTTTTTCCTGTGACCATGACACAGTCTTTTGGCAGTGAAATATTGTTCAAATATTCCGGACTATTTATCAAAGGTTTACATTTATGAATGTAGTTGTTCTGAGTGGGCTTTCTCTAATGACATTGACACAGTTCCTTCTGTGTTCCCAGACCCAGCAGCATGGAGGATGACGTTGGAGAAGAGCTCTCCCGCTCACGGTTCACTGTCTGACAGAGTTGTGCTGCCATGCCATTTCTCCATCGTCCCAACATCCTCCGACACCCCCCCACGCACACCTACACACACTCCCACTGACATGCCTCCCTCCCCCACACCTCACACGCCTCACACCCCTAGCCCCGAGGACCAGCTCAGGATCAAGTGGACCAAGCTGGAGGAAGACGGGGAGAGGGTGGTGCTGGTGGCTCAGGGAGGAGTGATCAAGATCGGGCATGAGTACAAGGGCAGGGTCTCTGTCCCCAGCCACCCCCAGGCAGTAGGGGACGCCTCCCTCCTAGTAGTCCGGCTCAGAGCCAGCGATGCTGGGCTCTACCGTTGCGAGGTCATGCATGGGATGGAGGATAAGCAGGATACGATCCACCTCAATGTCAGCGGTGAGGGAAACAAACACACACACACTGGTTTTGGCATAGATGACTATTTCTTATGATGACTGATGGAAAATAGATGATTCACTTACTTAGACAAATGTATATGTAAGTCACTTTGGATAAAGATGTCTGCTAAATGCCAAAAATGTCAAACGTACACACACACACACACACACACACACACGCACACACACACGCACACACACACACACATACACACACACACACACACGCACACACACACGCACACACACACACACACACACACACACACGCACACACACACACACACGCACACACACGCACACGCACACACACACACGCGCACACACGCACACACACACACACACACACACACACACTCTCTCTTGGTCTCTGTTAGCCCCACATAACCCACCTTTTAAAACTTTGTCTGTAACTTCAATCACTCACTGTTGCCTCCGTATTGTCCTTCCTGTGAGTATACTAAGCCCAACGGACCTCCATGAGGTGATGTCATCAGCCCCGGCGTAGTGATGTCATCAGCCCCGGCGTGGGTTATGAAATGAAGTGCACTAATAGAATGCTACTTGTTTGATCCCCCCCACACTTGTTAGGGAGACGTTAGCTGCCGGCTGTGACAGTAGTGGTGCTGGTTGGTGTCATCAGCCCCCCCCCCCCCCCGCCCTCCAGCCTGTTTACCTTTGATGGCTGGAGGTTCAGGCTGTGCCTCGTCTACTCGCCAGTGACCTCGCCTCTGCTAATGCCATCACTGGCACAGTGTTGTGGAGCATGACAGTTGTATCCCCGGAGAGTCATAAGATCTGTCTAGCTATGTATGTTACCTGCTGGTGTTCTCCTGCACACCCCCATCTGCCTGACAGTTGGGGTGGGGGCGTGGCTTCTCAGCTTGCAGAAGACACCCAGGTACCCGCTTAGGTCACAGCAGCACGTCAGCTCCAAGCTCTGTTCTGCTTGTCCAGAGAGACTCCTATAGAGACTCAGGCAGAGTGTTGTAATGGCCTCAGAGCAGCTGGAGTTCCACTTGATGATGGACCACGCTTTAGTGAGTGTTATCAGCTGATGACTCCTAGATAAAGAAGGATTTGATGGTCAAATCTGTCAAATCAAGAAGTACATACGGTATGTGAGGAAACTGTTCCTTCAGTTCACTTCCACTGGGCCCCCCCCAACGCAGATGCAGTAGAGTACACTTGAGATGTTTTACGGTTTGTAATCTTAACTCCTCACGGTTCCTCTTTCAGTACAGCTTGAGCTCATCTCAGTTTAAAAAAACAACAACTCTTGTCGTCAGGGAGTTTTCATTGCCCGGTGTGGTTCCTGCGGGGGGAATGGCTGGAGGACAGTGTGTGACTGTGGCTGGCTATCATTAGACAACAGAGACCTCTAATACTGCACATTTACACAGATTCCACATTAGTGGTGAATAACATCCTCTGTTCACTTTGCTCATACACAAAGACAGGCTTATGAGTGACTTGTAACCCTGCCATTTCACTGCACATCAGTCTATTCACATATCTCTTGTGACTGTGCCAGAAGTTCCGAGTTGAGAAAGGATAACCACTCATATCAGGTTGACTATAAGGGCCATTCACGGTAGGAGACAAACAGCCTCACAGAGCTTCAGGATGACAGCTAAACTACCTCACCGCTCTGTCTTCTTCTCGACCTCCTTTGCATAATTGCAGACGGAGTTCATGTTACATGGTTGTTTCAGCTTCCCCACTTGAATGAAGTTACTGTTTCCTCCTCCTCCCGTTCACGGTTTGCCTTTCCACTGTGACCACCGCTTGCTCTTTAGAGGGTCTTTTGGCTTTAGGAGTTGTCGTGAAACACTTTGTGGCAAATACTCATCTGTGAAAAAGGACTGTTCATATCAAATGTGATTGATGGACTGACTGATGTCTTGATGGTCTCCCTGTCTTCTCCAGGTGTGGTTTTCCACTACCGGGCAGATACCAGCCGTTACACTCTGGACTTTGCTGGCGCCGTGGCCGCGTGTCGCTCTGCTGGGGCCACCATCTCTACAGTGGAGCAGCTGACCTCTGCCTTTGAGGATGGACTGGACCAGTGTGACGCCGGCTGGCTCGCTGACCAGTCCGTCAGGTGTGTGTGTGTGTGTGTGTGTGTGTGTGTATGTTTGTGTGTTCAGTGTGACCCTTGCTTTCAGGCCAACCCGATTCTCAGATGTGTGTCTATTGTCATGTAAACTAACGATCTTTCCACAGTTCCACAGAACAGGAAGTTTTTCATGTTCTTTCTCTTCCCTGTAGGTACCCAATCACACAGCCTCGTCCTCGTTGCTCAGGCGATAAGGAAACCAGGCCAGGGGTTAGGACGTATGGGCTCCGGGACCCTAAAGAGAAATACGATGTGTACTGCTATGTGGACAAACTGCACGGTATGTGTGTTTGTGTACAAGTATCTGCCTGCTTCCATGACACCATTTTTTGTACTCCTGAGATCAAAAGCAAGAGTTCATCCATGACTAGGTCCTTATACTACATAATGTTTCATTAAAGTATTGTAATACTAGTGTATATCTCCCCCTAGGTGAGGTGTACTTCGCTCCTATCCGCTATAAGCTGACATTGCGTCAGGCGCGGCGTGAGTGTGAGAAAGACGGGGCGGTGTTGGCGTCCCCGGGGAATCTGTATGCGGCCTGGCGGGCCGGTCTGGATCAGTGTGACTACGGCTGGCTGTCGGACGGCAGTGTCCGCTACCCCGTCGCCACCCCCCGCCCACAGTGTGGAGGCGGGCTCCTAGGGGTCAGGACTCTGTATAGAAACGTCAACCAGACTGGCTTCCCCAAACCTACTAACAGACACGGGGCTTATTGCTTCAAAGGTAAGCCACGGCTTCCTCTTTCAAAGGTATGACATTATGTTTTAACAGTACAGTACCACTGCAGTAATACTGCTGCTCCAACCTGACTCTGTCGACACACAGTGAAGCCCTTGGGTGAAACCCACCCTTTCTTCTGATTCGTTGGCGCAGACAGGACTGGGGCAGACCTTTTTCAGGGTCATCCTATTTTCTTGCTTTTTCTGTTCCTCTCTTCTCCTGAGTCTCTTCTGCTTCCATTCCAGACTTGGCAGGATCTCTCAGATTCATGCTGCTTTGCTTTCTCCCAGGGTCTGTAAGTTATGGTCCATGTGTGTATGAACTTTGACCCAGTTTTGACTTCCTGCTGAGGGTTGTCTAAACACCGCCTGCCTTGGGGGACACCTCACTTCTCTGTAGAGAAAAGAGGGAAAACTAGAGAGAGAAAGAGAGGGGGGTGGGGGAAGGGGGAGGGTGATGGGAGGGGGAGGGAGAAAATCTAAATTTGGTGTTACATGAAAGTAACACTTCCATAAAGAGCTGTTATAGCGATGTTGCGTTGGCTACATGTGTGTTTGCACAGTGAACATCGTCACATCTGGAGGGACAATGGCCCACTCCCTTCCTCTCCGTGCCTTACTGCGGTCTGCGACACCACGGCTAGTCTGAAGTCACAGTTTCCTAAACACTGGATCATCATGTCTGCTGTCCCTGCACGGTCAAGAACATGGGTCGACGTGTTGTTGACGTCTTGTTCCACAAGAACTCGGGGGAGCTGGGGAACGGGTCACACACACAGCGCTCTCCAGTGTAGGAAACACGGATGCTGAGTGACCCACCAGACAAGTGGCAGAGTGGTGTTGTTGTGAGAGGGAGGAGAACGAGTTCTGCAGAAAACAACCCCTAACAGCAGAAGAATAAACTCCCTCTCTCTCCTGTTTATGAAGCCGTGGGGGTTTTATGAGGGGAAAACCCGACTCAGACTCTCGTACACAGATACAACAAGAGAGAAGCAGGACAGGTCCCTAATGCACCACAGCTGGACCCTGCCCAAGGAGAGAGGGAGAGGGAAAGGGGAGAGAGAGATAGAGAGAGAGAGAGAGAGAGAGAGAGAGAGAGAGAGAGAGAGAGAGAGAGAGAGAGAGAGAGAGAGAGGAGCGAGGGAGGGGTAGGAAATAATACAGGTGGAACTGCGCCAAAAGCATCATCATCATCATCATCATCATCATCATTTCAATAGATTTGTACACCTATAGCCCTCTTTTTCCATGGGACAAGTTAGCCACGCTTGTGAGGCGGTGCGTTCGTTTAAGTGAATATGAAACCCGAAGACCAGATGATGTGATGCATTACATACTGTAACACTGTACAGCACCCTCTGGCAAGTGTGTAGGCGATGTATACTGCTCTCAGAGTCTGCTCATAGAGGTGACATGGCTACAGTACAGTATAGGGACAGACTACCGCCGCCCAGCCAGATGGCTACGGCTCGCCAAACACATGACATCATACCTGGGCTGGGCTGGGCTGTTCTGTGCTGGGTCGGCTCCTGCTGTATGTATGGTCGCCTCTGCAGTGTGAATGACTCCAGCTACTCCCCTGAGTGTGTCTCTGCTCAGAGCCTTGAGTTGTGCTAGTTCGCTATACGTGCCTCTGCTCACACTCGGAGCGAGGGAGAGAGGGAGAGAAGGAGAGAGGGAGAGAGAGAGAGAGGGGCCCCTCCATCCATACGTATCCCAGCCACTCACCTCCAGCCAAAAAGAGGGGAGGGGAAGGGCCTCGATGGGGAATATACATTAAAGAATTATGTCAGTAAAATGTTAAGTGTTTCAGCTAGCTGCAATCTCCCATGAGACAAACTCAGCAGCTAGCCCTTTACAAAGGAGCATTGTGTGTGTGCATGTGTGCGTGTGTGCGTGCGCACACCCAAGTATTCCTTTTTGTCTGAAGGTAGATATTTCATAGTTTTAGAAGGGGTCAGAGAGGTAGCTTGGTGTTGACATGCCACTACTCTCACACAGCCACGTCACAGCACTGTCGTGCATGAATCTCAGTGTTAACATGCCACTCACGGGAGGGCTGTGTTTTAGTGCAGGTCTTGGTGTAGTATGCTCATGTTCCCTCATTTTCAAATGTTGTGTGTGCGTGTATGTGTGCTGTGGGTTTGGTGTGTGGCGTCTCCCCATAGAAGTGGATGGTTTGGGAGTTGGCCTAAAACAGTTTTAACACTGTTTGGACATCTATATCTATAAATAACACTCCTGGCAGAGTGCAGGTCTGTTCTGCCTATGATTATTCTGACACCGCTGGCAATCCAGCTTCCAGGACTGACAATGGTTTATTCTTGACTGGCTGACTTCACTTTAAAAACATCTAAAGTTGTTGGATTTCCTTTTACAGCCTGCTGTGAGCTAACAGCATCCTGACCACTATGTTTAGCGTTGACTATTATGATTATATTACTGCGGTTTAGAACCACACTGACCGGTCCTAAAACTGCACTTGATTCTTCTTCTTTAGTTCTGAATACATTATTGTGTAGCTTGATGGTCATTGAAGAGAACATGTGATTTCTGACATATTATGTACTGTATTTCCCCCCTGCTAAACATGTCTCCTCTCCTCTACAGCTGCGGAGCCTGAGCCCACCACGACTGGACCGGCAATGACCACACAGGCAACGGACAAACCTCTCACACACACAGAGAGACCTCGCACACACACAGATGGACCCCACCACAGACCACATACAGCTACAGACAAACACACAGACTCTCCCTACCCCCCAGCCTCGGTGCCGCCCACCTCCTTCCCCGATTACGATGTAGGAGACTTTGACAAAACCCAGGTCGAGTCAGTCCCCAGGGGAGACCGTCCCCTGTTCCCCCTGCCCTTCGCCCCCCTCCCCACCACCCGTTCTCAGTTCCCACACCTAGACATCGCCCAAGGGAGCGGTGGGAGCGGGGAGTGGACCACCAGTGGTGGAGAGGGATCCAGTGAGGGTCAGGAGGAGGGGGTAGTAGTGACCCCCACACACCCAGGGGTGCAAGGCTTCACCGCAGGGCCAGGGCAGGAGGGTTATCCAGGGTCGGTCATCCCAGAGGCAAGCCACCCAGACAGGGCCGGACACCCAGGACAGCAGCCTGCTGTGGTGTACAAAGAGGATGGTACAGGACCCGGAGTGTCTGCTGGAACACCGATCGACCACCGACCTGCCGCCACAGACTCATATGACGTTGACCAGTCAGAGGCCATCTCAGGGCAGGCCACGGTCACCAAACCACCTTTCCACATCGTCATCGTCAACGTGATGGAGGCCAACCAATCCGGTAAGAGAATACTGCTGGGAGACGATATTATTGTTGATTATCGTGATTTGATTATGATCTCACCTTTATTTTTCAAAAAAAAAAAAAAATCCTGCTGAATGTCTTCATGTAAAGTCAGTGTCTGGTCCTGTGTGTTGAAGCTCTGTTGGGTCTCCAGACAGACGTCTACTGTAGTGGGGCAGAGTGGTGTGTGGCAGACCTTGTGTGTAGCATGGAGAGGCAACAGACAGTAACCACTGTTACAGCAGGGCTTCTGCTGGACAGCTGTGTCCTCAACTGACCTCCCCAGTCACATCAGGCTGTACAGTCCATCTCCTTGCTGGATCCATATTTCCATCTTTCCAGTCATAAATATGATTTAAAAAAAGAACGAAATTAGCTCCCTTGTGTCTTTGGATGAATGATGAGGAGTCAAGGAAGCAAAGGTTGTGAGGTCATGATCTATCAGCCCCACCCCCGCCCCTGTTTACTGCAGAAACACACATGCAGGGAGATCAGAGCACAGCCGTAATTCGATGAGAGCTGTATGAGTGTTCTACTGTCGATTCCATGACTGTTCTTTTGTGTGTTCTACAGGTCTGTATGTGCTATGAGAGTTATATGTGTGCTGTAGTTCTACACTACATATTCTATGTGTGTTCCACAGCATGTTCTAGGAGGGTTCTTTCTCTGAGTGTTGTCAGTAAGCCTGGGCTGGTTTGTGATTGGTTGTGTCTGTGAGAACCGTTCAGTGTCACGATGGCTTGGATCAGCTGTGTTCTGTGTCGTGCATTACGGCAGTCAGTGCCTCCAGCAGCAACACATGGCGGCAACTACACAAGACTCTGCTCTTGATGTCTTCTCATTGTTTGTTGTCGTCTTCGTATAAAGACGTTGGTTGCTTCATCATTATCATGGGCATGCCATTTACAAGCAAGCTGACAGGACCGGTTTACATGTAAACCGATCTGCAGAACCAGATGTGGAAACGTATGAAGTCATTTTTTTCAACATCTCTGCTCTGCTTGGCCAAGCAGCCATTTTTCCAAGAGAAGCATATTGCGAAGACATCGTCACCGTCTTTCAGATGGTTCACAGACAGCTGTGTTGGCTAAAGACAGGATTCTAGCCCTTCTTTTAGACTTCCCTTCATCTTATTTCTCTCTCTCTCTCTCTGTCTAGTTGTCAACCACCCACGTACACACACCACACATACATCAAGCTGTATCCGTTTATTGGTGGTTTGATGGAGTGACAGCTACTCTCCCTGTGTAAGCAGGCACTCTGAGCACTCAGCACAGAACTCTGAGTAGAGAGTCGGAAACAGAGACCAGGCTTTCTTAATCACTTTAACTGCCCCTCTGCTATGGAGAGAGAGAGAGAAAAGAAGAGTACCGGTAGTTGGTAAATTGCCGGCGTGAACGTTGGTCTTTCTATGGATACTGACTCTGTATTAGTCAGTGGGCTTAACTTTGCATTATGATCACTCCAGCTCTCATACATTCTTACTCACTGCGGCTGGCAAAGTTAATGCTGTAATGTGTGTGTGTGTGTGTGTGTGTGTGTGTGTGTGTGTGTGTGTGTGTGTGTCTGTCTGTGTGTGTGTGTGTGTGTGTGTGTGTGTGTGTGTGTGTGTGTTTGTGTGTGTCACAGGCTTCAGTGACATGCACACAAACACACACAAATGACCCTGAGGTCAAATGGCAAAACCTCTTTTAGATCAATCAGCGATGTTATTACTCTCAACTAATTACTCTCTCTTTCTCCCTTTCCCCCTCCCCCTTTCTCATCTGTGCTCACCCAGACTCCCCTATCTCTCCCCCCTCCACAACCCCTCTCCAGATTAGGTTACTCTGTGTGTGTGTGTGTGTGTGTGTGTGTGTGTGTGTGTGTGTGTGTGTGTGGGAGTGCATGTGGGTGAGTGTGTGTGTGTGGCATATTGAATCCCATAGATAATATGTCATAACACAACTTGGACCTCTGTTGCTGAATGGCTTAGAGCCGCTCTGTTTCTACGCAGTTTGAGTAAATTGAAACATTTTAATATGAGTCATGAGTGATGGTCAAATCCTCCTATTTCTCATATTGTACATGTATCTGATTCAGGGCCACAAAGGGACATGGATGGAGCCATATGAATGGTCTGGACTCTCTCTCTCTCTCTCTCTCTCTCTCTCTCTCTCTCTCTCTCTCTCTCTCTCTCTCTCTCTCTCTCCCTCTCTCTCTCACACATACACACACACACACTCATTCAGCATGAGAGTAAAACTCTTTATTGCCCAAAACTACCATCCATCCAGTCACGGTGTGCATGCTTTTATTTGTCCCAAGAGAAACTGCTAACTTCAGGTTAAGTACAATACGTCCAAATGTATTTCAACTTTTAGCACCCGTTCCCACAATATAGGTTCCATGTGTTCTATAAAGAAATAATGAAGACACACAAACCTGCATTGTTCCAGTCAGGCCTCTGGCAGTGACAGACCCAACCGAGATCCAACACAGAGAACCGACGATTTACCTGATTATAACATAAAAGGATCCCAACTGCCTATTCCAGCCTTTGGGTGAACATTCTTACTGATTCTCATCAATGACATCGTAAAGGGCTTCTGCTTCTTCAGTCTATATATATATCTGTTTCCCTTTGTCTTTCTCCCATGATTAGGAAATGGTTGCTTAAAAGCAGAGAAAGAATCCATGGGTAATGAAGTTCCATTTGGCCTCCCTTACTCAAACATGTGTATGTCTCTGTGTTGTGTTTCCAGTGGATGACATCCTGAAGATCCTGGGCCAGCCCTTTGGGGTAGACGGACCACAGTTCCCCATCATGCTTCCCAGTGAGCACATCCTGGGCAGTGGGGACCCTGACGGTGGGGACCCCCCTCCCATCGTGTTCCCTCCCACAATCAGCTTCATCAACGGCAAACACCAGGTCAGAGGGTCATGATAATGACAAGTATGTTTAGTATGAGGGAGGCCCATGGGCAGAAATTGGGGATGCTTGACATAAAACATTCCTTCATTAGTTCACTCATCAATTCATTCATCCATCCATCTATCCAGGGGACCCTGGTGTCAGAGCACCCAGATGTGGAGCAAGAGTCGAGAGGGGACATGTTTGAGACGGCCACACCTGACAAGCTGGGAGGACTGGGGAGAGAGGAGGAGACAACTCCCTTTGACTATGAGGCCATAGAGATCCCCACAGGAGAGACACACACAGGAGAAACAAGACCTACTGACTTACACACATTCCCAGTCTCATCCCCTGCCACCCCTGACCACAGTTACACCGGCTCCCCCCGACCCTCCGAACATGGTCTCTCCCCCTACGAGGACATGGAGGGGTCGGCAGGCCATATCACTGATGACGAGGGGGGGGTGACACACGAGGGGTCTGCAGACGACGCCCATCCCACCCCAGCCTCCGACAGCCAATCGGGAGTGGTGACGGACGAGACAGAGATCGGGGGGACGGACTTCACGACACAACCTCCGCCTCAGACACACTCGACTGCTCACACCGGCGGGGACACACACGCCGGGGACACGCAAACGCCTGCACACGCACCGACCGACGAACACACTCCCACACGGCCCGAGGCGGGAGACTTTGAGGGGTCTGCATCGGCAGAGGAGGAGGGCTCAGCACAGGAGGTGTACACCCCCGAGGTACCCGAGCTCACTCGCCTTCCGCTCCCCTCCCACACCACTCCTCACCTCCCCCTGGGCCCCGTGGCCACGGAGGCTCCCCTGGTGGGCCCTGCTGTGGAGGCGGTGACAGAGAGCCACCCCACACACTCCACCACACACCCCACACATCACATCGCTGTGGAGGCGGTGACAGAGAGCCACCCCACACACTCCACCACACACCCCACACATCACATCGTTGACCCCACACATCCCATCGCTGTGGAGGCAGTGACAGAGAGCCACCCCACACACTCCACCATACACCCCACACATCACATCGTTGACCCCACACATCACATCGCTGTGGAGGCGGTGACAGAGAGCCACCCCACACACTCCACCACACACCCCACACATCACATCGTTGACCCAGCACACCCCACACGTCACATTGTTGACCCAGCACACCCCACACGTCACATTGTTGACCCAGCACACCCCACACACTCCCCCACACACCCTACAGGTCACATCATCGACCCAGCACAACCCACACAGTCCCCACATCCCACCGACCCAACCACCCCCGACGAGGTCCTGTCCACCCGCGCCCTCCCTGATTGGGCTCTGAGCCCTGACCCCGATGCCACCTTCCTGCCTGATGAGGTTGATTACGAGGGTGTGGTCAACCCTCCTCTCCTGGAGGCCGGCCCCCCTAAGTCTGAAGGACCCCAAACCACTGGGCAGCCGGAGACAGGCACTGACACGGCATACTATGTTGAGGCCAGCACTGTGAATATCGCAGGTATGTGTTTCCCCGATCACACATTGTGATTTCAACCGATGCTTAACCCTGGGTGAATGGTTCATAACTCAGCACTGAATCATATTGGAGTGTGAAAGAGCCTTGTTTGGCTCCTATTGACGATGACCATGATGTCATTCTTTCACATGTGTCTTAGGTCTGTTGCCCTGCTCAGACAGTGTATGTCTGAATGAAGCCTCCTGCTATCGGAAAGGGACAGACAGCATCTGTGTGTGTGCACCAGGATACACTGGAGAACACTGCGAGACAGGTACAAACACGCATGCTCACACACACGCATGTGCACACTCACGCATGTGCACACTCACACAGACACACACACACACACACACACACACACACACACATTGATGATTCTCTTAGTTAGTTAGTTTCTGTGTAATAATGATATTATTATAACAAACCTGTGTGTGTGTGTGTGTGTTTGTGTGTGTGTGTGTGTGTGTGTGTGTGTGTGTGCGCGCACGCGTACGCGTATAGATATAGACGAGTGCCAGTCTAACCCGTGTCATAACGGGGCCACCTGTATGGACGGGGTGAACTCCTTCACCTGCGTGTGTCTGCCCAGCTACTCAGGACAACTCTGTGA
>NC_137689.1:57950899-57953399 GCF_963989245.1 Nansenia antarctica
ACTAATGTTGAATACTGAGATCACTGAGATAGTTACACCGTGGCCCAAACCCTAACCCTTCAATTGGAGCAGGTCATTTAGGGAGGTTAGCTGGCTAACTTGTTGATCCTGCTCTGTGAAATTCACCTCCAGAACAGTCGTCATCCGTCAACACACAAATCCCTGAGTGTCCCTTTGACAGAATCCGAGTCCCCTTCTAGAGCAGCAGAGCCAAACCCTAGTAGAGCTGCCAGTGCTGCAGGCTGTCTTCATTTCTATGGTGCTTCATTGATCAATGCTATTGATTGGCCAGGCAGAGAGTCCTCTCACATGGTCTACTAAGTGTGATTCGGTCAACACCGCAGCCCTCAAGGACCAGCTCTTATTATAAGGGACACATTTCAATTCAGTGCCTTCTGATTGTTTGGTAGGAACATAATCCAACACAAAAGGACAGATACAATTGGCTTGCTACCAAAATATTGGACTGTGTGTTTGGGGACTATGCAATTAATCCAGTGTTTATTTGTTTTTGTTTTTTTATATAAGAGCCCATAGATTATCTATCTAGATATGTAAAGATATAAGATTATTGCTATTGTATAGAGGGTCAGAAGGAGGAGCATGCATGTAACAGCATCCATGTAAATATAAAGATTTAGTTTTTTTAACGATTGCTGCTCATACAAGTAGTATGTGATCGTTAGTCCATAGTTTTATTACAGATATACAGACATTCATGGCCTGAGAGTCAGAGTCTGCCTTGGTTTTACACAATAGGACAAAGAGATGTACGAGACTGTACGGATAAAATGACAAGAGAGACTGCATGTTCGATAGGTATGGGAGCATGGAGGAGGGGGTTTGGGGAGTCTAGGTGATAACAGTACTAAACATATAAAAAGCGAACCACAATTCATCACCTGCATTGCTCATCCATCATTGTGTACTATACAGATCTTCACCTTCAACAAAGTTTTTTTTTAAAAGGGAGTGAGTTTTATGTTTAACCAATTTAATACATGTTGTTGTTTGTTACACATTATGTTTGCAATGATGAAGAGGGAAAGGTAGAGTGTAATGAATGTCAGGTGTGTGTTGTGACTAGGGACATTACACATAGGATATAGGATAGAAGTTATATATGAAGCCATATCGGTTTAATTTATTGCATACGTTATAACTATGAATGGACTGTGATATTGAATTAAGGTCATTAGAACCGAAATTATTCTGATAACGATGACTTCTTCGCTGTTTACAGATATCTGCCTTGTTGTACCGTGCAGAGAACATGTATCTTATCATTATGTTGCCTTTGTGTGTTGTATGTTGCACATAATCTGTTTAGCAAAGTAATCCAGATGTATTTGTTCATGTGCTGTGCTTTGGCCTCAGTTCGTGCCTGAGAATCACCCCAACTACTCTTGACCAAACACACTTTGAGAAATGCTCAAAGACACTTGAACAATGACCTTTATTGTAGCTTTATTCCAGAGGACAGTACAGTAGGTTTTGACTTGTTTTATTGTCCCACCCCAGAAGTTCTCAGATTTCATCTGTTCTGTTAACTCTTTGCCTGTGTGTTTATGTGTGCATGTGTGTGTGTGTGTGTGTGTGTGTGTGTGTGTGTGTGTGTGTGTGTGTGTGTGTGTGTGTGTGTGTATGTGTGTGTGTGTGTGTGTGTATGTTTCTACCCCAGAAGGTGATGGGGATACTGTATCTGCTGTGGCATGGGAATGTGATTTGTCTGAAAAGACATTATTTTAATATTTAGCTTATCTGTTGATGTTGTGTGTCGCCAAAGAGTTTCACTAATACTGTACCTATACACCCTCTGCTCCCTGTCAACTTCTGCTGTCTGTGCAATAAAGATAAATATGATAACAGATATTATCCACTGTGCATCATTAGACTCACATCATTATATGATAGGCAGAAGTACACTCAAATGTATTCACTGGAAAATGTGGCTACCTTTTTCCCCATTCGTTTAGTTTTTCAATACAATTATTGAGCACTTCAGATATCACTGCAGAGTGAAAGATAGAATTGTCTATGGTGATAATTTCTGTAAATGTTTGGGACAGCACAAAACATTCCTTGGAAATGTTTCAATCCAGCTTTGCCATAAATAGGCCTACTGATTCCCAATAGAGGACGATATTTAAGGTTTGGTAATCCCAGACACATCTAGTGGTGTACTCATTTCATAGAAGTGTGTATGTGTGTGTGTGTGTGTGTGTGTGTGTGTATATATATATGTGTGAGGTCACGATTGAAGGCTGTAAATTGAGGCTATAACAAAACTAAACAAAAAAAAAAGTTTCAGAATAAAAGTCAGATTTTCTTTTTCAGAATAAAAGTCAGAAAAAAAAGTTTCAGAATAAAAGTCTGGAAAAAAAGTATTGCGCCATCTTGTGGAATTAAAGTGAATAACAGTGAATAAAATAAAGTGAATAACGTCGAATAACAGTAAAGTCAATAACAGTAGGGGCTGAGAGCAACCTCACGGAAGAAC
>NC_137689.1:57958399-57965899 GCF_963989245.1 Nansenia antarctica
CGATGCCCTTTAAATGCAGTGGGACCTGAAGACCTATCTGAGCCATACAAATCCTTCCTGGACAATGTGAAAGCTTTCAGGGAGTTGAATTAACTGCCAGTACCACTCACTTTAGAAGAGAACATTAATGTGCACCAGTTAATTACACATCAAGCAGTGGCATAAATCTTGTCACACAAAATTCAATCAGAACAAACTGGAAAGAGCAAGGAAGAGGGAGAGAGCTGGATCGTCTGAGACCCCTGCTACAGATGAGAAACGACCTCGACAACGCGAGCCACTGGACAAGATCACATGTATATTTTGCAGAAAGTCTGATGGACATCTTCACAAGTTCATGACTCTCAAGGCAGATGACAATGTCAGGGTTATGGCCACAAACCTGCAAGAAACTGAATTATTGACCAGAATTGTGGGTGGTGACCAGTGGCGTACCGCAAAATCCCGAGGCCCCCCCGCAAGGTGGCGGCGGGGGCCCTTTCGCAACGGAGGTTAAAAAAAACGTGCGTTTTTTAGAAGCCGATGCGTTATTGACGTTGCGAAATTTCGCAATATGCACTCTACATTCTAAATGCTTGACTTAGTGTAACAGGGTTATAAATTATATTTAAGTTATAGGTTGAAGTTCATCAAAATCGTTTGCTTTTTATCATTTGGTTAAGTGTTTTGAATTAATTTACCCATGGCTGCATACGGTGTGTAGTGCCCCTAGTGGTGGTTGGACTGGCCGCGTTTAATGTTATGACGAAGGCCACCGTAGATCACCCCTTTCGTCTTTGTGAGCGGTTGAGATGGTAGGTTAAAGTTTGTGCTCCGGTCCCATTTTATATTTCCTTTGATAAAGAGTTGCCACTAATATAAACCGAATGTATTATTTGAGATTAATGTTTACCATTGGTTTTTATGCCATTACTTTTGAGTTATGTTTTGTTTATTTGTATTTTATGGATGGATAAAGTTGTGAGCTAGTTAGCGTGAGCTAAGATGGCGGCAATGTGGCGTGTTCTGAATGTATTGTTTTGCTGACATGCAGGGGCGAGAGCTGTTTTGTGCTGGAGCCTAACATTAAATAACCACCATTTTGTTTGCACATTCAGGTATGTTGTATGTATGGGTATGGTTTAGTCTTGTGTGTTATAATGATATGAATGGTATGATAACTAATAATTATTTGATGTTATGACAAAGGCAGAAGCCCTTTCGTCTTTGTGAGCGGTTGAGATGGGGTGAGAGCTGTTTTGTGCTGGAGCCTACCATTAAATAACCACCATTTTGTTTGCACATTCAGATAAATAAACAGCTTGAAAGTGAACCTGTGTGCCTGCCTGGTCTGTCCGGATTGTGAGGGGTTACATTAGCAAAAGGTACAAACAAGTGAGAGCAATAGCCTATAACTAAAACCAAATGGTAGACTACATCAGTAGAATATATTATAAGTAGAAAAGTACAAGCTTTATTTCTTTTAACAAAGTGTGGTGTGCACAGCAGCGCGATATCTGTAAACATACAATCTGTAGACTCTCCGCTAAGGGTTGCCAGATGGGATTGAGAATTTCCAACCTAACCAATCTAAAAACTTCTAATTGGCCAGGGTTAGTCAAATCCTTTGTTGGACATCTCGTTTCTTAAGTCCTGGTATATTGTGGCATTTCCACCCACACACCCACAATGATTTTTTCTATAGGAAATAAACGTTCTGCATATTCTATCTAGCGGTGGCTGTGTTGTTGCTTGTAACCATCCATAATGTACAAATGATACAGTGATGCAATGATTTACAGTTGTGATAATGATGATTACACATTATTATATAACTGCTTATCCAGGTTTAAACTAGGTTTAAAATTACAGGTGCAACAGACTTGATTTAAACCAGGTTTAAACCTGGATTAGCAGAGGTTTAGATTTAAACCAGGATTAAATTAAACTAGGTTTAAGATAGGTTTAAAGTTTGGTGCAACAGGATTAGTAGATAAACCTTGATTTAAACCAGTTTAAAAGGTAAACCACATTGGTGCAACCCAGCCCTACTGTCCCGGGTCGCTCCAGGTATGTTGTGTATAATGGAGAAGCGTTTCTGAAAATATGGTACGGGTAGGATACAAATGCGTGCCGTACCGAACCGTACCGTACTGGTAGAAAGATTTCAGAATAAACGTTTTTTAAAAAGAGTCTCAGAATAAAAGTCAGAAAAAAAAAGTTTCTGAATAAAAGTCCGGGAAAAAACATGTTTTTTCATAACCTTATCGTAACATGTATTCTTACCAGTAGCAGCTAGTCAAAACCATATCATTTACTGCTTTTTATAAAGCGATAAAAGTAATATTGAGCAGAATTAAGTTCAGCCTACTGGTCCGGCCCTCCACAATAGTCCCGGTTTCTCATGTGGCCCATTGTGAAAATGAATTGCCCACCCCTGGTATAGACCCTAGGCCTAATGGATTTAATAGCCCCCCCACTCAGTATCACCACCAGCCGCCACTGGAAACCAGTACACAAATACCATCAAATAAAAGCTGAGAATCTGTACTTTAGCCACAAAGCAGTGTTTGATTTCAAATCCAAACTTTTGGAGTGTAGAGACGAGATAAGAAAATGTCCTTCGCTGTCCCATTACTTACACTGGGTACATGTGTACAGAATATCAGTAGTTGGCTCAGAGCCAATTATTTACTGTACATTGTAATATCAAATAGTGCACATACATTTTAGAGGTGTCCTAGTCGCACTGTTTTGTTGGCCTCCGTCAACGCAAAGTTGCTATGAGAGCCGCCGATGCCTTGGTAGCAGGTCTCAGTGTGATGCCTTGGTAGCAGTGCTCAGTCTTATTCAACAGTTGCATGGCATCCGTCTATAGGAAGTGGAGAGACCTGTAGGGGAAGCTGCTCTCATTGAAAAATAATCGATCAGAATAAGCCTGGATTTTCCTTTAGCGACGTTGATGGAATACCCCCTTGACCGCTTTGTTGAGCTTCTCATAGAAGTTGAAGTTGCTGGTGAAGGTTGCTATGGCAATGTTGTCCTGCGTGCCGGCCCCAGGGAAGAGGGTTCCAGCACGTCCGTCCGTTCTTCCAGGCCTCAAAGTAATGATGGTCTGTCATTACTTTGTTACTTTATTAGTGTGCTTGCTGTAAACACAGGGATGGGCAACTTGGATGGCATGGGGGCCACACAATTTATGTACTGGCCAACAGGGGGCCGCAGACTCACTTAGAAGACACACGCACTCACACTCACACAAAATAATGTTAAGCTTTTAACTTATGTGGTGTATTTTACCATGAATTGCATTAGGGCCCAAGGGGGGTTTTATGGCAGCCAGCAAGGCGCCCATAGGGGTTGGGACCATTGTAAGCAACCACACACACACATACTTTGAGTCTCACCCCTCCTGACTAAGTTTAAATTACTTGAAACACACACATACCATGAATTTGTATAAGGCTTTGTAATATTTACATTTACATTGTTGGCATTTGGCAGACGCCTTGTCCCAAGGCAACTTTCTTGTAAATACTTGCAATACTTGCCTGACCGCTCCTTTTCTCTGAAACAAGGGGGTCTTACGACAGACCACATGGTCAAACACACACACACACACAGACACGCACACGCACGCGCACACACATACACACACACACAGAGGTTGAGGAACGATCGATCAGCTCCTTATTAGGGCAAAGGCTAAGGAGGAAGGGTCATCATTGGCCAAGAACTATGGAACAAGGATTGAACTGATACTGTGATGTGGTTGGCTCAAAGGTGAGCTGGGGAGGTATAAAACTTGAAGAGACACAAGGATCATTCTCTTTGTCCTCGGAAAACCCCCACCGTGATGCCCTGTGTTGATGACCTGATCCTGTGATGACCTGATTGCTGTCTTTTTTGAATAAACAGTCTTACTCTTTGCTCAAGACTTTTCCTCATTTTTGACAATCATCAGAAGACGAAAATATACAACACTTACATGTTCAATATCAAGGGATGGCGTTTATACTTGGTTTAAATACCCTGATATGGGTTTTGGGGCAAGCACACTTCACAATTTCCACAGAAATTGTTCCTCTAGTTCAATTGTCTTACCTCATCCGAACCCAATATATTCGATTGTTTTACTCCATTGTAAACAAACACTTTATAGCTTCAACGTATGGTTAAAACGATCATTTTGTGAAGGGAATGTCCTTGCATCCTTTCCTTCCTTGCATTTCTCCAGGTGTGGGATCTTAAATGGACTGACTAACGCCTTATTCCAAAGCGCTTTACAATGGCCTCTCATTAACCCCTTCACACACCAATGGCGGCAAGCTACCATGCAAGGTGCCGGCCCTCTCAATGGGAGCAGTTTGGCGTTCAGTGTCTTGCCCAAGGACACCTCGACATGTGGCCAGCCGGGGTTCGAACCGCCGAACTGTCGACCTTGCGATCATTAGATGCCAGCTCTACATCCTGTGCTACAGCCGCCCCATCTTAAAATAACGGATTTTATAATAATATTCTAATTTAGAATTAGAATTCTAATATAATATATATAATAATTTTAAATAACGGATCTTAAAATAGCACTCCGGAAACCAGCAGGAAAATATGAAACAACACGAATAAACCAACATCTCTCCCTGATGCCGTCATCCAGCTCCTAAAACAATCCTGTGCTTTGACAACCATTTTGCAGTTACAAGATCAACGGACAGGACAGAAACACCATGAAAGGTCCTCTGTATTTCTGTATTCCCTTAACTGGTGGGTAAACACTTGTGCAAATGTTCCTCCCTGTGGAAATATATGCATTACTGCATTACTGAGCTGAGAGGCCTAGTCTCTACAGCTGGCAGTCAGAGTGGAGAGGCCTGTCCCAAATCAACCTCTAGCCCTCCTACACACTTCCCTTAGCCACTAGCCCAACTCCTCGGCACATCCCATTACCCCTGCTACTAAACTCTCCTGCTAACTTTTCCCATGTTTGTTGTGTTATAGACTCCATTTAAAATGGATTAAATAAAAATAATTTGCCATTAATCCACACACAATACTCCAGAATGACAAAGTGAAAACACTTATTTTTTTAATTAATAAAATTGAAATACAGAAATACCTCATGTACATAAGTATTCAGACCCTTTGCAATGACACTCTTAAATGCAAAAATGTCATCAACAAATCACTCAATAAGTTGAATTGATTCCATCTTAATGCAAGGGTAATAGTTAATGTAATTTTGGAATCAATATATTTGTTATTATAGGGTCTCTGATTTGCATAGGAATCAATTACACACTGAGTGGATCAAGTTGTCATTACAAATTGAGTGAATGGAGAAGAACAAAACTGCTCAGGAATGTGACCCTGAGGCCTGGGGAGACTTACAAAAATCTACCAAGTTGAATGGTGGAGAGGAAAAAGCACAGTCGATGGGACAACATCATTTCAGTCACTCTACAAAATTGGTCTATAACCTTGTAAGGATCAAAAGACAATGCAACAATTTGCTGAGTTGGTAGTGACATCCTAATCTACACAGTGTGTAATTGATTCCTATGCAAATCAGAGACCCTATAAAAACAAAGATATTAATTCCAAAAGTACATGAGCTATTGTTCTTGAATTAAGATGGACTAAAAAACATCATATCAAATGTCATTTGTTGATGACATTTTTGCATTTTAGCACATTTTAAGAGTGTCATAGCAAAGGGTCTGAATACTTACGTACATGTACTACATGGGGTATTTCTTGTATTTCAGTTTGAATAAATGTACTGAAATGTCTAAAAACGTGTTTTCACTTTGTCATTCTGGGGTAGCCTATTATGTGTGGATTTATGGCAAATTCTTTTAATTTAATACATTTTAAATTGAGTCTATAACTATGGCGTTATTCATGTGCCACATTTATTTCTAGACATTTTTTTTTTTTTGCGCAAAGGAAAATCGATTTTGAGCAAAAGAAAAAGGATTTTTCAAACTGCCTGGGTGGAAAAGAGGCTTCAGTGGCCGTCGGTGGACCTCCAACTCCACCCAGCAGCATGTACAATGTACACAACTATTTTCAGGGATAATAAGAAGCAGAATCAGGAATACTTATTTATTGTTTTATTTTCATCTTGTCTTTGGGTCCAAAAAGTTCCTTACATAGTTACAAACAATACTTCCTATGAGTAATGCCGTACGTACACAAGATAGGAGGGAATAGATGATTGCTTGGGGTTTCCTCAAATCTTTGACAAACACACATTACACAGTTCATTTTATTGTATGTTACCAACAATACTTGAACTACTTGAAGGTCCATGGACAGGTGGATGGAACAGTGGCTCTGCTTTCATAAAGATATAACTTTCTCTCAACTCTATCTGGCTGATATCAGAGTTGTTGTTGTGGCTTGTAATTGTTCTTTCCAAACTCACTTGTTGACAAGGAAAACAAGCTAGTAAAATAGTTAATGTTTTCTACTGCTATTCAGCACTGACTCCTCAGTAAGACATCTACTAGGGTTGAGTTAGTCAATGGTAGAGCCAGCTAAAGCTAACTCAACACTGTTGGAAGAAGCTGATGACCTAAACCTTGCTCAGAGCCAGCTGGGACTGTCTGCTGTGTGCTCATAGCATGTTAGTGAGCTCTCACCCTTCAGAGTGTGCTGTGCTTAGATGGAAATCCCACAAACATGCAGGAACTACCGGTAATGGTATAGTGTGGTTTCACCATCGTTTTCTGTGTAATTCTAGAGTGGGCCGTGTATGCTTAAAGCCCATCACTGCTCAGAGACCCGGGTTAACACATATAACTGGGTCTGCTCATTCACTGTAAGAAACTATTTCTATAAAAAAATAGCAGTTTATGGCTGAAACGTGAAGATTTACACTGCAAGAGCTGCTTTGCCTTGAGATGTATGCTGTTTGTAGAAGCTAAAAGTCATGCTCTGTGGTCTAAGGCCAAGCCAAACATGAAGACACAGCCGCCAGGATCTAATGCACAGAGCATACTGTAGGTTTTCCATGTCACAATTACTAATCAACACAGTGACACAGTACTGTATTTATTAATGCCAGGCATATTCTGTTGCTGCTACGGTCTTACTATTGTTTGCCTTGTCCCCTCTAGGCCACCGTAGGTCTTTAGACATACTGTACACTCAATTTTCAGTGCAACGTTTCATGTCCTTGTTTGTGTTTCTGGGGTTAGAGTGAACTCCTCAGCACTGTGACTGAGCTAGGGATTCTGGGATCGTGTGGTTGAGAAAATAAAACAATAATGTAAATATTTCTATATCAAAAACATCCATTAACAGAAATACAGTTCTAGATACTCACATTCTAAATATTCATAGTTTAAAAAACCTAAGCGATGCTAATGGTTGTCTGATCCTTTTTTAAATTTTGATCAATTTCTATAATGACACTGATGTTTGGTCCGCACGCATCACGTTTGTATCAAAAAATAAAATACTCAAAAGTATGATGAAATACATGACACCGTAATAGCACCCTGCAAAGATGAACAG
>NC_137689.1:57968399-57973399 GCF_963989245.1 Nansenia antarctica
ACAAGATGAAGAGGGATTAGTCTGTGATGTCAATAGCTGTCTCAGATATACACTTCCTGGTTTCGCTGTAGCTCCAACTACAACTGCAAGGGAGTCCAGTTTTACATTATGGTGAATCCTTCCATCAATCTTTCCAATGATGAGCTTCATGATGAGAGTCCATCCTATGTCATACACCAATCTGTTTCCTACTGTACAAACCAGTGTGGACTGTGACGGGCTGTCATTGACATCTCTACCAATCAGAATCAGAATCAAGTTTATGGTTACATCCCATTATACAAGTATAAGAGAGTAAAATTCTTAGGCTTCAGTTCCTCGACATTGCAGCAACAAGAGAAAATGTGTTCTATATAACAGCAGCAGTTATAAAAAGATAAATAAGACAGACAGTCTCAGAAAGACAACAATCCTACTTCATCTGACTCTGAGCCCACCTCTCTCAGGAAGTCTGAAGTCAGCTTGGTCCATTTGATCCTCAGTTTGGGGTTGGGGGCCAGCGACACATCCCTGTGGTACTTACAAGGCAGGGTGGCGTTCCCCCCTCGCCTTGACACCACCTTGGACTGCTCCGTCACCACATTGAGCTGAGGGCCATTCTCTGGAATACGGAAAGAAAAGGGTGGTTAGCAAAATATTGTTCTTCTGGCTGATAGTCAGTAGTGCACAATGCAATCACCTTCATCTCCCCCCCCCCCGCCTTCTCTAGCTGGTTGTTTCTCTCTAGCTCTCCCAAGCAGTAACAACAACAGCCCCCCTCCCATGGTATCATACCTGTTTGTTCTCAGTGTAGGCTATCACATATGCAATTGATTAACAAGTACTGGGCTTGGAAGCAGGGGCTTGCTCAATACTTAAATAGTTCCAGTGTTCAGTGGAAATTCAGTGGAACTGAGTGCCCCATCGCAAACACTGCCAGACTTTGCTGTAAACACCACAATTGAGCATGCTATTCATCACTGATGTAATAACTGGGATGGGTGTATCTGGAGATCACAGCGGGTAGTCATATGAGTTCCCACACATCTGCCTGCTGTATGAGATTGACACAAACACATACACACACATACAAATTGTTGACTATATTTACAAACACAAACCCCCTTCCGAATTCAACACAATTTGGTTTCATGGTCTCTGTAATCTAGCGTGACCACTTGAACATTACCTCATGCATTTGGTGCTTACCCTATCCTTACTTCCTGATGTGAAGCGAATCGATAACTGTAATATCTACAGGCACTTTCAAACAAGGTCGTGGGACTCCTTTAATGAACAACATGGGCAGGAATGAAGCAGACACAGGGATGGCGTGTATGTGTGCCTTTCTCCATCCTCTATAAGCACAGCCCTAACCTAAAGGGGGTAGTGGTGGTCTAGTGGATAGTGAGTTGGACTTGTGATCGGAGTTCAAATCCCGCCTGAAGCCACACCACTACTAGTGTGCCATTGAGTAAGGCACTTAGCCCTCAGTTACTCCAGGGGGAATGTCCCTGTAATTCGTAATTGTAAGTTGCTTTGGATAAAAGCGTCTGCTAAATGGCAAAATTAAAATTAATTATTAAACACCACAGAATGTCTCAGATCTGGATCTTCTGAAGGTTCATCTTCTCCTCCCACACAGCAACTAAAGACCCCCCCCCCCCCTCATTGTTCCTCTCCTCTGTAGTATGATCCTCAGATGACCCCTGACCCCGACAGAGACGTAACACTGCCTCTCCTCTTGTCACACTGCTTTGAGATGAGACTGTCTGATCACCCCAGGGGCTCACCTCGTCTGCTACACCAGCATATGCTGTCTCACCATGCTGTGCTGCTCGTGTGTGTGTGTGTGTGTGTGTGTGTGTGTGTGTGTGTGTGTGTGTGACTGATCTCCCTCCCTGAACATCTCATTATAGTCTCCCCGGGCTCAGCTTGCTACCACAGCTTTTTTCTCAGCTCTACTACAGTCGCTGGAAGGTTATGCTCATCATCAGATTGCATATCGAAGGAATTGCTTTTGGCACAAAGCGAATTCCCTGACATTGGACCCTGGCCCCAACACTGACCCACCAATCAATGCACATTGATCCTACAGAACAGGGGTAAAGAGATGATGAAGTGAGTATGATTTCCTCTCGGCTTAGTGAATCCACAGCACCCACCTGCATTCTAACCGTTACACTGAAACTCTTGTGTGCTTCCCTTTATTCATGTCTCAGCCGTCCTGCAATCTGCCTCTATGGCCTCAATAAAGGCTGATAACAGATAACCTTACCTACCACACAGACCCCACATAGCTGCTTTATCTCTGATTCAACGAGATGAGCGTGCACACACACACACACACACACACACACACACACACACACAAACACGCACACACACAACGACCATAGAGATAAGCTGATGTCGGGTTATCACAGGCGACACCTCGGGAATGTGTGTCATGAACAAAACACAGAGACAGGCTTATCTCTCTCTCTCTTTCTCTCTCTCTGTCACACACACACACACACACACACACACACACACACATACATACAGTATATCCACACACAGGCATGCCTACCTGATATATATATGGTTCTGTAGTTCTCCAGTTCAGGGTACGCCAGGTCAAAGTCGTCTAATGCTGCCACGCTGAGAGAGACAAGGGCACATAGCAGCACAGGAATCATCTTCTGTTACCACACCAGGGGTTTCCTCACTGCAGAGAGAGAGAGAGAGAGAGAGAGAGAGAGAGAGAGAGAGAGAGAGAGAGAGAGAGAGAGAGAGAGAGAGAGAGAGATGGGTGGAGGAATTGGCAGATGTCAGATGAGGGAATGATAGAGGGGGGGGTGGGGGTCAGAGAACTCACATGCACCTGCAAAAAAAAACACACCAGCATATACACATACTTTATCTCCATGAAGTGTTGCAGCCTTTTAACATGAAGGGTTTAACCCCCTTACATCTTCTACTATGTACAGTGTGTGTGCGTGCGTGCATGTGTGCGTGTGTGTGCGTGTGTGTGTGTGTGTGTGCGTGACCTGCTCAGAGCACTCCAGTGTTTCCATCTGCAGTGCTGTACAGTACCTTCCCCCAGCCCACAGAGAAGTCTGATTGCAATGGGAATGCAGCACTTTCTGTGTCCTTGTCACAGTGCAACAACCCCCCCCCCCACACACACACACACAAACACACACACACTCACACATATATACAGGGGCATATATAGGGCAGTGACACAGGAAAAGAGAGAGAGATTACTATAGCATGGTGTGAGTAAGCACAACTCAGTAGCCCGGTAGCAGTCCTCACGACAGTACACAGTATTATTATCCCTCTGCTTATCACAATCACTATCTTCACCTTCATCACCGCTATCACATACACAGTCACATGAGGCAGACACATCTGCCTGTACATCCTACAGTCTGAGAGCTGGATCGCCGCTGCTACTGCGCTGTGCTGTACCTCAACTGGAGCCTACACTACAACATATATAGAAGCTGGACAATACGTACTCGTACTCACACACACACACACACACACATGGACACTGTAAAAGATGCGAGAGATAACATACCATGCCTTAAGCAGTCATAAGCCTGAGAGCAGGAGGGAAACTTTGCCAAACACACTTTCCTCTTCAGTGCAGGATATCCCCACACACGCACGCATGCAAGCAAACGCAAACACACCCACACTTTCCACGCCTCACCTACAGTGTCCAAACCTCAGCCCCATCCCTCCACACACGTCCCAAAAGGAGGAGAGGAGACTCACCATGTCAACACAGCACACAAACTCCTACCCTGACTCCCAGGATAGGTTGCTCAAGGAAGTAGCTTGCGTGTCGTTTAGCAGCGTCCGTGTGTGCGTGTGATTGTGTGTGTGTGTGTGTGCGTGTGCGTGCGTGTGTGTGTGTGTGTGTGTGTGTGCATGTGTGTGTGTGCGTGTGTGTGTGCGTGTGTGTGTGTGTGTGTGTGTGTGTGTGTGCGTGTGTGTGTGTGCGTGTGTGTGTGTGCGTGTGTGTGTGTGTGTGTGTGTGTGTGTGTGTGTGCAGTCAGTATGATTGATCCGCTGTTTGTTTTTTTTCTTTCTTCATTCACTCCATCCCCTACTGCTGACGCACTGGCCCACAGTGCCAGGTAGAGCTTCTGCAGTCAGCAGAAGAGCTCTGCAGCACACACACACTCACACACACGCTCACGCACGCACGGACACACTCACACACACACTCACACACACACCACCATCTACCTCCTCCCAACCCGAAAATAGTAATTACGCACACCAGGATGGGAGGAGTGATAAGAGAGATAGAGAGAGAGAGTGAGAGAGAGAGAGAGAGAGAGAGATGTCCTTTCCTTTACAATAACTTACAGTAGAAGAAGAGTCTTCTGAGTCTGTTCTCTCTGCAGGATAAGGAGCTAAAGTGTAAAATAAGTCAGAATGAAGTAGAGCGGGAGATGAGGGAGAGAAAGCAGGAGAGAAGGGGGGATAGAGAGAGAGAGAGGGGGGGTGACAGAGGGAAGAGAGAACTCCTCTGCAGCAGCATAAGTGATGCAGAGGACTTTTAGCTCAGTACCAATAAGACACGCTACATTAGTCTTAAAACAGACACGCTAAACACACTCTGAGGTCTTTGTGAGAGAGTACTTACAGCTGGACGTGTGTGTGTGTGTGTGTTCTCCCAACCAATAAATCCACGAAATCTTTACCTACAAGGCAAATTGCTGTCAAACCAAACACACACACACACACACACACACACACACACACACACACATGCATGCATGCACATGGCAAACACAAACACACACAGACACACCAGGCATATGTACTGCACATTTGTTTTAGTGACAATGGCTATTGTCGGCAGTGCAGACATTCCCCTGGGACCAGCTGTATAGAGAGTAAACAGACCTGTGTTTTACAGGCCAGGTGTGTGTGTGTGTGTGTGTGTGTGTGTGTGTGTGTGTGTGTGTGTGTGTGCGAGCGTGTGCGTGCGCATGCGCGTGTGTGACTCACAT
>NC_137689.1:57978399-57985899 GCF_963989245.1 Nansenia antarctica
GTATAGCTTTTCCCCTCCTGCACAGGGTTTACTGCCAAGTCAAGTCAACTGCTGTTCAACACGTCATTAAGGTCATTGATTCAAACTGGTAGCTAGTTTACTATTCCCTCTCTCATCTAAGACCAGACCTTATGTTTGTAGTGTTTGGGTCTTAACTACACTGTCCACACACCCAGTGGCCAGGCCCATTTCCCCCCCTCTCAAAGAGCCTTTATGTCAAACATAGTAACCTACTCTTGGGTTAGAGAATGAACATAGTAACGTTTCTGTGGGCCTACAGGTCTGGATGCAGGGCTATTCTGATGTCATAACCTCACTTCAAATAGTCCTCTCAGCTGTGTAGGAAACTGCTTCTTTAATTAGGAGAGAGAAAAACGCTGGAAAAACGTATGTGGCCTGAATGGAATAGACACTGTTACTTGTGAAAATGTGTGTGTGTGTGTGTGTGTGTGTGTGTGTGTGTGTGTCTATGTGTGTGTCTAAATGGAACACAGATGCCATTACTGGTTGGTTGGTTGGTTGGGTGGGGTGGGCCTTTAGGTATTTAGTCTTGGGTGGGGTATTTGTTAGAATGCTGAGTTGGAGCCTTAAATATTCATAAACAGTTATTGCACAGCGGATATATTTTCCCCGGCGGTGAAAGCGGTCTACCCTTCAAACTGGTCTACCCACCCACCAACACACAAACAAATACACACACACACACACACACACACTCGTCAGTAGGTTTTCTGACGTCACCCTCACACCACCGTGGATGTGACAAAGAGTCCTCAGTATAGAACACACCAGGTCTGTGACTGCTGGGCTGGGTGGTAGTTGTAGGGCTGGATGAGGGGGAAATGAGCCCTCTACCACAAGAGGTATGGAATCCAATCACTCCAATTCATCTCTCTATTCCTCCAATCCTTCCATTTAAAAGCTTCTATTAGGACAGAATGAAGGACAGGAAGTGATGTTTCTGGGGTTAAGGAGCCTTCATCTGAGTGGAAGAGAGACTCAGAGTCAACACAGACTAACCTCTGTGAGACAGGAGCAGGGGATAGTAGGGTAGTCCACAATACCTTAAGATGACGTCTACACTCTGGCGTCATCCTCTCTGATGCACCATAGAAGAAGAAGACTACTGAAAGCAAGAATTATTGGCATTGACTATTTCTATCGGCCAAAAAGATTTTCATCTTTAACTCCAGGAAACACAAGCAATGAATTCGCCCTATTGCGAAGCTTATCTCTGACAAGTATAGAAGTTGACGCTGAGCACAGATCAGGTCAGAGATAGTTTAACCTGCCCCAATCCTGGCTACAGTCCCCCCCTGAGGTTTAAAGGACCCTTATCCATTAGAGGGAGGACCATCAAACTGACCCATGTCTGATAAGTGTCTTCTCTAGCGTCATTTTAATTCTCCATCCTGCTCCTAAAGCATGCATGTGGGGGAACGTCAGAGGAGACCCCCCAGGAGACACCCCCCCCCCCCCCAGCTCCAGACCTGACACACTACAGGCATTAGGGTTGACACCCAGCTGTCTGGCTGGGACATCTGAGAGCCTCAGAAAGCTGAGAGTCCATTACTCACCCCTCTCACCATAATCCTGACCCTTACCCTCACCTTAACCCTCACCCTACCCATTCTGACAGTAACCCCCACACAGAGAAGGTCATTTTGTAGACTTCTCTCTCCAACCTCTCTCAAATCCAAATGATGCTGCTCTCTGCAAAAGGCTGGGTACAGAGATCAATACCTTGAGGCCAAGGGGCATCTCAATACTTGTCTCTTTTATTTCTTTAGATGGTTTGTAGATGTTTAGTAGACCCTAACCCTAGCCCTAACCTTAACCTTAACCCTTATCCTAACCCTAAACTTAACTCAAAACCTAACCCTAGCCTTAACCCTTACCCTAACTTCTACTTTTACCCTAAACCTAACTTTAACCGTAGCCCTAGCAAGCTGCTGCATGTCAACAGAGTTGCAGTTGATCATTTTAGATTTAGATCATCTATAGTAGAGCCCAATAAAACATGAATGTGTAAACCTCAGTATTGCCACATTTGCTCAAAAACAATGTTCATAATGAACATGGTGAAAGAGTGTTTAATTTATGACTTGAAGATTTAATTTATTCCAGTAGAGGGCATTGTTTACACATGTAGAATAGGTTTACAATATCCTATTTTGGTTGTAATTTTTTGGGCTGAAGCCATGATGTCAGAAGGACTATGATCGATTATGATTATGGATGACGTCAATTGAAGAGTGTTTACTGAATATGATTATGCAGTCCTTCAAAGCCCATTTAAAGTAGATCATGCATATTATAATCAGAATCAAATTTAGTATTTTGTTGCAGTAGCCACATTTTATAGACACTCGTTTAAGCTTTGAAACAAATACTCCTTCATTGTACTTGAATCTAACCAGGGATATGTTGGAAAAGTTTTGTCCTCCCACCAGCAGTTGCTACAACACATCTTGAGACACACACATACCCCCCCCCCCCCCCACACACACACACACACACACACTTGAACATTGCCCTCCTGTTTTAGACCAGTAGATGGCAAACTCACTCACTCCCTTGGCACAACAGAATCCTCTATTCATGAGGTAAATAAAGAGACGCATTATTAATTTATACCATTTACTCGCACACACATATGCACGCACAAACACTCAGCCCTCAATGTTTGTTTAACCAGCTGTTTCCCCCACACCTTTGCTTTTAACCCTCATCGAAGTGGGCCCTGTGTGTGTGTGTGTGTGTGTGTGTGTGTGTGTGTGTGTGTGTGTGCGTGTGTGTGTGTGTGTGTGAGATTGTGCGTGCGTACGTATCCAGATTACCCCTCTTTCACGAAAGAACATTCTGTCACTGCAGAGGGTCGACAGGCAGCCTTTTCACAGGGGGACGACAGGGGCCAGTGGGGGCCACAGACTGTGTGTGTGTGTGTGTGTGTGTGTGTGTGTGTGTGTGTGTGTGTGTGAGAGAGAGAGAGAGAGTGAGTCAGACTGGGGGGCCAGAATGGAGCCGCTCAGTCTAACTCCCTAGGAGCAACACAGAGAGAGGCTGTTGGGCTGAAAGCAACAAGCAGCAATATACAGCCCTGATGCACCCTGGCCTAATTCACTGGCCTCCGCAGCCACTTGTTGACCACAAATATGATAAGCTGTGCAACTATGATTGCAACTATGATAAACCGTACAGAACGACTTTTATTTAATAACTATATATATTACTGAAAAACCTCCAGAAACAATTTACACATCCTCAATGTATAACCTACTCTGTGAGTCATGGATCAGTTATCCACTTGAAATGCCGGTGGTTGTTTTGATAGTGACCTTTATTAGTGTCCCAATCCATCTCATTTAGACACAATTCATGGAGTCAGCTTGGAGAGACTGCAATTAGAACAATGGTTGATAACAACCCTTTCTTAACTATTCAATGCTGTAAATTGCTTTCCATTAAGACATTAACACAAGTAAAACCGCACTCAAGGACAATTGAGCCAGACCTAACCCTCAACAACACAGAGTGTAAACACCATCCTCATCTAACACCTCTGAGCCACTGAAACATAAAAACAGCTAAACGTTATAAGTGTATAATTTCCAAGAACCTTCATAAAAATATATATATGTCCAACCGGTTAATGTTCGTGCTGAGTATAAGGTAGCATATTTCCAAAATAATTGGAAGAAAATAATTTCATCATATTTAAATTGAGTCACTTACTTTAATGTGAGCTCATACGATTAACAAGTCAACAAGAGGATAACATCGTATAAAACATTGTAGGCCAAATATCTATTCTAACGCCATATATCTCCATATGAATCTGCGGAGAGGTAGCATACTATAGAGGAGATCTTACCGTATAAAGTTTCCAATGGTGAGTCGAGGTGACACTGAGAGCGATCAGAGTTTGGAATGAGCGCACCACCACCAGCTTACTGGCGCACAGCACGGGGAGGAAGAGCGTCACAGGCGATCGAAGACAGGCACAGGAAAAAAATTATAACGGTCATACAAGTCATACAAGCAGCTCTTGTGACTGTTTCAGGTGCGGCTATAATATAATCGACGCGTTCTCTACTGGCGCGCGGCCAGCTGTTGATGGTTCCGTTTCAGAGGCAGCAATAGTGTGTCTGTGGCCTCAGCAACTTTTGGAACGCAGGTGAATTTTGTAGTATGCAAATGCTCAGCAGTGAAACGGAATGCTGTTTACTGTGAATTGAACGTTGATCTCGTTTTGCGTGCGAGAAGAACCGATCGACTTCAGCTGGGGAATTGATCTTTGAGCTCCCCATCCCCACAAGCAAATTGCACTACACAAGGAGCACTGGCAAAAATCATGCCTGATTACTCCGAAGAGGTTGATAAATAGCTTTGTATGTTTAGTAGATACACTAAATGAACTTTTGACATTTCAGAACTCTTCTTCTCAATCTTAGCCAAGAATGTCTGAGAAACTAGTATCTACTCCCTTATTGCACAATATGCCACAACAAGATTGACTTGGCTGTTTACAATTGTCCACACACCCATCCCCTGATCCCCTTTCCAATCCCCCACCTCCCCTCCTCCCCCTTTTTCAAAATAGCTAAAGAGCCATGACACCACACATAGGCTACATACACACACACACACACACACACACACACACTCACACACACACACACACACACACACACACACACACACACACACACACACACACTTGTGACCAGAGTAAATTAACTGTGGTTACGTGAATTAGACTAGAGAGACTCTCGTGCAGTCAAGTTAATGCCAGTACCCTTTTGCCGATGATTGTGGCGCCAGACTTCATTCAGACACACACATCTGGGAACACACACACACACACACACACACACACACACGCATAACTGGTAAATTGACTCTGTTTGTGTTCGGCACACAAACACTCGTTACTCTGACTTGCGGTTGTGTTGTCGAGGGGTGTTTAATGGTTGGTTAGTCTGATGAAGAGACCCCCGCTGGGCTCTTCACTGCCCCCCTGGATGGACTGTGTCTTCATTGGAGCTGGAAGTGCCTGTAACAGGCAGTCTCTGTTCAGATGCTGTGAGAAAGCATCCTCCCTTCCTTGGAGCAGTCTCTGGTCTAAGGGGGACAAACCCTAACCCATAGGGAAGAGAATCTCCACATGTTCATGTTTTTATGTTGGCGATTCCAATCGGGGATTAATTAGGAACAGTTCCATGGGTGTTGATTCGCTGACGATGATTTGTCTGCTCAGTCTAACCTAACCACACACTGCTAAGACCGTTTCACAACACAAATAACACAAGAGATGCATTCTTACAGTACATTCTTCCTCAACATACTCCGCCAGTAACACACATACACACACACACACACACACACACACACACACACTCACAATGACCACACTACTGTATATCACTCTGTATATCATGCTGTATATAATTTCTGTATGTGGATAAATGTTTATTCTCTGCTAATGGGCAACAGATCGGACAGAATGGCTTTCTCAGTATTGTGTAACTCTAAAACAAATTGCCAATGAATCAGACCACAAATATTTCACATGAAAATACTTTAATTGTTGTAGAGAGGATACTCTGTCCCTTGAACAAACGTAGCTATTTTCCAAAACCGAGATTGAGGGCTGAGGAGATTTATGTATGTACAAGTTGTTTTTAAGGCATCACAGATGCTCTGTAACCAAGATGGTTGCACAGAGATGGTGATATATACTGTATTGTTCATGTATGTAAATCCTTTATGGATGAAACATTCTGTGGTAGCGTCAGAGTAAGCAACCGTGAGAAGTTGTGCCTGTTAGTCACACTAACCTTTACGCTAATGACATTGATAGTGGTGAGTTCATGCTGTACACAAGTCTTGTGATGTGTGTGTGTGTGCGTGTGTGTGTGTGTGTGTGTGTGTGTGTGTCCTTTTGAAAAGCCCTCACACATCCGTTCCTCTCAGGATACGGCTGTTCTAATCTAACAGACAAGGTCAGGGGTCAGCAGTCAGAACAACACCTGACCATGACATCACATGTTATTGTCATGATAAGTGTGGGACCGTGTTTCACCCGTGGTGGGTCACAGGTCTGTAGTTCTGGTCCTGGTGGGAATCAGAGTGCCACAGTTCAGTTCATCATCGGAACCACTCCCACACACATGATTACCTCTGCGCATGTTCATTGTCAATGTTTCAGTCAGTGACCTTTCTCAGGAAAAGGTCAGTGCCTTGTGCATGTCGTGAAAAAGGTCACAGACTAAAATGTTATAAACATTAAATGGTGTAGAGGTAATCGTGTGGGTGGTTCCCTTTCTAATGGGTACCATGGGGTAAAGGTATGTAAGTAGTTTACAGATAGTTTACATATAAACTGTAATAAACTGTTATAAATACATGGTAACCAGCATAACTGTGGTTGATATTACAACATACTGACTGTTTTTGATGGGGAATAGGATTGGAGGGTTACATCATATTTTGTCTCAGGGATTTGTGTGCTGTGTAAAAAACCACAGGAATTTGTCAAATCCTAAATAGATTTCTTGATTGCTCGAAATTCTTGTTGAAAGGTTTGATTTGTGTCATAAATAAAGTGAGGCATCTTTAGAGCATCTAAACATATTCCCGACTGACTATCAAGCATCCGTAGCCCACTATGGAGCCTGTTCCAGTCAGCCACAAAAACAATACACACATGCATGCATGCACACACATACGCACACACGCATGCACGCATGCACGCACACACACACACACACTCACACATGTTTAATGTTTAGGTGGTCAGCGTGTAAGGACAAGGGGTCTTTGTGGTTGTTCAGGGTGGGGTTGTTGTTCTTCTAGCATTATAACTGCCAATGGCCCCTGGCCCTAGCATAGATTACTTTTGCTTGCTATGACTAATGGATAGATGATTCACTTACTTAGACAAATGTATTTGTTGTAAGTCGCTTTGCATAAAGACATCTGTTAAATGCCAAAAATGTCAAATGTAAATGGGGGTTAATTTAATGACATGTACGCAGGCATGTCCAACACCGGGCCTCAAACTTGCAGCACCAGCCCCGTCTTAACAATCATAATAGACTTGTATTCATGCTTCCACGAAGTCTCAAAGCACTTCACATTGTCTTATAGTAACTTTGTATTATGTAACCCTTTTTATTATATCATAATATAATATGATATCTTTATAGAAACAGTTCACGCCAAAAGGCGTCATGGTTTATTTTTTTGTGACTCAGATAACACAGATAGTGATGTTTTCTTGCTAAGATTTTCAGCTCTGTAACATTTAGCTCCCCATGCGACCTGAGTTTATGGATGGCTGCCATGTTAAACCAAAGAGCAAGAATTCCTCGGTAGTTATCAAATGAGATTTCTGTAAGTTCTTTTTTTCTTCTAAGACTGAATCAGACCTTGTAGGAGGAAACAGAGGCTGCTTTCTGAGAGGTCTGCTTTATACCCCACCCTGCCCCCCTAACC
>NC_137689.1:57990899-57993399 GCF_963989245.1 Nansenia antarctica
GGGAGAGATGAGGAGGGTTTCAGAAATGACAGAATCTCTTCTGTTTTCAGCGAGTTGTTATCAGCGAGCGTTGTCAGGGCTGTGTGTGTCTGAGGGCCTTATCTCCCCACCGACTGACAGGGGACAGGGAGGGACAGGGAGGGACAGGCAGGGACAGGCGGGGACAGGGAGGGACAGGCAGAGACAAGGAGGGACAGGCAGGGACAGGCAGGGACAGGGAGGGACAGGCAGGGACAGGGAGGGACAGGGAGGGACAGGCAGAGACAAGGAGGGACAGGCAGGGACAGGCAGGGACAGGGAGGGACAGGCAGAGACAAGGAGGGACAGGCAGGGACAGGCAGGGACAGGGAGGGACAGGCAGGGACAGGGAGGGACAGGCAGGGACAGGGAGGGACAGGCAGGGACAGGCAGGGACAGGGAGGGACAGGCAGGGACAGGCAGGCATGGGCTTAGTACAACCCTGCCTGGATGAGGAGGACTGAGAAGGGGAGCCAATAGTCCTTGTAAACGGTTTTGTGCATGTTAATGTCGGGCTACCCTACTCAGAGTCTTAATTCCTCATAAAGAACAATGTCACACAGTGACCAACAGATGGCACTACTACTCTTTGCCTGATTTAAATGCAAGTCTGAGCCATCTTTTACCCTTCATGGAAAATGTAAAAGTAAAAAGAAGCAATTTCCTTGGTTTTTTGTTTTAATGAGTCAAAAGGGATAAAAGCAAATAGTCTTGACACTTGTGGATAATATGCCCAGTGGAGCGCTGTGAATAATTGCAATTCATATGAATATATATCTAGTTTCTCATTTCCATGAGGAGAGAGAGATGATTAAAAATGTCCCTTCTATAAATCACCTTGTCAGCCTCAGGGAAGGTAAATGAGAGACCGTTCATACATACCTGAGAGAGCTTGTGATACTCTACAGCAGACCACACACTGTTAGAGCCCAACAGGTTTGAGACATTCAGACAAGTCCTCAACAGGGTAAGAGTGAAGGCACTTATCTCCTGACACCACACTCCCATCCCCTTTCCTTAATATAAGGTATTAACACAGAATAAACACAAATTATGAGACTCTAAACATACACAAGTACGATTTGAGCGACAGAATCCCAACATGTCATCAGTCTGTCTCAGGTCACTCCCATCCCCTTTCCTTAATATAAGGTATTAACACAGAATAAACACACATTATGAGACTCTAAACAGACACAAGTACAACTTGAGCGACAGGATCCCAACATCTCATCAGTCTGTCTCAGGTCCCGTCATTTCTGAGCCCATTTCCTTTGGTCTGTTTCCTGTTTTTCCAGACACCAGGGGAAACTAATCAATCCCACACAGATGGAAGAGCTACATGGATGTTTGTCTTGTCTTTCCTACGTGCCTCTGGAGTTTTACCAGGCTGTCAGCTGATTTCCAGGTACCCCTGTCTGCTAGTTAAAAGCCCTCAGGTTCCAGACACAGCACCAGAGTGCTCACTCACCTGGAGGTCGGTGTCAATAATCCTTCTGACTCCCTAATTTGCACATTAAAGTTGAAGCATGTAGTTTTGCGCTTTTCTGCCCTCTTTGGACACAGTGAACATTTGAAAAAATATGTATCCTACGTTTTCTACTAGCGGCATTGCGGCAAATACAGTATGTGCATATGTTTGTAAACCAAAGAAGTAAAATGGGTACATGTATTGTATATAAACACGAAACCAATGCCTTATTTCTTCTCAAAACTTTTATTCATACTTTTAGTTCCACTTCAATCACCTCTTTTAAAAAACCCAAACAGACCCCAACAAAGTGTTACTTTATTTACTTGTATTTCTACAATCAATTTACAATCAGTGCAGTATCAATAAACACCATATATTAGTGGTTATGAATACAGAAGACAGCAGTCAGGAGAGGACAGTCCTAATTTGGTCAAAGGAAGACAACATACCAATGAATAGATAACCCACGAATACACATATTAGGAATACCTAATGTAAGCTAAGCCCCAAACATTTCAGTGCTTTACATTGTCTGTTATGACCAATAAACAACTACCTCATTCTCAGAGAGAGAGAGAGAAAAAGTAAAAGATAGACAGTAACAGAGGGGGAAAGAGAGAGAGAGACAGCAACAGAGTGAGAGAGAAAGAAAAGAGAGAGGGATGGTATGGTTCAGTCTTCCTCTGTGCAGCCCAGTACCTCCATCCTAAGTGTGATGCGGCCGTACCAGGACCAGGGGATGAGCCGGAGGAAACGGCCATATATGGGCGGCTCCATAAAGTTCTTCCTGTGTGTCTCATTGTCAAAGTTCCCCTGGAACACCTGTCGCCAACACAACCACAGGGACGGTCACATACCCTGTCACACCTCTCCTTGAACATTTATTACAAGACAACCGAGTGCTCCAGTGTCACTAATCTGCATTAGGCCAGTGTGCGTATATATAGAGATTACCTGGGTTAGACATTTGTCACTAACTGCAGTCCTGTTATGAGCATCTATCCTTGA
>NC_137689.1:57998399-58008399 GCF_963989245.1 Nansenia antarctica
ATTGCTATAGTACAGGTACCAAACAACACAATTTGGGAGGGGTGGCTCCCCTGGTGCTAGGAAAGAAAAACAAAAACAAAAAACAAGAAGGGTAAGGAGCTGGTTTACATAAATAAAGGCTATGTACACTATCCACTATACTATACTGTACAGATAAAACGACTAGGGTTGTCATATTGCACATAGTGTTATTGCACATTCATTTAAAGTGTCGCAGTTTGCAGGCTTGAAATGTACACATTTGTGCCTCAGCACTACACCTGATTTTTTCAATCCAGCAGCTGCCATCAATCCGTCCAGACTGTCCAGGGCCCAGAACCTAGGTCTTTGCTGTGTTCTTACACACAGATACATACACATGGACTTGAAACTTGAATCTGCCCTGCTCTTTCTTGTGGACATGAATTATTGTATTTCTTTTCCCCCATCAATTTAGTGTGTGTAATTATCATTGTGATACAATGTTCTGAACATTGTACAGTGGGGTGCAAACATGTAGTAATCATCTTCTCAAAAGGTAACAAAGAATAATCCAAAGGGGTTCCCAAACTTTTGCACAGGGCCCTTTTCCTTTTTTAACATTTAAAAACTCAGAAAGGTGTCATGTTTAACTTTGTAGTATTTAGTGTTCAGGTTTGCTTTCAATCACTTGGAGATTAATTGTAACAGACATTTAAACCAAGGGTGCCCACATTTTGGCACCCCACTGTTGTGGTATGCTGTTATGTTGTTGTTGTTGTTGTTGTTGTTGTTGTTGTTGCTGTTGTTGACCCTATGTGCCCAAAATAACTGAATAAAGTTATTTTAAAATGTCATTGAATTAAATAGAATATTTGTCCTATTTGGCCAGTGTCCTTACTTGGACAAACATAAACTCTCTACGGAGAGCAGTTGAGGCTGGTCCATGGCAGCAGAGGAGGACGGTTCTCCTTTGAATTTTAGTCAAATCAAATAACATATAAACATTGGGGTTATTGCTCTGACAGCTAGCTTAGCATAGTCATGCTGTATAAACCCAACAGAGATGTGCATACACAGATGAAATTCACAGCTGCTTAAACGTGATTACTGTGTTCTCAGGTGTAAGTTTAATGATGCTTGTGTGTCTACGTATATAGCCAATTTGAGGTCAATAATAAAAAAATAATGCCATGGACAGAATAGAATGACCATTTATGAAACTCTGTTATAGTTGGTAATTGGAATCAGGTGTGTCTAATGTTAGACTATGTCCTAATAGTCAAGCCGCCCGGATCAGATTACTACCCCTGGAGACCAGGGCCAGATCATTGATCCGTGAGGCCCCTGGGCACATGTTTTTTGTCTGACCTCTACAGTTTGAGAGGTCCCACCCAAGTCAGTCTGCTAAACCTTTATCAGTGTGGCTATCAATGGGCTTAAAGCCCAGGAATCGCTCCACAACATTCCTGCTGTTGTTAACAAACTGGAATTTGAAAATCAATTGGTCCACATGTGACAGGTCTAGGGTGGAGTCAACAATTATTTAAAAATATTTGGCATCTTCTGCTTTTTTTTTTACGAGTTCAATGACTTCAATGACATTCACTCAATGAGTTCCTCACATATTGTTGATGACAAATAGGACACTGTGTCTCTTCCTTTTCAGCCAAACCTTTTAATATGTTCAGCTAAGAATGGGTCAAATTGTGTAAGCAATTCTAGGATGCCAAGGAAATTATTCCGGGTTATTCCTGGGTTGACCCAAACTGTTCATCATCTCCCCTAAATGCAAGTCCTCTTTCACCCAACCACTTGATCATTGCTACAACTCTTTTCAAAATGTCCCTCCAATATTGATGTTCCTTATCAAGTTGCTCCATGACATCTACATCTATAGCACTGCCCTTTGTCTGCTGGTGCAAGGGGCAAGTATGCATGACCTGTGTTCTGCATTCTTTTCATGTTCCCCTATTCTGCTCGATTCTGCTGCACAAAAAGTCAAACAGCTCACACATGCAATCTGTTCAAGTAGTCTCAACAGTGGTCCCAAATGGTTGAACATGGTAACTGCAGGTTGAATGGGAATAGAGGAAACAGGATTTTGAGACTCTTCTCGCTGCTTTTTTTATTTGCGTTTTTATTGTAAACTTAGAAGCTTCCAAGGATGTCATATGTAGAACAGATGGTTTCTATGAAACATTTATATAGCCCTGTCTGAAATGGCCTCGTCTTTGTTTAATTCCATGGTCTATTCTTAAGAGCATATCATTATATTTTGACCCCATCCTATTGCATTCTTTCTTTTTCTCTCTCCCTCTATTTGATTGTGTGTGTGTGTGTGTGTGTGTGTGTGTGTGTGTGTGTGTGTGTGTGTGTGAATTGTTGCATGCTCATATTCATGGCGTGTGCTGTCATAACTTATCATGCCCACGGTACCGTGACATCATCAGAGAGAACCCTACTGAGTGACCTCATTAAGTGGCCAGATACAGACCCCTCCCCAATGTCCCCATGACCTGGGGCCACAACACCCCTGAGCCGTTAGACAATCTGTCCCTCCGGGCGTGTGTGTGTGTGTGTGTGTGTGTGTGTGTCTCTCCCCTTTGGTTAGGGCTAGGGCTATAGGCAATAGGCTAGGGGTCTTGAAGCCGCAGGGGACAGGGGATTGTCCCTATTATTACAACCATACCGTATGTATGATGGACAGAGGGAGGGGTGGGGGGGGGGGGGTATGGAGACAAAGCATATCCAGGTCATTGATGTTAATGACAAGCAGGCCTATATTCGTTGGTAGGATTTGGTATACTCTACTTTATCTTTCCTCCCATAATTCCAGTGTTATTCACATCATTGTCACAATTTAGAAAAGGAAAGTTTAAAGGGTTAAAATAAATGTATTGAAACATTTGCAAGTATTGCTATCTGAAAGACTCACTGTGTTGGCAGTGGACTCCAGTGTAGCCGGGGGGGCAGTGACACAGGTACCCCGTGAACGCGTCCCCTCTGTGGGTGTCAGTGGTCTCACACACGCCCTCATGGTGACACGGGTTAGGCTGGCACGCCCCTAGCACACAGAACATGAAAGAAAGATGAGGTGACTTGCGTTCCTCCAAATCACCTAGAAAGAGCGCTTTTAAAGGGCTCAAGTGCTGAAATAGTGTCAGTTCAATCAAACAAGGCTAGAATAGAATAGAATAGTTTAATGACCACACGACCTAGGTCGGTGGAATTTGTTTTCGGTACAGCTCATAAACAGTGTCAAAAAAACATACACACATTGTACATGACATGAACACACATAACCACAAGACAAGACAGAACATATTTACAATTTACAATTTATACAGTGCAGTGAGTCAGGTGTTGAGAGTCCTTATGGCAGAGGGGAAAAAACAGTTTTTTCTAAAGTAAACTCTTGATGACAAAGCATGAAAGAACCCAGCTTTAGCACATGAGTCTGTCTATCGATCAAATGGCAAGTTAGTGCACATACAGATGAGGTTACCAAACCTACTGTATCAACCCAGGGACTACAGATGAAAATGGTGCAATGACATGTTGTGCATCATCCCTGACAAATAAACTAGTACTACCACTTTTAAAAAAAACACAACCAACATTTAAACTACATGTTTAACTGTCCGCTGCTCGAGGCACACAATGTGAACAGGAATATATAGGGCAGTGTATTATTAGGTCCTTCTATTATCACGCTGTCCACCCCTATGGGAGTCTGTCTGTCAGGTTAGCACGCTGCGCTGTGTCAGGGTGACAATTAAAGCACACAGAATAACACAGAACGCTTAAAGATATATTATATAAAATCTCCAGGGAATTAAAAAAAGAAATTGTTGCCCCCAGACAGTTGATGAGTGTTCTAACCAGTGTATATGCATGCAACTCTAAATAAAAAGAAGAACAATGCAAGTCTTCTGCTTCAGTGGTCATTAAACAGATTAACTACAACTGGGTCATTTTACAACCAGCAATTAGCGTTTCTCTCTCTTCAACACAGAATAACGACTTTTTCCCTTGTCCTAATTTGAGATTAGTGTGCGTAATTCTGATTGTATTGTATATCTTGTATTGAATGGGAAATGTGTGCGATGATACGATTTAAGCGTGTGGTGCTCGGTTAGGATTCCACCCTCCAGCATTAATTTATACATCAGGCTAAAGCAGGCCTATGAGGGATTATCTAAAACAACACAAACACCCCGGTAAACACACCAGTGGAGGCTGGTGGGGGTAGAAATTGGAGGATGGGCTTATTGTAATGTATGGAATAGAATGAGGAATCGTGTGTGTTTGATACCATTCCAGTCATTCCATTCCATGCATTACAATGAGCCTGTCCTCCAATTTCCACCTCCACTAGCCTCCAGTGACACTCACACACATACAGAGCTAGTGTCTGAGAGACCAAGGCATTGCAGCAGATTAAAGGTCATCTTATCTCTATCACTGAGACTGAGTCTCTGCTCCTATGTTTTTATAAAGCATCCTTTCTTCCTTGCTTATCTCACATGGTAGGATAAGTCAACCTGGATTCCATAACAGTACGCAGTCTGTCCAGGTCAGAAATGATGTTAATCGATGAGAGAAGGGAAACTAGAAACAATTTAAACTCTATTACGGTTTGTTATTGTTGTTGGAGACTCCCAGTCTGATGAGAGAGAGAGAGAGAGAGAGAGAGAGAGAGAGAGAGAGAGAGAGGGAGAGAGAGAGAGAGAGAGAGAGAGAGGGAGAGAGAGAGAGAGAGAGAGAGAGAGAGAGAGAGAGGGAGAGAGAGAGAGAGAGACAGAGAGAGAGAGAGAGAGAGAGAGAGAGAGAGAGAGAGACAGAGAGAGAGAGAAATACAGTCATCAGTGTATGTAACTTCAAGCCCAGTCTGACCACATGGTACTGAGATTGTTTGTCATTACAAAGTGGTTCAAAAGGATCAGTAAGACAATTCCAGGTCAAATTAAGGTTGAATGAAAAGCCTACACTCACATGACTGTGCTTCCTCTGGCTGGGGAGTGAAACAGTCTTCCTCACTCTCACACAATACAGGTTCACACTCATCCCCTGAGGGAAAGAGAGAGAGAGAGAGAGAGAGAGAGAGAGAGAGAGAGAGAGAGAGAGAGATGGGGGGGGTGATGAATAGATGATGAACTCATAAGCGGAGGAGTAATTCTTCTTTAGAGAGAGAGAAAGCAACAAAAGAATCATCAAAGAACAGAGACAATCATCACGAGGCTGTGCTGTCATACAGAACCAAGAACTGTTGGCATTATAAATCTAATTGATTCTCGCGCGCCAAGTACAGTACAGTACAGTAGTCTACAAAAGACCTAAATATCTTAGCTCATCGTTCTTCAGAAAATCAACCGCATCCGAACATTTACATCACTCACTGCACTCAATGCACCAGTGCAGCAGGTAAAAATGTTTGTTTACATTTGCGAAGTCAGTGTCGTCATCATAAACTCTGTTTATAAACAGACGCACTCACCGTTCACCTGCGGAGGGGCGGTCGCGTCGATGCACAGCAACGCAAGAAAAAATAACGGAAACATCTTTCGGAAGTTGCCGCCGGTGATGGTTATCTCCAAATCTAAGCAAAGGACAGACAATTAAAACTCCCCTCCCTTCTCCCGTCCACGACGCAGATACCACTGTGGTGGTGATGTAGTCCACATCCAGTGTCTGTCAGTTCACTCAGAGCAGCGTCGGGTGCGCAGACAGAAATGATACTGCCGCGTCTCTTCGCTGCAGAGAGGGTGCGGACCTAATAACGCGCAGTTAATCTATATTCATCAAGTTCAATGGATGAATATTGTTCTGAATATACATTGACTGAATGAGAAAAACACTTTTCATATTTCATATACAGTACCATATAAAGCCACCCTTTGCTTTTTTGTTGTTAATAAAATATATATTTTTTGTTGTTAATAACATATATAATAATAATATTATATATATATATATAATAACATATTATTATTAACACATATTATATTAAATATTATTATTATATATTTTATTAACAACAAAAAAGCAAAGGGTGGCTACTTTGAGGAATTAAAATATAAGACATATTTAGAGTTATTTCACACTTTATTGTTAAATACATAATTCCTATGTGTTCATTCATAGTTTTGATGCCTTCAGTGAGAATCTACAATGTACCAAATAGTCATGAAAATAAAGGAAACGCATTGAATGAGAAGGTGTGTCCAAACGTTTGGCCTGTACTGTACATATTATCATAAATCAGTGCAGGTTTTCATTTGCAGCAAATTGTTATAACATAATTTCTGTGTAATGTAATGTCACCATTTGGTATTGATGGTAGCCCCAAGGGATCATAACATTCTGAACTTCCATTAGCAATGGCAGCAATCTCATCAAACTAATGTTTGGACTACCCACGGTTCTGCACTGATTACTGGCTTAGTCCAGTACTATGAAGTGAGCTACACTATATGGACAAAAGTATGTGGACACAATCATTGTCTGGGGCTGTTTTCATGGTTTGGGCTATAGGCCCCCATAGTTCCAGTGAAGGGAAATCTTAATGCTACAGCATACAATGTGATTCTAGAGAATTGTATGCTTCCAACATAAAGGAAGGAACGTGGCCTGCACACAGAGCTCTGACCTTAACCCCATCGAACACCTTTTGGGATGAATTGGAACGCCGACTGCGAGCCAGTCCTTCTCATCCAACATCAGTACCAACCTCATTAATGCTCTTTGTGGCTGAATGAGAGCAAATCCCCACAACCGTATTCTAAAATCTAGTAGAAAGTCTTCCCAGAAGAGTGGAAGCTGTTATAGCAGCAAAGGTGGGACCAACTCCATATTAATGCCCATGGTTTTGGAATGAAGTTCAACAAGCACATGTGTGTGATGTTCAGGTGTCCCAATACTTTTGTCCATATAGTGTATCTCCGATAGGGTAGCAGTTTGAGCAGGGGGGCTAGGGTGTGTGTGTTTGTGTGTGTGTGTGTGTTGTGTGCGTGCTCTCAAGCCATGATTAAAGCACTAGGAGACTGTTTGAATTGGCTGTGTATGGCCCAGTCATGAACATCACCATTATCAAAAGGCTGATATGACCGTATGTATGGACTGCAGTCCAGATCTGACCAATCATAGTACATGTTAGAGACTGGCGAGGTCCAAATGTATGATTTAGAGTGAAACATGCACAACATAATACAGGTGAAGCATTAAATGAAAGATAAACATTTTAAAAGACAATCGTAAAATGATAACATTTTGATCATTTTACGATTGTCTTTTAAAATGTTTATCTTTCTCAGATGCATAGCAGGCCTACTGCGAGTGCTACAGTGTTTGTGACGCTATCTGCTGGACATCGAGCAAACTGAGTTTCATCAGACAGGTTTGACATGGCTTGCATTAGAATAGCTGAAACTAAGGTATAAGCTTTCAACATGAGGTAAGTGTGTTTTCAGTATTGTACTTTATGTTTCACCCTAACTCTCAGAAACTCTACAGAATAGCATGAAAGAATAGATGAAAATATCCAAGTCTTAAATTTCAAATATCTACAAATTATCAAAATATAAAATGACTATGATAAGATGGAGAAAGGAAGGTGTAGGCCTAGTTGTGGAACATGGGTCTAGCTGAGAGGTAGAGAGAAGTGTAGAGAGGTATAGACAGGCTGCTGCAGAAAAAGAAAATCACACCAACAAACAAATCACACAGACATGTAAGAGAGCCTGTATATTTACTGAGTTTTTCTGCAAAATACAAATACCAGATTTCCCCCAACACTGGAAACTACATGATTTCAGATAGCTGAGACAGAGATGCGCTTCCGGCAAGGAACATTTTGTCTTCAAGTAGCGACAAAGGCCAGCTTATGCCGCCTTATGGAGCCTCTCAATGTCAAAACATTTACCTCAAATGTCCCTGTTTCTGGTTTCAAAATACCCACTAAATGCATTTGATGTGTGTTATAGTGTTTTCAAGTTAAAGGGGTAAAGAGAGAGAATCCAACATGGAACTATCATCACAAAGGTCTACAGTTGCTGTAATTCAGATGTAATGCCATACTGCCTCAGGTTCAGCTCCAGTATATTGTGCATGTCAAATTCACATGCCCAAATAGGACATTCACACAAATCCAGATACTTCAACCAAGGTGATAATGATAATCAGGTGAGGGTACATTTTAGGTACAAGTAGATTGCAGATTTGACAGTACAGATCAATTCTAATAATAACAGAAAATAAAATACAATGAAACAAAAGTTGCTCTGACCAGTGGATGAGCAAGATTGTGTCACGCCTCTGGTTGGTCTATAACCCCTGCTTTAGGTTTTCAACTCAACACCTAAATGACCCAACAAGGTAGTCAAGGTAGTCCTTAACCCTGAACCCAGACACTCAGGGGGAGCAGCCTTTAGTTCTAGCCCAGTTATCGTAATCAAACTCATCACCTACTCATCAACACCTAGTTTAGCGTCAGTTTAGTTTAGAGTCAGGTGTTGTTAGTACTGAGCTGGAACTAAAACCTGAACACACTGTTGCTCTTCGGGACCAGGGAGGGTGACACCTTTTCATCTCAGAGAGGAAGAAGACAACATGTCAGGGCTCTGCCCTCTTGTCTGGACATTAACATTGTATTGCAACCTGGCAAAGAAGAAACAAAGGTGACTTTCAAAGTCAAAAGTTGTGCTTGTGGGTTTCCTATGGTTTCTCAATAATATGACATGATAATAATAATAATAAAAAACTGTATGGAGGAGAGAGGCAGTTGTCCAGCCACTGCTTACATAAAACAAAGCCTCAGAATTGAACAATTCTAAAGGTGTCATTATAAAGCCTTGAACTTCATAATGTTTTCTGCGTGATGTTCCCCAAAGTAAAGTTGTATATTTCATGATACAGTGCACACAACTGAATAGAATATAATAGCTGAATAGAATTCTAAAGTAATTAGAGACTGAATAAATAAGTGAGATTTCATAATTGTGTTGGGCTTAGATGGATTATGTAGTTAAACACATTAACCACCAGAGGGGCTGTGGCTGAGGTTTTGAGCTCCAAATATACAGCATTGTAACCAAAATATTCAAATTAGGACAAACCCCAGCCAGCTCCGATGTCTATAGTAGGTGGAAATAAAAAATAAAAACATCTGTATAGCCCATCATTCCCTTTCTCTGCTGAGTAGTGAACCAGGTGGACAAGTCTGTTTCTGCTCTAGACCTCTGCAGGCTACCTGGCTAGAGCACTGCGGAGTAGAGTCTGGATTCAGGTATAGCCTTCTGCTGTGGCGTTCAGCCTCCTCCCTGACTGAGGTGGTTAGCTAAGGGGTTTAACAGCATAAGGCACTGCTTGTTCATCATACAATGTGAAGGAATCTGTTCATGAAGTACCTGGTAGGCAGGTAGGGTGAGAATCACTGTTGCGTTGAACACTCCAGGTGTTGGAAGTGCGTCATGAAACGGTGTACTTGAGTGACAGGGCGAGTATTACAGAAGAATCCTCAACAGTCCAATTTGATCCAATCTCTTTTTCAGTTTAATACTAGGAACTACCCACCATATTAATGAGTATGATACTACTGCATATAGGGATGTCTCATCTTGATTGGTTGAGATGGGGAGGACGTGTTTGTGTGCTCCACCCCCTGGTGGTCAGTCTGAGGATTAACAGCCACAGCAGAGAGACTGAATCCAGGACAACAACCCATACTGTACCTGGCCCTGTTTCAATACTTGAGAAATGCATCCATACCTTATTCTCTCCTTCATATTATCACCGCTATGCCAAGGTGCAAAAGGAGTGATCGAAGAATGCATTGGGAGTATTCAAACAGGGCCCTAAACCCAGCTTGAATGAGATTTATAGGATATACACCTCCATCATCAACATGTACTGTATGTAAAAACAGACAGAGAAAGGGATTTTAGAAAAGCATGAATGATCTGTTAACGGACACACAGGCTAACAGGCTACTTATCTGTGGCAGGTTGTCAAGTTTTAACTAAACATTTCCCTGAATGTTTGA
>NC_137689.1:58023399-58095899 GCF_963989245.1 Nansenia antarctica
TGTCAGCCAGCGAGTGAGGCTGCCTCTTTATTTCAGCACGACCCGAAGAACAAAATCTGCATTTCAGAGTAGCAAGAGTAGGCGTTAAGGCCAATACATGCATTTCTGCTTTCAAGGGAAGACAGCGTTTGACCTAAAAGCAGTGTGTGTGTGTGTGTGTGTGTGTGTGTGTGTGTGTTTCCCACTGTGAGTGTGTTCCCACTTTGAGGATGTGACGTAGACACCGCTCTCTGTATATTCCAAGCCAGGATGACAGCAGTTCTCCACCCAATTCCTTCTTCTCACACACACAGACACACACACACACACACATTTCCTCCTCTATTTATAGACTACAAGTAAACTGAAAGGAAATGAACTTTTTACCCCAAACAACAAAAGCAGTATCTGGTTCACAGACTGAGAGAGTGAGGCCCAGAGACAGATGGAGCCAGTAGAACCAGTGGACCAATGGACCACAGCCACACAGCAGAGTCCTCATTTACCCTGACCTCCTCTCTACTAACACAATACACACCACTCCTCTACTCGCTTTCTCAGAAAACCCATTCATTTGCTCTCACAATAAAAACAAACACACACACACATACACGCAGTCACGCATCGACACACAAACACACACACACACACACACACCGGATACATACACAGACTCACACACACACACACATCATCATCATCCAGAGTGAGAGCTGGAGCAAAAATAGTGTAGTGAATGCCGACAGAGCAGAGAGGAGTAGACAGACTGTGTATGCTAGGGCTGGAGAGAGCAACAGTGGGTGACGGGTGGCAATGCCCTTGTATTCCTTGGCAGGACAGCCTACATGTCTGTGTCAGAGTGAGGGGGAGGGTGGGGGGGGGGGCGAGGGGGGGAGCTGGGGAGGGGGCACAGAGAGGGCAGGACAGGGTAGGTAGGTGGTGGTGATTGCAGGGCAGTGGATGCAATGAGAACTAGGCCTATATATGTATATTATAATGTCCAGTACTTAAATCCCCAAATCATAATATTCCACCAGATTTCCCCCTGCTGATGCAGAAATAGAATCATACATAATAGAATCATACTATCACCTCATCATGCAGGAGGAAGACATGTGGCAAAGTACGGTACATGATTTGGGACTATTATCTGCATCATACCGTTGAAGAAGCTGGCAAATAGAGTACATCCTTCAAACTCTATTTATAATAAAAAAGTTATAAATAAGATGGACGTTTTCACCTTTTTTCACCCCACTCTCAACTGTGACCACATGACACCCTATAAATACCTCTCTAACACACGTAGCACAGGAGGGTTTCTGATTACCTCTGGCTACATGCTGCGGCCTCACAAAGACTCCTCTGTTCTCATCATTCTGCTCTGACCGGAGGACACAGCACGATGCACTCAATTGGCCATTTTACCCTGGTGACAAAGATAAATGACATTCACTCGAAAACATTTGAGTCTTTGGGGCAACAGCCGGTTGTGTGTCGAGTGAGAGTCTTACAAGAGGGTGTGTACGTACTGTGTGTGTGTGTGTGTGTGTGTGTGTGTGTGTGTGTGTGTGTGTTCAATTCTCTTTGGTGAGAGAAGAGTCTTTTATTGCAAAAAAAACTCAGGGAGTAAAGAGAGATTATCGGGGTTCTCTTTTTATTTCCCCTTGAACAAACCCATAAAATGCCTGAAATATGCTTATGAAGTTCAAAATCAGATACTGTGTGAAAATATTGGACGTGTTCATGTGTCACTATCCAGGGGGGGCTGCAGTAACTTCAGGTCTAGTCAGTTCCATTCGCTGACCTCCACTACACTTGGCTGTCCTTCTCACACCCAGAACCATTGTGTGTGATGTCACAGCGCCAGGCATAGCTGTGTTCTGATTAGACAGTACTGAGAGGTCAGATACTGTGTGACCCCCTGGGGAGAGGGTGTACCACTGTACCAGGGTAGTGGCCCAGTGCCATGGCTCCAGGGTCAGCTCTCCTTGTCATACTCCTCATGGTAAAGGTTAGGATGTGATAGTGGGAAACCCCATCGCCACTGGCTGCATCACAACTATTGTATTGTATCACAATACATTTCTATCATCCCCTCTCTCTTGGTGTCCATATCTATGATCAGGCAGAGCAGCAGGTGTATAGGCTTTTGTTTCAGCTGAACACACCAGATTCAATCATTTATTGTAATTGAATATGATTTCATTGAATATGATTTCAATTACAATTTCTAACAGTGATGATTTAACTTCAAATACCATAAATACCCTAACCCTAATCAACTAATTAAGTATTAGGAAGAAGTTTTAACCCAACATCATATTGTGGGGGCTGTGTTCTGCACTGCTCTATCAATTTGATGATAAAAAAAAAAAGAACACATTCTTTGCGCGTTTTACCATTACTCATTACAATTAAGCTATAGTTGACTCACGAATCAACTGGGTACGTCATCTATTTAATTGTCAGCAATGAGGATATAAGACATGGCCAATCAAGCAAGGGAATACTGCCATGTGAATGAATAGTTCAACTTCAAGAACATTGTGTTTTGTTAATTTATTACCAAGCTATCATCATATGTAATACCTCATATAGGCCTACGAATTAAGAGACCTAAACGCGTTTACATTACAGTCAAGTCTGGAATGATCTTGTTTTGGAACACAAAATCTGTGCGCAAATTGTCAACAGATCACATGCGTCAACTTGGTCTCAAAGCCATGATGAGAACACGCACTTACTTGACTCCGCATGGGGCTGGTGGCTGTTTCAGAGTCCACTACACAGACGTGTTCGCGAGCCTTGTCCGGTTGAACCGTGCAGCGGAAGAGCAGTCTTTGCGCGTCAGCTAGTTAAAACAGTAACTCAATTGAACTCCAGAGAGTCTGGACGATCTACGTCTGACGGAACAGCGACAGCAGGAGAAACGCTAAGCCCACTCCCTCCCCGTCTCCTCCTCAGCAGGTCTGAAGTTGAAGGAGAGCAGACCGAGTGGAGTCCTCCCAGCAGGTCCTGACTGAGTGACTGAGAGAGTGAGAGAGTGATGGCCCGGGAAAGGAGGAGGGGAAGGAAAGGGGGATTATCCCGCTAATGTTTGTTTTCCCGTTGGTTGGCGATGTGCGACACTTCCACAGCTCGCTTGCACCTTCACTAACCCCCCCCCCCCCCACACACACACACACACACATATATACACATACACACACACATACACACACACACACACATCATATATACACATACACACACACACACACACACACACCCACACACAGCCACCCCCACACACACACATACACACACACACACACACACACACACACACACACACACACACAGCCACACACACACACACACACACACACACACACACACACACACACACACACACTTGGCTGTAAGTGAGTATGGTCAACAATATGTGCACCAATGTTACAAGCCACTGACACTCTCTCAGTACATTTCCATTTCAGTAGTTAAGCTGTGGACCTCTTAAACTTACCAGTCAATCACTTGCTTCTGTTAAATCTTCAACCCCAGATCACCTCTGTACCCGGACCTGTCCGTGTTTCAGTCTTTGCTCCTGTCTGTCTGTCTGTCTGTCTGTCTATCTGTGTTTCGATCCAGGGTTTCAGCTCTCCATCAGTGAGTCCCTTAGGGCGCCTGGTCCGTAGGTTTAACTGAGCAGCACCTGAGAAACGATGACAGCATGAGGCGGCAGCTGGTGCTGATATAACAACTTAGCATGTGTTTCTATAGACACACGCAGGGCCGTTTCAGCCAGACATAGGCTCCAGCATACCCCTGGTGTTGTGATCCCCCCCAGATATACAGTTAGAACCAAGTTGATAGTGTATGGCAGTTGTGTTGGTGACTGGATGCTATGCAGGGGGATCACCGTAGGGTGGGAGTAATCATAGAGAATTTACCAGATTTCTGTTCAAAATCAGCATGGAAAAACAAGCAATTTATGCACAGTTCCACCTCCTACAGAATCCCAAGTTAATGGCTTAATATATACTAATTTAGTCAATGAAGGAATGTCAGTGGCTGGCACACATTAATGCATGAAGTATTGGCCTATAGCTCACTGGCGCCTTGCAGTGAACACGTTTGGTAACTGCACCTGTTTACTGAGTCAGTACCAGCATGATGGAAGGACAGATGGAGTTGTGCAATTACTCTCATGCTGGTTTTACTAGTACTTCTATCTCTCTCTTTCTCTCTCTTTCTCTCTCTCTCTCTCTCACACACACACACACACACATGGGACTGTTTTTCAATGCAAATACCCCCACCCCCCTCCCTAAAGCTGCCAAGTGTGGGTAAGGTCATTACCTGAACCTTGCTAGCTAGTACACTAGCATAGTTACAAGAGCCATGCTGATATTCAGTGTGGGTACATCTGCATAGATGTATATTTGGAATCCCATATGGATGTTTTATGAAAGGTAATCTCTCTTTGCTGTTGTCATTGAAGATGCATTTACTGTATGTAATGCAAGGTGGCACAGGTGGGGAAGTCTGTGCGTATTTGTGTGTCCCATGGGGGTCTAGTTTGGTCATTATTGGCAGAGACCAGTCTCCCTAGAGCGCTACACCTGTCATCAATTATGGATGGGCCTATTGGAAACATGGTTCCTTTTGTTGTGTGCTGGGATCCTGTTTCACTGATGGACCGGCAGCATGGAAACTCCCTGAGAAAGATGCAGCGTTTTCTAATGTTCTCTCACCTGGCAAAAGTGCCGTCATTGTTCCCTTTCACTCGCATTGCTCAGTTCTCACACGCACAAACACACATGATACACACACACGCACACACACACACACACACACACACACAGACACACACACACTCATACACTGATACACACACACACACAGACACACACATACACAGACACACACAGACATACACATACACGCGCATAAACTGGTAAGACAGGTGAGACAGCAGTAACAACAAAGGAACAGTACTGCCAAAAAAAATGTTTTGCAACAAACCAAAGGGGTTACAAGCTCTAGACAGACAGGTATGGCAAAGCATTGGCTATAACCTAACCAACCTACTAAATAAAAAGTGAAGTGCAGTAAGTAAGTGTGCTGTTTATCATGCAGTTAATGCTGTAAGCCGTGATGAGTATGCCCTCCTCTGAGGTCATGGCAAAGGGGTCAGAGGTCACTGTTAAACAGGGGTCTAAATATCAGAGGTCACAGTGGAACAGAGGGCAAAGAAAGACTGCAATTAGTATGTTTGTTGTCAACATGGGTATACATTTTTCCAAACGGACTTCCGGATTGTCTGAGTTCATAAATCCAACGTCAGGAGAACAATGTTAGTGTTTAGTTTTGTTGGTAATCCCTGATTAGTGTTTGTTATGTTCGGAGCCCCCCAGTACACTGTGTCCCAGAGCTCTGGATTGTGGCCTGGCTTGAATAGGGCCCTGCAGTACAGTACCACCCAGGCCTACAGTATAGTACCACCCAGGCCTACAGTGTGTGTCTCTCTGTCCCAGCCCATTGTGGGATTGACTCCTGCAGCTGTGGCTCTATCTCTCAGCCTCAGTATGTGACAGCCAGGACATGCCACAGAGAGAGCGAGACACCGTCAGCCAGCCAGCCACACACGAAGGTGACAGATGGCTGTAGAGCTGTGGCTGAAGTACCTCCCTTTAAAACTGACCTCACCTCCAAACATTTTCCTTCGTTTTCTGTTTGAATCTTTCTCTCCGTTATCCGTCAGTGTACTCTGAGAGGACAACTGTACTGGATGATACATCTCTATAGACTCCCAAACACATCGTTGACCATTTATTTATGACCTAGTAATCCAAAAGTAGTTCTCTAAAGCATTCTTGGCCTCAAGCTTCAGGAACAGATTCACTTTCCCCCTGATTTAGGGAAAGATCACAAATAATTCATAGCCTCTAGTACCTAATTTATTTTCAGCAGATAAAACCACAATTAATGCTCTTTCCACTTCCATCCACGTATAGTATACTTCATACAATATGAAAAAACACAGTCTGATCGTAGAAAAGACCGTCTGACCAAGACCAAACGTGCTAAAGCACACTCACAAATACACACGCACACACACACTCTCTCACTCTTCCTTGCTGTCCATGTTGTTTTGCTCTCCATGGTGTCTTCATTTCTACCCAAGACTCAAAAGTAATGTGAAACCTCAAAGGGAACTATGACTTTTGAGGCCCACACACACACACACACACACACACACACACACACACACGCACACACACACGCACACACACTCATATTAACACACTCTCTCTACACAAACTCACCAGTGCAGTTTCTTCACCTGGAAGGTTCCCCTACAGCTCCAGCTGTGGGTCAAGTCAGTCAATCCTTTATATTGAAAAAGAGAGATGAAAAAGAGAGATGAAAAAGAGGTATAGACGTATAAAGCCAGACCAGCTGGCTTTGAGAACCCTGAGATGGGCTGCGTGTGGCTTGCTAGTCAGTGCGCACTGAGGGTAGGGACAAACTCAGCCCCCACCAGCATTGGCTAACACACACACTCGCTCACGGACACAGACGCACACACACACGCGCACACACACACACACACACACCCACACACACACACACACACACACACACACACCCTGTGACCTCCTCTGTGTCCGTGCTAGTTGAGTGCATGTCTGGCAGAGGCCTAGTCACCTGTCGCTGTCACTCTGGATATATATTTAGATGTGAGGTGTCGCTGACGCTGTGTGTGTGCGTGTGTGCGTGTGTGCGTGTGTGTGTGTGTGTGTGTGTGTACACGTGTACGTGCACGCGTGTGTGTGTGTGTGTGTGTGTGGTGCTGCTAAAACTCTGTGGGGCCTTTGCATACGGGCCCAGGATTAGTGATCTAAAGGCCCAGATTACAGAGAAGTAGAGTGAGAGAGAGGAAGGGGGAGAATGGGAGAGTGAGAGAGAGGAGGGGGGAGAATGGGAGAGTGAGAGAGAGGAGGGGGGAGAATGGGAGAGTGAGAGAGAGGAGGGGGGAGAATGGGAGAGTGAGAGAGAGGAGGGAGGGAGAGAGTGGGAGAGAGAGAGAGGAGGGAGGGAGAATGGGAGAGTGAGAGAGAGGAGGGAGGGAGAATGGGAGAGTGAGAGAGAGGAGGGGGGAGAATGGGAGAGTGAGAGAGAGGAGGGAGGGAGAGAGTAGGAGAGAGAGAGAGGAGGGAGGGAGAATGGGAGAGTGAGAGAGAGGAGGGATGGAGAGTGGCAGTGGTAGAGAGAGTGAGAGACAGAGAGAGAGAGAGAGAGAGAGAGAGAGAGAGAGAGAGAGAGAGAGAGAGAGAGATCAACCCTATGGACACATTACAATGAGCATCTGGTTGTCTCTGCTGGCTCTTACAGTAAATCAATGCAGATTAAGGAAAGGATACAAGCAGGGGAGTCCTCAGGCAGAGGAGACATGGTGGACGTTGAACAAGGACCAACGATAACACACGCACACACGCACACACACACACACACACACACATACGCACGTACACATACGCACGTGCACAGCCGCACACACACACACACACACGCTCACAGACCAAGGATAACAAACGTGGGCAGCAGGTTGGTCAGGTCAGTGGGCATCTTGACACGCATGAAGGCTCCCACATAAACCGGCCCTGACTCTTATGGGAAATTGCACTTTTCTCACATTTAATGGCTTCTCGGCACTGTTGACACTATTTAGCCATCACTGCCCCCTCGCCAGGAACCAGCGTCCCCGGGTGGCCGTGTCCCATCACCACAACTACAGCCCTGGGACGGGGGTGAGGCAGTCCACTGTCGTAGATTCATCTGTGTAGCTTAGCAATTGAGGTGGAAACCTTGGAGCGGTTATCGAGTGACCCTGCTGGTAGAGGGCTTGTGTCATGATGGACCGAAATATTGATGATTGTCAATATACAGAGAGGCTACAATAGTGATATAGACTGTGTGTGTGTGTGTGTGTGTGTGTGTAAGTGTGTGTAAGTGTGTGTAAGTGTGTGTGTGTCTGTGCGTGTCTGTGTGTGTGTCTGTGCGTGTCTGTCTGTGCGTGTCTGTGTGTGTGTGTGTGTGTCTGTGCGTGTCTGTCTGTGTCTGTGCATGTGTGCGTGTACCGTTTCCCTCCATAGCTGTTTAGTCTCCTGACAGGTTCATCTAAGCCAGAGGGGAGGAGGAGGGGAGGAGAGGAGGAATAGAGTGATTGTTTACACGGCACTCTCCCCAGGATGCCAGTAAAACATGGAACTGAAATTGAATGATGAGCTGGCACCTCGAATCCTTCAGCACAGTTACTCCAGGCATTTACAGTTTGTTTTCATGCTGAATTCATTCCCTAGAACATGAAATGGACCATTGAACATGAATATCCTCGGCCAGCCAGGAAGGATCTGAAAGGAACATGTCTCCTCTCTCCCTCCTCTCTCCTCTGTTAGGCCTGCAGCAGCCCTTCCAGGAGGGGGGGCGGGGGTAGAGGCCAGACAGGCCAGCTTTCAGGGCTCATCCCCTGGGCTCACACTGTCTAAGTGGCTGGAACTTCAATCTCTCCACTGCCAACTTTGGAATAGGGTTTGTGTGTGCGTGTGTGTGTGTGTGTTTGTGTGTGTGTTTGTGTGTGTAGGGGGGACAGGAGGAGGAAGAGGTGTGGGTGAAACATAAACAAGCAGCGCCGGTACCAATAAGCGCTTTCTGAAGAGAACCAGATGTATACAGAGGACTCCTGAAAATATTATTTCTGGTGGGAGAGAGACGTCTTAACCCCTTCCTCTGCCCCTCCTCCAGAATAACACCCACTCATCCCATGTTCTGCCACACCCCTCCCTGCCTCCCTCCCTCTCTCCCTTCTCTCTTCTCCCTCCTTCACCTGGGTGTGTCAACAGGTCACAAAATCATTATGTGTGTGTGTGGCCATTCCTGTACTTGATGCCAAATCAGGGGCGACAATGGTCAGGTTGTGTGTTCTGTTTGTCAGGGACCTGTAGGATGAACACACAGACAGACAGACAGACAGACAGACAGACAGACAGACAGACAGACAGACAGACAGACAGACAGACACACACACACACACACACACACACACATATACACACACACGCACCAGAAAACCCACATAGCCCGGAAAAACATACCGTCACACAAATCTGTCAGCTAACTCGTTAGAGTAATGGCTTGGACATGAGGATGTTTGAATGTTTTCCTTCCAAAACAGACTGGACCTCAGTCAAAGTCAAAGTCAAAATGGGTTTACTGTCGCATACTGTACTATAGCGAGGAGAGGAGTGAAATACTTGGATTGGACAGGGCCTCAACAATGTCAGACACGATATACAATAAACTCACATATCACTCATACAATGACTCACTAAATGCTAAAATACACCCTAACTAAATTGCACAACATAAATACAAATACAGTACTGGTTATTAGCAATAATAAACAATTGACAATTTAAGGGTAGGTGGTAATACAATCACATCCGTCCGTAGTGCAAATATATAGCATATGATCATATATAATATAATATATGCCAATTAACTGACGCTTTTATCCAAAGCGACTTACATTGCAGTGAGTGCATACATTTGTCAGTCTATATGATCCAATAGCTCATATAGCAGCGGTAAGGTCTAGAGTAAGGTCTAAAGTCAATAACAGCATGTTGTTGAGTGTGTTTGTGTGAGAGTCAGTGTTCAACAGGATAGCTGATCGCTCATCAGTCTAATTGTGAGTTTAGAATTATACGGTTCTATCTCCGTTTAGGGTAGTTCAGAGATATTGAGCGTAAAAGTTTTTACATTCCATTATGTTTTGTGAGATGGAACCTTTGTATTTTATTCATTACTAACTAAAAAATGTCAACATTTAAAAAAATAACACCACACAGGCATTAATAAACACCTAGTGGATGTAAAAAACTAAATTTGGACAAAAATGGAGATAGAACCTTATAATTCTAACGTCACGTAATGGCTGTGGCGTAGAAGCTGCCACAGAACCCTGTGGTCCCGGTGCTGGGGGTTCCGGTATGGTCCGCCAGGCGGGAGCAGGGGGAACAGTCCGTGTCTTCCTCAGACACCTGTTGGTGTACATGTCTTTGAGGACAGGCCATTCGTCAGCACCCTTACTCAGCACCTGTACTTCTATCCTGAGTGGTGCATACGTGCACTAAGGTGAACCCTGGGACTTGACATCCTTCAGGACAGTCCTGCTCTCCTCAGGCTGCTGCTCTCCTCTGAGTGACGGGACAAGTGACCAGACTGATTAAAGGTCAAGACGACCACAGCGGTGGGATAGCCAACTCACTTCTCTGCCAAGAGGAACTGGAGCTTAATGACACAGGCAGTCGTGCAACGCGCCCTATCACCACTGGGTTACTGGTTCAATCTTCGCTCCAGTTGATCCCCAAGTTGATGCTAGTATCAGATGGGTGGCTTTGAGAGGCAACCGTCAAGTGACACCGTTTTGCAGTGCAGTGTGTGTGGATCACGTCCCAAGGCTTTCCCTTCTCCCTGGCTGCAAGGAGGCAAAAAGTGAGGTCCTATCTGAATCAATACCCCAGCAGCACCCACACCCCCCCCCCCCCCACTGCATGGCTGATGGCCATAGAGCCATTCTCATCACGGTTGAATGATATGAGGCACACACTATAAATTCGTGAGCTTAGAATTAGAAGGTTCTATCTCCGTTTAGGGTAGTTCAGAGATATTGAGCGTCAAAGTTTTTACATTCCATTATGTTTTGTGAGATGGAACCTTATGAATTACTAAACTAAAACATTTCAACATTTTAAAAATAACACCACACAGGCATTAATAAACACCTAATGGATCAGATTATGTAAAAAACTCAATTTTGACAAAAATGGAGATAGAACCTTATAATTCCAACGTCACGAGTTCACTTTTCTCTTCTATCCTCCAGCGTTATAGAAGCCGTAAAAGTGTACAACGGCGGCAACGGGGGACAATGGACAGTCACTAAGGGGATGCTGTGAACATTACTTTGCTGGTTTTGGGGTTTTGCTGGTGCTGAATAAGGGTTGGGCTCCTGTAGGTTGGTCTAGTGTTGGGCATGGGGCACTACACACCCGCGTGGCTGGGCTGGGTGAGGCTGGACTTTCCTGGAGATTGAGTTACTGTGAAAGCCATGAGCGTGTGTAAACTAATCCATCCTCACCCAACTGCCTGGCATAGCTCACAGTCCGGAGCACTTCTCTGGGCATTCCGTGTGTGTGTGTCACCAGCTGCTTGTGCCTCCTCCACTCAGCGAATGTTGAGGGAAGAGCTTGGAAAACACATACAAACTGTTCTGAAAAAAGCTCAATTAAAGCTATTTAATTACACACACACACACACACACACACACACACACACTCACACACACACACACACACACACACACACTCACACACACACACATGCACACACACACATAGACACAGACACACAAACACACACACACACATACATGCGCACAGACACACTCCCACCTGTCCCGGATGGCTGTTTTTACAGTCTTTTGTTATGGGTGACCACGCTGACCCCACCAGGATGCCACTAAGAGCACTTCAAAGGTGCAGCACTCATTGTTGAGATGTTCTCCTATACTTGAGGCACCAGTGTGAGCGTGTGTGTGTGTGTGTGTGTGTGTGTGTGTGTGTGTGTGTGTGTGTCCCTACTGTATCAGAGACAGCTGGATAGGCATGCATGGCTGTGAGCAGTGGCTGCAGTTAACTACACTGTTGGGACACCGTATCTGGTTATTCCACTGTGGAATGCAGATTGGGGTCATAGCGCTTGGGAATTCTGGTTGTTGTGTGGTGGAATTCTTGTCAATGGTGGTCATTCTGTGGAATGCAGGTTAAGGTCATTCTTTATGGAGGCAAGGGTCAAGGCTCTCCCACCTGTACTCTCCTGTCGTAGCTCCCTGTCGCAGCTCTGACTGGCACATGGCACAAACACTCACACCTCAACAGAACCAAGCTGTCCCTCCTCATCAACTACAATAGCCTAGGGAAATTATCATTCATTGAAATGAAACAGAAAACATGACAGTTATTGACAGAAATGATTGTTCAAACTGTGAAACGTCTGATTCATTTAACCTAATGGTAGTTATTGGTTGAAATGAAAAGCTGCACACCCAGTGGATCCCCAGGACTGAGTCGGGAACATATCCACATTGTCAACATTGTCAACATTGCTCACCATAACAGAGGGTTGGGGGTTGAGGATGCAGGCTGATGCTGGCCTGAAGGGAGGGGAGTAACGGCAAACAGCAACATATCCCTCCACCCCTTTCCCTTCCCGTCCCCTCCTCTCTTCTCTCTCTGAGGGTGAAAGGTTAAGAGCTTGGTAGGCATACTCACCTAATGACTGACAGCTGACCGCTAGGGCTGAACTCTGACCCTTGTTTCAACATTGTCCTTTTTGCCTCAGTTGATCGAAATTTCTACTTAAGTTCCGAAAAGCATTTGGCGATTGGCGTGTATTTGGCGTCCGTACATTAAGCCATAATGCTTAGGCTATACGCACTTATGCCAGATAAAAATATAATAGTGAAAATACCACCGCTCATCCGTGATCAGACTTAGCTGAGGTGCTGGAACTGAAGAGTATCAATAGAGTGCAGAAAAACAGCATCCGCTCACTCAAAATTGTGCAAAAAACGTTGTTTATTGTTCTTTCGGTCATAGACCTTCTTCAGGATTAAATCAGATAAAAATGTAATGAAAGAAAAACGTCATGGTAGCCTATAGATCAGAATCGCACAATAATTAAACATTTCTGGATTTTTTTTTAACGCATTGTGTTCTTTTTCTTCAACAAGTTGTATTATCTAAGTGCTTGGTTCTGTCTTAAGAAGACCGAGTGGTCAATGAAGGTTATCAGTTTTTCAACAAGCAAAAACAAACCCTGACAATGTTCCCACAGTGTTTCTAATGTATTCATCAACATGGCGATCTCTTGTGTCGAATACCATACAGACAGCTGGCTGAGTTCTCTATAGTCGCCTTCATCATTCTATTCCATTATATCCAAACAAATCTTGTGATCTCGCCACGCATCTCTAATGAATGTAGGCAACCCCACCTGCCCCCCCCCCCCTCTCTCTCTACAAATCCCTTTGATTTCAAGAGGCAGGTAATTGTCTCAGTAATTGGGCAATTTCACATAATGATTTTTGGAGGATAGCGTTCTATTGTCAACCTATTGCAGAGCATGACGATGATCTCTCTCTGTTTCATATCATCTACTGGAGCCCACAGCTTTCCTGGACAGTCAAAGACAGCCTTCCTGGACTGGACAGTCAAAGACAGACAGCCTTCCTGGACTGGACAGTCAAAGACAGCCTTCCTGGACTGGACAGTCAGACAGACAGCCTTCCTGGACTGGACAGTCAGACAGACAGCCTTCCTGGACTGGACAGTCAAACAGACAGACAGCCTTCCTGGACTCGACAGTCAAACAGACAGCCTTCCTGGACTGGACAGTCAGACAGACAGACAGCCTTCCTGGACTCGACAGTCAGACAGACAGCCTTCCTGGACTGGACAGTCAAAGACAGGGTGTTTGAGGAATGTAGTGCATTTACTGCTCTTAATCTGGTACAGTACATTACAGCTTGGAACCCAGTTTCAAACATGTCTGTGGTCTTAGGATGTTGATATGATGATACTCAGTAAAGGGAATCTATAAACTCCAAACTGCCACAGTGTAGGAACATGGGGGAGTGACGGGGCTTTATTCCATTATCCCATTTACAGTAGGACCCCAACAGCTCCTATTACCCCTATCCCTCAGTCTCTGGGTAGAGCCGCGAGACAGTCAGATGTATTTATAGAGTTCTCATCAACACACCTGATTACCAGCAGGACAAAAGAGAGTGTGTGCATGTCTGTGCCTGTGTGTGTGTGTGTGTGTGTGTGTGTGTGTGTGTGTGTGTGTGTGTGTGTGTGTGTGTGTGCGCGAGTGTGCGTGCGTGCGTGCGTGTGTATGTGGGAGGGGGCCTGCCTGCCTGTGTGTGTGCGTGCGTGTGTGTAGAGCCCACACAGGGCCAACTGAGAGGCTGTAACCGGGGAGGAACTAGGGTGGGTTATTTCTGGACTATGTGTGTGTCCTATGGACCAGGGTCTAACAGCTGAGCATGTGCCAATGCAGGGGGCATATAATGCCTGATCCTCTAGTAATGATCAGATGCAGGTCCTGATAATGAACATCAATGCTGACCTTGAATCTTTTTTAGAACAGACTAGACACACTCTGCTATGGAATGGAAGCAAGATAATCACTCCTTGGTAATGAGCTTTGTGTGTGTGTGTGTGTGTGTGTGTGTGTGTGTGTGTGTGTGTGTGTGTGTGTGTGTGTGTGTGTGTGGAGTGGATGTGGGTGATGTGGGTGACACATACGAATGAGGGTGGAGTTGCACACGCACACACACACACACACACACACACACACACACACAGCTCCACCCTCATTCTTGTCCCGGTCGCTCAAAAACCCCAAGCCTCTAATTACAGGCCAGCAAACCTCTCAGCATCCTCCACCCTGTCATCATCTGATTGGCTGGGGTCATTACCAAAGCAAACTGGGTAATCCAAACCCAACACTCCCAAACATATGGAACTCTCTCTGAGGCTTAGATCAAAAGTCAATCATGAAATATCAGTCTCCTCGTTTCCGCAACTCTTTGTCTAAATCAGTATGGGTTTGAGCAACCAAAATGACAGGGAGTTTTGTGGCATCAGACTGAGTGGTATTGAGGTCAGTATCATGTGTCTTTGAAGTGACTAGCTGTGTCTGATTAAGCCTACTCTACTGGTGTCTTTTGCTTGTCTGATTTCCATTGACTGCCGTAGTAGGCTCTTCACTGGTTTGCACCTCCGTGGTTATGTGTCACTAAGGTCTTCTTTAGGTTCACTGTTTAAAAGCATTTACAGCTTGATTCTACTCTTTTCCAAACATCTCTTTATAAAAGTAAGGCTTCCCCCCAACTCTGTCCACTTACAATGAGTTGCACCATTTTTAAAGTTGCTGTCGACAAATTGAAATAATCTCTTTTACAGTAAAAGAGAACCCAGATTCATCACTTAAGTGTCTATGTCGAGTCTTATACCACTATAATACAAATATGAATACTCCTAGATGAAGGCTGGAATGACCCAACAAGTTGTTTTATAGTTTGGTTGGACTGAATGGAAGCAAAAAACATCTCTCCTTTTGCGCTGATATGTACAGTTTATGAGACACAGGATACTACCACCCCCTACTGGCCAAAGGAAGCACATTTAAAAGGAATTGATACCACAAGCAGATGTCCTATTCAATTTGATTTATTTATCTAAAATAAATAACACATTCAAACACTTCACTGAATACAAAATAGAAATGCCATTAGAAACTAAGATAGCAATCAAATAATCAAAATGTCTATCCTTTCCAGGAATACCACTGAAGTGTCATGGCATTTCCCCCCAGGACTTGTATACACAGGTTACAGTAATAATAAAATAAAATATAAGAACCACAAAGTCAGGGTATCCAGAGAAAACATTGAGAGAATTAGATGGATAATTAGATGGCGAGAGAGAGAGAGAGAGAGAGAGAGAGAGAGAGAGAGAGAGAGAGAGAGAGAGAGAGAAAGCGAGAGAGGAAGAGACTCAATACAAACAAATCTAAATGTACGTATCCTTCCAGTGTAAACTTAACCTGTTGTTGTACACACACAAATATGCATAAGTGAGTATTCTACACTAATATTTTCAATTGAACTAATAGGGCTTCAAGGGACTTACAGAATGACACAGTGACATTTGTTGAGTCTAAGCAGTCTAGAAGAGTGGCTTCCTCTCTTTTCCTTCATCTGCCCTGATCTGAAGACACCTGGGTGAAAACAACACGGCTAGGTATTTGCTCTTCTTCTTAGTCCAGTTCTTTCAGATGAGTGCTGATGAAAGACATCAAGAAATGCCACCCAGGAGAGGAAGCAGGTGTAGTACTCAAATGTTCCCCCAGGCATTGATAACGGTCCCTCTCTCAGCTCTTCAGAGGCCTGAAGGAGCGCTCCATCCCATGGTGTGCTGGCGTCCCCGGACCGCCTCCGTCAGAAAAGCAGTCATTCAATCACGAGTCTCCTGTCATTATGGAGATAAACTCCTCCTGGTTTACTATAGAGAGAGAGAAGGAGCAACATTGACAACATTTTATATTACTGACTGCTTTCAGTCAGTTTATAATAATAATAATAATAACTTTTCTTTGTATAGCACTTTTCCTGCAAACATTGCAGCTCAAAGTGCTTATGATGTGTGTGTGTGTGTGTGTGTGTGTGTGTGTGTGTGTGTGTGTGTGTGTGTGTGTGTGTGTGTGTGTGTGTGTGTGTGTACTCACTCTCCCCGTCTCCATCTGTATCAAACTCGTCGATCATGCTGCGTAGCTCCTCATCAGTAATGTTCTCTCCCAGCTCTCTTGCCACACGTCTCAGATTCCTTAGATTGATCCTCCCGGAGTCATCATCATCAAACAGCTTGAAGGCCTTCATCATCTCCTCCTTAGGGTCTCGCTCCAGCATACGGTCTGTCACTGAGGAACACACACACACACACACACACACACAGTGTCTTTACCTTGCAGGACCACACACACAAGATCGATCGTCATCACTATACACAGATGAGTGCTGAAACAGAAGCATAGAGAAGGCACTCACCGACTTCATTGAAGTCATCAAACGTTATTTTGCCATTCCCTTCTCTGTCGTAGTCCTTTAGTATCTTCAGGACATCCACTTTCTTCACCTCAAAGCCCAGAGCACGCATTGCAACCTAAATTGGAACAGTTTGGGTCATGTGTGTCAATGGGGGGACAACACCACTACACATAAATAAATTATAATTTATATAGGCTATTCCAAATTTGACCAAACCATCTCACTCTTGACCACGTTGTGGTTGCCATATCAAAGAACACTGGCTTAGGCAGAAACACATCAAGACAATAGACAAGTCAGCTCGGCAGGCCTATCTAATGACTACCTTGAGTTCATGGTAGTCTATTTCTTGATCTTTGTCTGTGTCAAACAGCTCAAAAGCCTCTTTGATTTCATGTTTCTGCTCCTCGCTCAGCTCTTTCCTCTTCTTCCGCTTGGTTTTATCCGCTGCCAGTTCGGTCCTGCAGATCAGACTAGAGTGTCAATTTAAATAACTGTTTACAATCACACACAGGAACAGTTAGAGATAGGTTGTTGCCAGCAGAATGAAATACAAGTAACGTGCACACCAAGACAGATCACGCATTGAACAATATCACCATCATCAATATCACAACAGAAGCTAGGCTATAGCTAGCTGTCTGACCCCGTTTGGTCACAACGATACTAGCTACAGCTTCTTGCTAAACCAAGACACCGTGTAAACACATTTAGTTTCACTGAGTTTCAGAGTTCAATTAGCTAGGTAGGTAGCTAGCTAACAACCTTGCTTTAACTAGCCTAGATACTGGAAATGGAATAGCAAGCTAGTTAAAGTATACCACCTTAAAGAAAGACTCATTCTGCGAGTTGTATGCGAGCGGTCAAGAGAGTCATCGGTCACCGTCTACGGTTGATGCTGCACGCAGGTCACGAAATCACAACAAACCACCTGTCAACACAGCCGTTAATCCGCGCCCGTGTCGCTGTTTTCTATTGGTCATTTCTTAACACCGCTGTTACTGTAAAGTCCGTTCTGATTCGTCAAATGAGTCGAGTTGCTACAGCCAATGGCTGTCAAAGAAGGTTGCTGCAGTAAAAGCTTACGGTGTTTGCCCAGGGGGGGTCGCCCTAGGAACATGGAATAAATGAATGGGTAATCCCCATCCCCACTGTTTTAAATTGGCCAACACAAGTAGTGCTCTTGAGTCTACAAAGAGGAAGAGGAATATGTATCAAACATTGCACTGCCAGATGTCTCGTCTAAAGGCTACAGTTTATCAAACACAGTTCGGAATGTGTATGTAATCTGCCACAGTGAAACAATGGAACATACTACTACTCGCTCCTCGGCATGTTTATGACAGCTGGAGGACAGGAATGGCATGTTAGGCCAAACATAACTGACATTAACCTGGTGTCATGGGCATTCATCAAGTTTTATTTTTACACAGTGTGTGTGTGTGTGTGTGTGTGTGTGTGTGTGTGTGTGTGTGTGTGTGTGTGTGTGTGCGCGCGCGTGCGTGCGTGCGCGTGCGTGTGTGTGTGCGCGTGCATGTGCGTGTGTGCGTGTGTGATTATAAGTGTTGTAAAAAATAATTAGGAGGAACGTTGTCATTTCAAGGCTTAGTCTGTTCGTCTTTGATAATAGCAGTATTAGTATTAGACCGTACTGTATTATGGCTATTGTTTCACTTTTATCTCAGTGTGTGTATTTCCCCAATGGCCTTGGGATGTCTCTAAACTAAACTCTAAGCCACATTCAACACCAGTGTTGACCGTTACTGGAGGGAAATGGGAACACAACTGACCACTCCTCTACAAGTTGCTGATAAGATCTACTCTGTGTGATTTAATGTTCCTTTACTGTACCTTATCTCATATTGCTGTGAAATGCGAGTGTGTGTCTGGAACAGTGTTGTTAAATAGAAGAGAAATACACTCCAGCAATGTTGGCTCTCTGCACTCGTGGATCAGAACAACACGGTGAGATTCTGGGTTGAATATGGCCATCAGCACATAACTAGAGGACGCCAGGGCAACTTCATCCTCCATTATGACTTTCTATCCACTTATCAAGGGTAAGGTAGGCTGTCTGGTTGGATGTTTCAAAAGTAAAATGGCTGAATCCACAACCGGGACATCTAGGCCTTGGCCCTGGGTATAGACACATAATGTTGTCTCGAAACTGTAAATGGGCACAGCAGTCTTGTATTAGTATTCAAGTGTGTGTGGTGTGTGTGTGTGTGTGTGTGTGTGTGTGTGTGTGTGTGTGTGTGTGTGTTTTGTGTGTGTGAATGTACTGTATATTACTTGTGTGTGTTCACAGGAATATAATCTTCTGCTGAGTGATATAGTAGATACATTTTACACATACACTATATACATCAAATACAATCTATCTTTCTCTTCTCCTCTCACTGAAAAAACTCCTTGTTCCCAGAGTCTCACTCAGTAAGTGCCCTAAGTTGTCACATGCAAGCAGATCAGCACAGAAGGAAAGACATGATGTCTGTAGGGAGGGGGAAATAGCTCCGAGCACGATCTCTCCTGATAACATTCTAGGCCTTCCAAATATCTGTGTCAGAAGATAAACACGCACACACACGCACACTCACACACACACACACACACACACACTCACACGCACACACACACACACACGCGCGCGCACACACACACACACACACACACACACACACACACACACACAGAAACTGTGTTGCCTTCGTGGCTGCATCTCTCAATCCAGTCTAAACCGGTTTCTGTTTATCACTTGTACAGTAGCACCAGCCAGTTCTTCTGTCATATGACCTTTCAGTGTGTGCACGTGTGTGTGTGTGTGTGTGTGTGTGTGTGTGTGTGTGTGTGTGTGTGGAAAAAACAAAGGATGTCACAACAGGTCCTTACTGGTGCTTTGCCAAACGTGAAGCACGTACATGGGTACATTAAAGAGAAATACAGGTTATCATTTCCTTGTCATCTTGTCTATTCATCAATTCAGCTAATTTGGGATGGTTAGGATCTGGATCTGTTTCCCCTCTAATGGTGTACATGGCAGCAATGCCCGAGGGGAGACTTGCCTCACACTCTTTCTCCTTCCAGACATATTTCACTTCCTGTGAGTAAAGAGTAGAAAATTAAGTGAGTCATGGGGCTGAGAATTTATTAGAAAATTACTAGCACGTGTGTGTGTGTGTGTGTGTGTGTGTGTGTGTGTGTGTGAGTGTGTGTGTGTGTGTGTGTGTGTGTGTGTGTGTGTGTGTGTGCACGTGTGTGCGTGCGTGCGACAGAGAGAGAGTAGGACAGTAGGTCAGAGAACCCAGTGACTCAGATTGTAATGAGGGAGTGAACAGGATATGCTCAGACATGTTGGGGCCTTCCCAGAGGGCAGTGTGAGGGTAGTGTGTTTGTGGTATGGAAAAAGGCTATTATCTCACATTTAAAAGCTCTGTACCCTGTCTGGATTACCTTTCCTTGCACCTTTGACTAGGTATAGACCCTAGTATAGTAGTCCAGCATCCATACAAGATGTGTGTGGTGTGAGATATTTCACGTGAGCTGAGTCCAGCATCTGCTCTGCCTCTCTCTCTCTCTGTGTGTGTGTGTGTGTGTGTGTGTGTGTGTGTGTGTGTGTAAGCCTCTAGAGAAGGCTGGATGGAAATGTAAACATTCCTGGAATGCATGAGGCATGTCTATTCCAAATGGTTGTCTGTCTGGAGGGAGAGAGAGAGAGAATGAGTTTGTGTGTGTGTGTGTGTGTTTGTGTGTTTGTGTGTATGTGTGTGCACACATAAACACTGTGGAGGAAACAATGCTCCCTTGTCCTGCCTTGACTTTCAGACATCGGCATGGAGAGAAAGAAGGGCGGAAGAGAGATAGGAAGAGAGAGAGAAAGAGAGAAAGAGAGAGAGAGCTATGAGGAAGAGAGGAGGGGGGGGCAGCTGCTACAGACAGGCAGAGGGCTGAAGCTGACTGAGAACACTAGGGCCAGACAGGAACAGAATCTGCCCTAGAATTTGGTCACACCCTCAGAAATAGCTTGGAATAGAATATTCCTTATGGATGGAATGAACTCATATCAGACCAATTTCAGTATAAATAAGTTGGCTTTTGCTTTGTACAATGATAATGAACTAATGTTTTTCACAGTGAAACACATCTGATAATAAAAAAGGCTTCTTTATTTTATACAAAGGAAGATCATGACAGCATTCAGATCGTAATGGCAATAATGGTGTAATGCACACAAATACAAAAACAACAACAAAGAATATGAAAACTAGTGCAAAAAACCCCACAAATACAAAAATATATTGCACTTAGTATTGTTTACAGTTTGGAAGTGGAATACAACTTTGAACAACAATCTTTGTTTGATTTTTCCATCTGTAAACTTGTTATAATGTATTTTGTAATTCGGTTTCCACCCTCTCTTCTCTTTGTTTTGGCCCATAAGTGCATTTCGGCCCAGCGTTTGTCTTCAGGGAAGAGCACCTGAGGCCAGGGCAGTAAGGATCACACCGCTAGGCCCTGATGGAGGCCACTCACCTCGGCTTAGCTCTACACAAACTAAACACAGTTCTGAGAGCAGCAGCATTCATGGTTTTATATGTTGGTTTGTTTGTTTGTTTGTTTGTTCTGAAATTCTGCATTCTGTGTCTCTGGTGAAGGAGCAAAATGGTGAAAAGCCAGCAAACATATAGGAGCATATTAAATAGGTGATAAAAAAAAAATAATGAAACCGCAAATAGTGTTTAAAAAGAGAGAAAGGCATGTGCACATTTCACGTGACACTGGAGGACACGTCTCACCACTGTTTCTATTCCAACAGTGGGTTGTCTGATTTTCCTTTATCCACGCCTTTCCTCTCCTTTTAGAACCATGCTATTTGTGCTGTAGAATGGAGACATAGACCTTGTTGTTCCTCAAGACCAGAAGAAAACTGCTATTGTGATAACACTGAGGTGTCCCCTCTACAATCCACGCCCAGGACACCCAGTTTCCCACATGGCTAAAATCCCTGTCATTTCACACCAATGTCCCTAATACAGCCATACGGTATATTTCGGCTGTAGACTGCAGTGTCGGCCGTGTTGGTTGCAGCTGTAGTTGTGGTCGCCTGTCTTCTGTGAGTAGGCCTGGGTTCTCCAGCTGTAGTTGGTCATACTGTCAAGCCGGCCATGTTGGCTCCAGCTGCAGGTGACCATTGTGTCGGCCATGTTGGTTCAAGCTTTCGGCGCAGTTGCCTGTCTTCTCTGACCAGGCCTGGGCTCTACTCAGCGAGAAGGGCAGGGGTCAGGTCTCCCCACTTCCTGACCACCACAGACCACATCTGGGTAAGGGTCAACCTGGGACACAGAGAGACACAGGTTCATAACGTACTGTTGGTACATATCGACACAGCTGTCTCCATGACTGTGGTTATCCATGATCTGTGGTGTTGCTCAGCTGGTATAATGTCCATACTTTATACTGGTATATCTCAGAGGAGTGAAGATGGACTTTCTGGAGTTTGAATGGAGTGAACAGAGTTTCTAGAGTTCAGTTGTGAGCGTGAGGACATGACTGTGTGTGTGTGTGTGTGTGTGTGTGTGTGTGTGTACCTCTGAGTAGAGCGGTGGTGGCTGGTATCTGAACTCTGTGATGTAAGCGAGCAGTGGGCTGGGGTCCTCTCCAGTGCTGTCTGGTGTCTGACAGCCCTCCAGACAGCCTCGTCTGTGCTCCTCTGATACTGCCAGCTCACTGTAACTAGGGGGAGCTGGGAGAGGAAACATACACAGAGTTAGACAAACACAGACAAACACAGCTGTGAGGACATTACTGTGTGTGTGTGTATGTGTGTGCGTGTGTGCATGTGTGTGTGTGTGTGTGTGTGCATGTGTGCGTGTGCGTATGCGATGTGTTTATGTACTGTATGGCGGCGTCTGTGTTTGTTCACACGCCAGCATGTGTGTGTTTCTGCTGCTGCGTCTGGTATCTTACCCTCCGGTGTCTCTGGGAGGCCTAGCCAGCTCATGTGGCTACAGTGGCTGCTGATGCTGGAGGATCGGCTGGAGGCGGTATGGAGGGGGATGGTCCCTATCACCAGCGGCAACGACAGGGACAAGTTCAACCCCCTAGGAATGTCCACGTATATCTGAGAGAGAGAGTGAGAGAAAAGGGGGGAGGAGAGGGAGGGAGAAGAGAGAGAGAGAGAGACAGGGAGAGCAGTTGAAAGGGAGCGAGACATTAAAAAAGGTTGTCTTCAGATGTACTCAGATTTACTTAATTCTTCTGAATTTTAGATAACATGTACATCGAGTGGAAAGCACCTGCTAAGCCGAGTACTGTATCTATCATTTCATATCCACTTATACAACCAAGGTGACTGAGAACACATTCTCATGTACTGTACATCAACAAACTAAGGAAGAGGGGAGAGGAGAGGGGAGGAATCCAACAGGAGGCTGGAGTGTCACACTGCCACACCATTAACCTTTACATTTTCGGCATTTAGCAGACGCTTTTATCCAAAGCGACTTACAACAAATACATTTGTCTAAGTAAGTGAATCATCTATCCATTAGACATAGAAAAAAGTCAAGAAAAAGTACCGTAATCTATGCTCGCTCAGACCAGGGGCAGTCATAATGCTAGAAGAAGCCAACGTCAGTGAGGTGGGTGATGAACGTACAGGATGACCGTTCACTTACCACTACTGTGTATTCAACTTTGATGAGGGGGCAGTCCAGGATGGACGGAGAGACAGGGGGGATCTTGAGCATCTTGCCCTCCCAGCTCTGGCTCTTGCCTTGGGGCAGAGAGTCCCCTCGCAGGTTGGACACCAGCTGTTGGATCTGCTTGCCCTTTCCGTTGGCGAAGTACGTCTGGGTCTGGTACAAGGCTGCCTTGGGCACCACCACACGGGAAGAACAGTTCTCCACCTCAGCAAAGATCTGGATGGACTCGCCTGGGAGAGAGGAGAGGAGGAGGGCAGTCTATCAGATGGAGAGAGGTAGCTACAGATCAGACCGGTTGGACTCAGTGGGGAGGAGGAGAAGGGAGAGGAGGAGGTGGAGGAGGATGGGGGGGTCTGTCTCACCTGGAGTGTAGCCCTTCCTTTCTATCTTGGCACTGAGCGAGATGGGCCCTGAGGCACAGAACCAGCAGCACAGGGTCTTATCCTTAGAGCCAGCCTGAGGAGCCTGCAGACACACACAGACATAGTTAAAACAATGATTATTGAGTCATACCCAATCATGTGTGTGTATGTGTGTGTGTGTGTGTGGGGGGGGGGGGCAGGAGGGTTCCTTACCAGCAGAAGTGGCGTGTTGATGTCGATGTGTTCAAACACAGTGAACTCTTTCTTGGCCTTGGCAGGCAGCAGCCATGGTCTGAACAGCTCTGCCTTCACCCAGTAGCGCACACTGCCGTGCTTACCTTCAAATGAGGTGGCCAGGGGCCTGAGGAAGAAAAGAGAGGAGAGGATAGAGGAGAGGAGAGGAGAGGAGAGAGAGGACAGAAGAGGAGGAAGATAAGTCGGATTAGGATGTGTACATCCCAAATGACTGCATCTTACAGTGTTTTTGAATAGGCCTGTGTGTGCCTGTTCAGCTCCATGCACTTACAGCAGCTGCCTGGAGGGCATATATTATATGTGATGAGTGTGTGTGTGTGTGTGTGTGTGTGTGTGTGTGTGTGTGTGTGTGTGTGTGTGTGTGTGTGTGTGTAGTGTATGTGTGTACTTACATCTGTGGCAGCTGGAAGTTGAAGGCAAACTCGTGTAAGCCTGTGTGGAGAACTGTCAGCCCCTCCACTGGACTGTCTTCGTCTGAAAGAAAGGAAAAGATTCCAAATACACCATACTATACCTGGGACACACCCTACACACACAGAGATCGAGATAGTGACACAGACGGAGGAAACCAGCTGGTTTCTCTGGCATTCCCCAAAATATGGGCACAAATGTACACTGTAATATGCTGACCTCACACCCCAGCTCTTACAAAAATGTACAAAAACACACACACACACACACACTAAATACACACACTAAATACAGTAGTTCTGTTTCAAAGAATTTTCTTTATTTTATGCAATGCTAGACAGTCAGTCATGTTAACATATAATAACCCATGGTTCATAATGCAGACCTCATCATCAGACCTTTAACCTCAAATTTTCATGACATATTACAAAAATATTATCCCATTAAATAAGGTACAGTATTCAAATAATTGTCCACATACATATCATGTGCAGTAATCTGAACACTTTACATGGTTACAGTATCATTTTGTAATGGTATTTCTTTAACCCTCAGTTCAAAGACGAGAACAGTTCACACCAAGACACACCCAGAGAGAGAGAGAGAGAGAAAACAGGAACCTATTTCACTACCGGAATGTGCATGTTATTGTTTACATTGACGTGTACAACTTTGCTCTTTACTTTCCTGCCACCTCAGCAGTCTTGCATGCTCTAGTTGGCTGCAAAAACATGCTGCATCTGTCTCTCCCACTCACATGTTTTCTTTTTTTTGTTGGCACCAGAGCTGTTATAAACAACCAGCAACCTCTCTGTGTGTCTGTGTGCGTGCATGTGTGCGGGTGCGTCCCTGGGTGCGTGCGTGTGTGTGTTTATGTATGTATGTGTGTACGCTGTCAAGGCACCGGCATCGCGGGCAGAGCAGGAGCAGACCGGTCTGAACTAGAACAAGCAGCTTCCCTCAGCCAGATACTCTAACGCATTTATTACTACTCGGCTTCTAATTGGAGGGAATCTAACACATCATTTACTGCTCAGGCTGCCATTGGAGGAAATCTACCATAGCCCTGCCCCTCTACGTTTGGCCATGTGTTCTGTGGAATGGGAGGAGGGGGAGGAGAGAGAGAGAGAAAGAGAGGTGCTTCACCCACACATTGAAACAGCAGTATACAGCTATGTCACAGACAGTAAAGAGGAGATGATGTAAGAGAGAGATATAAAGACTTTAGAGAGAAATAAAAGACAGACAAGAGGGCAGGTACATTCACTTCAGTTTATTAGTCGTCATCATGTTTTATTGTACCATTTCAAACAGTAGCAGTCAATCAACGTCAACTCAACATTTTTACAGTGCATTAAAAACGTCTGTGTGTGCAGGGTTTTGTTCCAGGCCAGCGCTAACACACCTGGTTGAACTAATCAACCTATCATGGGCTTCAATTTAACCACTATCAATCGAAACAGGTCTGTTGGTGCTAGGCTACAGAACTGCAGCCCGCCTGGACCAGGGTTGGCCACTCTGGAAGTAAAAAACCCTACATACATGACATGTGTTGGTTTCTAGCTAGCTTAACAATCAACTCATTTGTACATCATCAGTTTTCTATAACGGCTATTCTGAACTGAGGCTGGGTTGCTGGTTGCTGAGTGATGGTGACCGTTCTTCTCTTGAGGTTCTTGGTGATCTTATTGTTGTGGATAGACGTTCTTGAGTCAGAAAATATGAAAATGTGTCTCAAAAAATGTGTAAAATAAACGGCCAATTTTGTCTGGAGATGCATATAATGTTCATGTGACTTATTCATTGAATATTGATTATATTGTGTCTGCTCTGTTACGTGTGCCTTTAACTGAACATGTGGTTATATTAATATCAAAGAATTTCCAATTAAATTACAGAGTTCAAAGTCTGTCAATGGTATGTTTACACAATTATGTTTTCTGTGTCCCACGGCCAAATCTGCACGTCTCACTATGACTGTTGTTAGCCTTAAATTACTGAAGGCTGGCTTTGTAGGCATAACGTACTAGCACAAATCATTATTTCTCTCTGTAGTCCTGTAGTCACAAAGCCAATGGTATCCATGTTAGAGCATAACTCTCATATGATGTGACACATCAGTTGTACTGTTTTGTAAAACAAAGAATTGTTGCCAATAAGGTCTTCTCTGAGTTCATAATGTTTCACTACAGTAGGATATAGCAGCACATTGGAAGTGGCATGCTCTACTGTCACTTCCTTAGAAGGATGATGTCATACCAGCCACACATGGGAATGTGGACCAATCAGATGAGATGAACCAGCCACACATGGGAATATGGACCAATCAGAAGCGAGAAAATCTCGTTCCTCCACGGCCCCCTCTTCCCTCAACCAGTTTCTGAGCAGGTTTGAACCGCTTCTAACAAAGGGAGTTAACTTCAGGATATTGTCATCGGAGAAAGAATATTCCTGATAATATGATGATCAATCTATGTCAACTGTGACAACCGTTGAATTTATCAGCCATAGTTAGATTGAACTTTGCTCTTATTTACATTTTTGGAATTATTTCTCTAATCTATTCTTCAAACTTGCCCACGTCCACGATAAGAGTAGCTCTATACGCTGTTTACAAATGTCACTGTCGCAAGTAGTATACATAAAAACACAACTATAAAATGTTTTGAGTCATAAGACATCAATTTCCCTGCGGTCGTTATCGAACCATGCCTACTTATATGATGTGAATGAGGAAAACCTGTCCATGCGTGAATAATCCCTGTCGCATCAGCACCACTACTAGCCATCAGGGAACTCGCTCAGGACACACAGAATGAGAGTTATGTCTTCAAGATGTATGTTTATGGAATGTGTGTGACATGTATAGGCCTATTCCAAAAAATATATATATAATTACTGACCAGCCCATCACTCATATGCAAATGTCAGTCAGTCCATCATAACCACAACATTCAGCTACCTGACATTGTTGGCATTATTATGATCAGATGATTCTATTCTAGAAAATAAAATCCAGATCCACATAATTGTGGAGCCTCTCTATTTTTGCCAGTCTATCTCTGCTGCGAGAATGATGAGTGCACAATTGTTTGTTGTTGTCCCTTACCTCTCTCATCTCCTATTAAGGTGTCGTTATGGTTTAAGTATTCCACCTCCTCGGTGTAATTCTGCGTATACGCAGTGTTGGCTCCGGCGTTGCGAGACTCGGTCCACCGGACCTTAGCTACTCCTCTCGCGTTTATGGTCAGCGTTTTCACGCGAACCTCCCCGGTGACTTCGACGATTACCCTCCCTGAGACCAAGTCACCGCCGGAGAAAACGGGCATGTTGTTGTCATTCAGACAGTCAATACAGACCGCGAAGGTCTTCACCTTGCCCAGCACCATGATGGTAAAACAATTTAAACGAGAGTCTACTACACAAATTAGGAAACCATCAGATATCCTCCGCACACACAGTGGCCAGTGGCGCCTCTCTTCTTGCCCGGCAGCATATAGCTGGGTCCGTGGCCCTGTCGTTTACAGTTCATCTGGGTGTCTTTAGTCGCTATAGCTGTCATCCCTCAAGTGAATGTCTTCCTCTGGTCTCCGGTTCTGAGGTGAGCTGGCTTCTCTTAGGCGCTCTTATAGGAACCTCTGTGCCATAACACCCTCACTGGGCATGTGCGCTCGATAACATCCGCTCCTCCCGCGTGCTGAGGCGGTTGACACAGGACAGGAGTCAAGCACCACTAGGCACCGATCTAGGATCAGCATACTCTCTTAATCCTAACCTTAATTACACCTAAAGAAAAACCTCATCATGGCTGAGACAAGTTTTGAATTGAATAGGCACGATCTCCACTACTTCCTGAAAGGCACCTGGCATGAACATATCCTCTCTCACTCTATTGTTGATTAATCAGCTGTGCACTGTGTGTTCCAACGGTTTACCGCACAGCTGATTAATCAATTAAACCAATAGAGTGAGACAGGATATGTTCATGCCAGGTGCCTTTCAGGAAGTAGTGGAGATCGTGCACCTAGCCTATTCATATGTCATATCACCAAGTTGGTATTTAAATTGTGATAATAACTCTGCATTTCTTTCTCTGGAGCACTGCCATGTATGAGCCTGCACAGCAAAAGCTGTTTCACCCTTCACTCGCAAATATACAGGGTCTGTTTTATACAGTATGACATGAAATACAACTTCCTAATCCAGGGCGAAACCAATGTAAAGCTTTGTTACAGTATGGTCACTTACTGCCACCTGCTGGGGAAGAATAAACCTGTTTTGAGTACAAACCTAAAGACCGAAGTCAAGATTGGTGGTCCTGTTTTCATTTGGAATCTGATCAGTTATTTAGTAGTACATTTTTAACAGATTTGGGCTGAGGCGTTTGGTAGGCCTAGGGGAGAGCATTAGGTGGCAATGGCACACATACAGGACATTTCACAGAGAATAGAAAGGTTTGTTTTTGTCTTCTGGTTGTGCATGACATATCCAGTATTGTCTGTCTGGTGAAGTTGTGTGTAATTGTGTTCGATAGAAGTCAATCTTGTGTTCGATAGAAGTCAGTTTCTGAAGCACACACACACACACACACACACACACACACACACACACACACACACAGTTGCCTATGAACACAATGCAAAGAAGTCAAGCTCGATATATAGAAAGTATTTTAAATGGGGAAGACCAAACCACAGCTTTCCTTTCTTTATGTTACTGTGTGTTCTGTTCCAACTGTGCCATTTCTCTGAAAGCACCACGGAGGAGCAGTGCTGGTAAGAACACTATAAACAGACATTTACACATTTAAGAATCAGAATTGATTTAATGAATGTATCTGAATGTTTGTGTTATGCCTTACACTTGAATCAATACATTTTGTTCATAGTGTTGTGCCATTAGTACACTTGTGTTTTGTGTTATGACCATGTTGAGAAACAGCTGATGTTGCTGCTACCATAGTTATGGTCTATGATAGGACCATAGAAGGTCTTTAACAATGCCTTAAAATACACATATCCTCTGCTCAAGTAATTGAATGGTGTTTTAATTGCCAAAAAAATTAGATGTTTGTAATGCTGCATAGGGGCAATTTAATCACTGATTACATGTGAACAGCTAAACGTTCAGATAAGCAAAACATATAGCTAAACTTAAAAACATAATTTTAGCTGTACCCTAACCCTAACCCTTTCTCATATGTTGTATTATCTCATAGCTGTGTACTGTGTCTCTCTTACTTCAGAGAACTGAGACTACATTCAGAATCAGATGTTTTCAGTCTTTAAAATACATACAGTATAACCTCTTTCCACAGGTTTCCTCTTCACTCTACCATTCAGAGGCTCCTATTTCTCCTGGTTTGGTTGTGTATCTACCCCTGTTGCTCTGGGCGGGATTGGGATCAGAGGAAATTGCCCTGTAAGGTCAACTCATTCAACCAATCACAGGCCTACGACTGCTCAGGCAAAAGCCTATCAAGGTGCCCGGGGCATTAGCTGGGGAAAAAAACAGATCAAGGAACTCTCTAAAGCCTGCTTCTGGAACCTCCAAAACCTTGCTCAACTAAACCTAGAATCCAACAACTTAAAGCACACATTCTGCAGGTTGGATGAGCTAAAGACACTGCTTCTCAATGATAACAAATTTCGCCACGTGCCAAGGGGTCTTCCATCTGGCCTGCTTACTCTGGGCCTGAGTTCCAATAATATCACCAATATAAGGCCAGAAGATTTCAGAGATATCCCACACACACAAACCTTATATTTAAATGACAACTGCGGCTATAGTAGGGTTTGTGATGGACCTCTGGGGCCTCATTTATTAAAAAGTACTTGAACGTCATCTTTGACTGGCACGTAAGCACATTTCTAAACGGACGTAAGCATTATTTATAAAACGGGCTGCGCTTGTTTAAAATTGCGTACGTCTGTCGTTCTATAAATACTAAATATACTTGAAATTGATATAAACATTAACATACTATACTAGTCCATCAGCACAGTATGGGAGAACTTGGTGATAACCATAATGCCAGTTGACTCAATTAGACATAATATATTATGCGCTCTGCGCTGCGGGCTATGGTGTTTTTTGAAGGATTTTCTGTACGCCCATCCAGATCCATTGTGTATCCATTGTCAATGTTGATATGGACCCATATGATCGTAAATAACCTTATAACAGGGCTTATAATGCTAATACCGAGGAATCCTGGGGAATCACAATGAATCTCGCCTTTATCACGCATCAATTTAGAATGATTACAACCTACAGCCTTGTAGACTGAAATACAATCATCAGTTCCCTTTAAATCTTGAATTTAACTCATTTTCTTGGCTGTGTTGTTCGAGTGCGGCTCACATGCCTGTAATAACTCCGCATAACCAGTAGGTAATGTGCGTACTGCGTACGCAAGTCAATACCTGACGTAGAGCTACGATCGTTTCCACGGTCAAATTGACTCACGTTGATATAAATCACTACTTTGTCGTGGTTTTCTACGTACAACACGGGTAAGTACCAAAGTACTTTCTATAAATGAGGCCCCTGGTAATTGAAAACGGAACCTTCTCCAACCTCACTGATCTGATAAACCTGACACTGTCCTTTAACAGGAATAAAACAAAAAAAATCTGAATAAAAGTCAGAAAAAAACATTTCAGAATAAAAGTCTGATTTTTTTTATTTCAATATTGTTTTTCTGACTTTTATTCAGATTATTTTTTTCTGACTTTTATTCAGTACTATTCAGAAAGCCATACATGCCGGCTGCGCTCAGCTCAATGTACAGTCAGGCCACTGTAAGCTGAAACCGAATGCATTAGTAAGCGAGCAGTGCTTTCCGTGATCAGAGCTCTGAAAAGGAGACATCTGGGAAGCGGAAGGGGTGGAGGTAGACTGGCACTGACCCGAGAAGGGGTTGGAGGGCAGTAAACCTACATCGGAAAGGGTTCCAGCCTGAGACTGCGCCCTGGGAAGAAGGGAGGTCTGAAGGAGCAAAGTGTACACATAGACTGCGAAAACATATAAGGCGATATTAAAGTACTATGCTTACACAACCACTATACATCACTGTAATTATTATGCAATCACTGGTTATGCTTATGTTTAGGACACCTCAAAAGGGGGACTTATAGTACCCCCACCAGACAATGACGCAGAATGGTTTGGCTTTTTCTGGGCTAGAGCAGATTCGCTGGCCTTGGGCAAGCCCTGTCTGGTCTGTGGAAAGCTATGCCATTTAGAAGTCTCATTAGTCACAATTTGGTAGACATAATACAATTATGTCAAAAGGGGGAATGTTAGGATATATTTTTTGTGTCATTTTCAATAAATATAACACTTGTGCAATCGAGAACATCTCTCCTCTTTCTTGGAGCAGTCAACAAAATAGCCGATATCATTTTATTCTAACAGCTTGTTGTAAATAAAAGTTCTATGATGCATTGAAATGACATTAAACTAAGATAATAAGTTTCAAATCTTTATTAAAAAAATTCAAATCTTTATTAATTTATTACAGGGTTAGGGTTAGGGTTAGGGTTAGTTATTACAGAAACAGTAAATTTTCCGAGAGCGAAATCTGTTGTGGTATTTAAAAATGGCGGTTAAGGGTGAACTCTGAACATAGGATGATGATGTTGTGACGATTTTCATTGACCAATCAACGGTCTGCAGCATCACACGTCACACACAGCCTGGCAAAAAGTACCTCTCGCTACCCCTCTCAAACGAGAACTAACGGCCCGGCTCGGTTGGCAGTGGAGAAAGCAAAACAAACCGGGCTCACGCGGTACGGCACGGGTCGGCACTCGGCACGGTAGTGGAAAAGCGCCATAAGTTCAGAAGCTGTCTAGCCTGGTGCTGCCCAGTGAGGTCATCATCGCCCAGAGTTCTATCCCTGGGGAGGGTCTGGGCATCTTCTCCAAGAACTGGATCAAAGCGGGCACAGAGATGGGGGCCTTCACGGGTCGAGTCATCTCTCCTGAACACGTCGACCTGCTCAAGAATAACAACCTCATGTGGGAGGTGAGGATTTTGACACAGCTTTTCAGTGAGACAGGGCAGGAAATGACTGTTGTAGTTTAGTCCAAATAGAAACGGAATTGGACTTTGATGTTTAGATACAGGCGAGGGGGCTCGTATCGTATATTGTTCCTATATACGCTAAGACGCTCCATTGGGTCGGTTCCAGGTGGTTGATGGATTCATCGTTGCATAGGCCTACTCTTAACCTCTGACCGTGTCTCCCCAGGTGTTCAACGAAGACGGCACAGTGCGCTACTTCATCGATGCCAGCCAGGAGGACCACCGCAGCTGGATGACTTACATCAAGTGCGCCCGTAACGAGCAGGAGCAGAACCTGGAGGTGGTTCAGATCGGAAGCAGCATCTTCTACAAGGCCATGGAGGTAAGACACATTATTGTCATTATTATAATTAAGTTTAAAGTGATTTTTACATGGTCAAATTACATTGACTGTGCAATAAATAGATATGAACCCACACCCAGCATACAAAAATATGAATGTGACAGAACCCTCAATTCAAACTGTTTGACTTTGAACCTCCACATAGATAGATAGCATGTTATTGTATGGCAGGCCTAATTACTGAAATAAGTAGTTCTTCAATGAGGCATGCTTATTCTCAATCTAAAATATAAGTGTAGGAATAGGATAGTGTTCTCTAATCTGTGTCCCCCCCCTCACCGCCCCGCGTATATCCCCAAGCCATACCTGAGATTTTATCAGGCTGCCATCTAGCGCTGTAAAGCACCGCCTGCTGGCTGGAAAGAGAACTGCACATTTGACTCTTCATGTTCATTCCCCAGATTGGACGGGGCTCACTGAGTGTAGCCTGTCAGCTTTTAGTGGGCAGAGATGAGTTAGGCTATATTGTCCAGTCAGACACAAACATACAACATCCTCCTTATCCTGTTCATCACTAACCCTTTCCCTCTCCCTGCTGTCCCCAGACCATCCCTCCAGACCAGGAGCTGCTAGTGTGGTACGGAAACTCCCACAACACCTTCCTGGGAATTCCCGGCGTTCCCGGTGGAGAGGAGGAGCAACAGAAGAAGAGTCGGAATGGTGAGGCTCTTGGCTCTTTCCTGGAGGCTACAAAAGGGCAGGGGTGGGGGGGGTCAGGGGTGGGAGGTGGGAGGTGGTTGGATGGGAGGAAGGGGGTAGGAAAAGGGGGGAGGGGGTGTGTGTGTTCTGTGTAGATCACTATCAGAGCCCATTAAATAGACAATGAGGTTATTAGGGCACTCATTACCTCTTCAGCTCTGTTGAATGAGTGTGTGGCTGTTGTGGCTGCTTAGAGAGCCTGATCATTATCTGACTAATAAAGCCCTATTGTGAGGCTGGTGGTCGTGGAGGTGTGGCCACCAGTAGGATACTGTTACTGGGCTTCATTGAGATCTTTAGGATCTCAGATCTGTTGAATGATGATGTTGGTAGTGGAAAAGGGTTACGGGAAAAGGAATATATTATCTCTTATATTTGTTTATTTCCAGCTCAAAGTTATTTGATCTGACTCTCTGTCCATGCTCTGTGTCAACAGCATTCACAGACAGTTCAACGTAATCACCATTCAGTTATTTTCTGAACTCAGTTTCTGAACTCTTCTTCTTTCCCTCGTCCGCCACCAGCCGCATGCGCTGCACCATCTGCCACCGGGGCTTCAACTCCCGCAGCAACCTGCGCTCCCACATGCGCATCCACACTGGACAAGCCCGTCGTCTGCCGCTTCTGCAACCGCCGCTTCAGCCAGTCGTCCACGCTGCGCAACCACGTGCGCTTGCACACCGGCGAGCGCCCCTACAAGTGCCACGTGTGCCTGAGCGCCTACTCCCAGTTGGCGGGACTGCGGGCGCACCAGAAGGGCGCCAGGCACCGGCCAGGGGGAGCGGCGAGCAGCGAAGCAGCAGCCCTACTGGTGTCCCCCCCCTCCCTCCCCCCCAGATGAGCGGCCTCGCCCAACAGCACCAACAACAACAACAACAACAACAACAACAACAACACCCACACCAACTCCAACACCAGATGCCCATGGTGCACCACATCCCCACCATGGTGCTATGATCATGTGATAGAGAGAGAGAGAGAGAGAGAGAGAGAGAGAGAGAGAGAGAGAGAGAGAGAGAGAGAGAGAGAGACACTCACTCATGCAAACGACACTGCACTTTACCCCTACCCTCCTCAGACTCACAGTTTCATTTACTAGTTGCCTTATTTACTCTGGGCAGACGTACTTCTAGGTATTATGTTTATAGTGGTCCCGTTATACAGAATGTTACCATCAACATTTTTCTGATTCCAAAGGAAACTGTTCTACTCATGCCTGTGGAGAACCTGGGCAAGACTGAACGAATGAAGGGCCTATAAGAGTATATTAAAACTGACCTGTCGTTCATGACAATACATTATTGTAAGAGCACAACACGTAACGTAATCAAGTGTACAACTTTGGTCAGGAATGCTTTCGCCAATCTGTATTTCAGATGTTAAATCTAATTCTACCCTGCTGAATGCAGCAGAATTTGCTGTTTGGGATTTTTCATTAAGTTATTATCCCCACTGTTTATCCTATCAACTCAGGAGAAAATGTTTTTTGTTTTTTTTACATAAAGTAACAAAAAGAGAATTTCACTGAATTATAAATTGGAGAGCGTCAGTGTACTGTCTATTTGAGATATATCAAAACCCCACACTGTAAACTAAATTGTCACTTTATATCTGTACATTCCTGTAAAGTGTTGTGTAATTCTGAGCCGTATGTATATTGTGAATGTAAATACATTTGTGCTTTCTTTATATTCTAAATAAAATAATGTTATTAACAAGTCAGATTTTCTGTCTTTACTTGGATCAGGCAATATAATGAACTCTTACCCTTACCCTCAGATTGCGTGACTGGATTAGATTCAACTTTATTGTCATTGCAGAGTACCAGACAACGAAATACAGTAAGAGGAGAGTGTCGATTTTTCAATGTGTTTAAACAATGAATGAAAAACGTACAAGGACACTAGACAACATATGATAATGAATAGAATGTATTTGCTATCCAGTCCAACCAACTATATAGAATTATCAATAACACTATAGCAACCTCGGTGGTAGTCGGTGTGGTGGTCTCATATAGTCCAGTCAATCTAACTCAAAAAAAGGCCCAACCCAGGAGAAATTGCAATAGTAATGTTTCATAGTTTTTATTGTTCCTAATACCCTCCTGCATCATATACTAAAAGTCTTAATTAATTAATTTATTGGATCATACTTTTTTCAAGGTCAAAAGAGGTTAAACAATGTTTTAGAGTGACGCCATCTGGGTAAAATGGTGTTAATATTGGAGGGCCTATGTATACCTATCCAACATATTTGGTGTCTTTTCCTATGTTTTGGGGGTCAATCTTTCCAATAAAATACTTTTTCAGAGGATATTCTTAAGTCTTATACCTTACACCCACTTATTTGCCAAATGTGACGCCAGACAATGTTTTCATCAATCAGTTGCCAACATACACTTTCAGTTTTTTACATATTCTGAAAATACAGATTGTAAGCTTTCAAATGATGTGTCACACATTGAAATCGGACAGAAATTGAAGACGACACGAGTATTTGAATGTTGGTGCACCTCAAACACAGAATGGGAGAAAAGTCACTGATGAAACCACAACAAACGCTGCTAATAGTGTTACATCGCTACGAACGTCTAACTGCATTTTTATAAGATCCCAACATACTGAGAGAACATCAACATGCTAAAAACACATTACTACATATTTATGAAAATACATTTTAAAACTTAAAGTTGCGTGTTATGAGAAAAAAAAAGCGAAACCAAATATTGTTGACACAATAAGTTTCACTCTCATTTTCTGCGACTGGTTTAGCGCTAGACTGGCTTTCATCACAAATGTTCCTCATCATGTGTCACGCCCCCCCCCCCCCCCCCCATCCTGTGAATACAATATATAACACACAACTTGATGCATCATTGATTAATGAAGTGAATGACGTAATTTCAATACAATTACACAATGAAAACACCACTCCCAGCCTGTCATTGGTAAGTAGTTCAAACAAAGATGTTAGACATTTCTTTAATTCTACCACTCAATACAATAAAACACATTTATAATTGTCATCAATCGTCATTTTTGCTGCATTGAATTACAGGTTACTCTTCGCTAGCGGTTAGCTGACGTTTGCTAGCTAGCCACAGTGTGTGTACAGCTGTCACTGGTAAGTAGCCTAGTTCAAACAAAGGATTAGACATTTCTTTAATTCTACCACTCAATACAATAAAACACATTAGTAGTAGCTGAGAAACTTGAGGTACGTGGACTCACACCTGGGCACTTCATACAATATGTTGCTGATAATGCTGACCATAATATCCGAACAATTGATGGCCATGGAACGTTCCATGGCATGGGAATTATTGCATGCATCACCCCCAAAATTGAACAAGCTTCCATCATTCCACGTATCAAGGTGACAGCAAAGGACCTAACAGATGTCGGACGCATTAACATTGTTCCATATGTACAGAAGTCTGGGGGCCTCAAGAATCTTACCTACAGGGAATGTGAAGAGCACTCTGAAGACGATAGAGAGACGCCTGCTGATAGACTCTGGAAGCTGTCCTTGCTGCTCGGCAAATGCTCAAGGCCTGGATGGTCCGGGATGATGAAAATGCTCAACACTGGAGATCAGCCTGGTCAGTCGTCAGTCATCTTCCTACCCATGATTGACATGGATCCAGGAGATCTGACTTGCATTCATTCCACTCTGCAGTTCGTTCATGATCACGCAGCTCGCTACCAGGTCACTCCAATTCTAACCTTTGATCAACCACTATGGTGGAAAGCGATGACAATTATTGAAAGTGAAGCACCTGGCAGTCCATTGAAATCTATCGTTCTCCGACTTGGTGGGTTCCATGTGCTCATGCGTTTCCTTGGCGCAGTTGGCCATTTGATGTCAGGCTCTGGCTTGGAAGAAATCCTTGAATTAGTGTACACACCAAATACGGTGCCCAAAATGCTCGAAGGAAAAGCAGTTGCCAGGGCCATACGAGGTCATTTCCTGGTTGATGGAGCACTGAACACCCTACTGGCAGCGAAAACTTTTCATGTCAAACTGCCTGTCCCAATCAAAGCAAACTATGCTGTGGACTCAGAGGATGTGTCAGAGTTGACTCAAGATGGTACTGTTGGTGATGACAGTGAGGAAACAGTTTCTGATCAGCCAGATGGAGAATCCACAGACCATGCCAAAGTACCAGAAGAACTAGCAGAAGCCTCAGATCTGTATGACAGTGTTATGGCTGCCACTGCAACCAGGACAAATGCAAGTGCACTACTCCAGATCATAGCTCAGCGTTTGGAGGCAGAGAAGAGAACCATGGTAGATGACCGGACAGCAGCACTCTGGCTACAGTACATGGAGATGATCGACCTAGTCCGTGCATTCATTGGATCGGAGAGAACTGGAAATTGGGATCAGCACCTTGATACCCTGACAGACATGATGCCATTCATGGCTGCCTCCGGACATAACTTGTATGTAAAATCATTGACCATATACCTCCAGAAAATGCGCCAACTAGAAGACACACATCCCCAAGTTTACAAACGATTTCAGGAAGATGGTCTGCAAGTTGTTCGTAGATCAAATGAATACTGGGCCGGACTATCCCCCGACCTTGTAATAGAACAAGCCCTCATGCGAAGTATGAAATCAACCGGAGGACTGACACGGGGAAGGGGTATGTCTGAAACACAACGTTTGGTGTGGGTTCTTTCCAACCCTGCAACATCTGAAATCAACAATGCCATGAAAGAAGTGACAGGGGTAAACTATGAAACTAGTGAACAGCACAAGGACCTTTCTGCATCAAGACAGGCACGAGACAACGCTGACACTATCAAAATACTTCAATTGTTGGAGTCACAAAATCCGTTTGCCGGGTATGAACACCTTCAGCACCTAATCACTGGTGTGACAGCCCATAATGCGGTGAATGTGGACCATTCAAAAGAAGTTGGTAGAAGGGTCTTAAAGGACATGGTAGGGAAAAAGGTGACAGAATATACCTTCAAGAGGAAAGCACATGCAGTCACCATGGATTCCAAATCCACAGTCAAACTGAACAAAGAAGAAGTTGTCCATATTGATTCGCAGCTCTTGTTTCAGAGACTAGTGATTGCTGGGACACAGGCAGACAAGTTAGCTGAAGCCTTCAAGTATGAACTCTGCGGGTATCCACCTGCGCTCTTCGAAACGAAAACAGTGTTTCTCCCAGCGAACAAACCCCAAATTGCAAAAGCAATATGGAACGCAGTCCCTCATGATGATGTGCCAGAAAGAGACATTCTGTACGTTTTAGATGGAGGGGCCCTTCTCCACCGACTACCCTGGGAGATAGGAAAAACATATGGAGCAATAGTGGAACCGTACATAGGTTATGTTCGAAAACATTATGGGCAATCAGTGGTGATTGTGTTTGATGGGTACAGCAACCAGCCATCTACAAAGGATGGTGCCCATAAAAGGAGGAACACAAACACTGGCCGGAAGGTTTAATTCCCGTCAACCATGTCACTGAGGTTGAAAAAACAGGAATTTCTGTCAAACAATGAGAACAAACAACGTTTCATAAACCTGTTGGGGGAGGGACTAACACTTGCAGGGTTTGACATTCACAATGCTCAGGGAGACGCCGATGTGCTCATAGTTCAAACTGCAGTGACAGCAGCATTGAAACATCGAACTGTCCTTGTTGGAGACAACACCGACCTCCTCATTCTTCTGTTACACCATTATCAGCAAGGAGAACTGTACTTCATGTCTGAGCCCAAGAAGTCGTCTTCATCAAGTTACAGGTTTTTGAACATTGGGCAAGCAAGAGATGTGTTGGGTGAAGATGTTAGCAACAACATCTTATTCGCGCATGCCATGCTTGGCTGTGATACAACATCCAGACTCTTTGGGGTTGGGAAAGGGGTATCTCTGGGTCTGGTTAGAGAAAGCGACTCATTCAGAGTACAGGCCAGCATTTTTCAGAAACAATCTGCTACCAAGGATGACATTGCTGCTGCAGGGGAAAGGGCAATGATACTAATCTACAAAGGAGCAGAAATGGATTCTCTCAATGACCTCAGGCTGAAAAGTTTTTATACTAAAGTGACTGACAGCAAAACGGCTATCCACCCTCGCAACTTGCCGCCAACATCGTCGTCTGCCATGCTTCACAGCTTCAGAGTGTACCATCAGGTTCAGGAATGGATGGGAAACTCGCTACCACCAGAGGAATGGGGCTGGAGGATCCAAGACTCATGCCTCATTCCCATCCATTCTGACCAGGACCCTGCTCCTCAATACTTGTTGGAGCTTGTGCGCTGTAATTGCAAGTCAGGTTGTGGCACTATGCGCTGCAAATGCCGTCGTCAAGGACTTGATTGCTCTGTAGCCTGTTCAGAATGCAGAGGTGTGTGCGCGAATATGTCGGCACAACATTGGGATGAGGACATGGAGTGAAGGTTACATGTAGGCCTACAGTAAAGGCATATTTCAAGCTTGGTCTAATTTTTTAAATATTGTATTTATGAAGTTTTAATAGGTTTATAGGTTTATGTGGTTTATTTCTCATTGAAGTGTTTAATCTGTATATGATATGCAACATGGTTTTCATAGAAAAACATTAACATTTCTCTATGTTCCGAAATGTCAATGATAATAAATGTGTTATAAACTAATTTGATTGACTTTGTTTGAATACAATAAAATAAAAATATAATTGTGGGTAATGGCCGTTTTCTCAAAAATTGTTTTTTCTCATACTCTGAGCCAGAAATCTCCACTTCAGTAGCACTTACATACACCAAACTTTCCAGTTGTATTCCTATCTACATTCCGAGTTCTGCTATAGAGGGGTTTGTTAATATATCATTCATAGCCTGATTTATGTAACATTTACTCCTAAAAACATCGCAAAGCTTACTTTTTATGGCTGTTGACAGCATTTTCAGATTTATGGAGTGATAAAAAGAGTTATCCAAATTCCCTGTTATAGAGGACCTTGACTCTAATATGACAACAAGATGAAACAAGAATTTTTAACCTGGCTTTATCCAATGTTCAGATTTCTGATCTTGAATGTTATGCAAATTAGCACATATTTCATTAGATAATGCCTCATTTGCATATTTAAACATAATATTTCAGAAAACTTGTAATACAAAAAATAGTAGTCTTAATGTAAGTGATTAACTGGGGAAGTTTCATGGTGATATCTATTAGTTAATTTTTTTATCCTATTAACTGGCTGTGTTGCGCCTGGCACAAAAACCCACATTTTCGACCCCTGAATTTACCTTGATCCAATAAATATTAAGACTAAGACTTTTAATATGTTATTTGGTTGTCCCTAGGGATCACAAAAAAACTTGAATGATTACTATTGCAATTTCCCCTGGGTTAAACCACAGATTGACTGGACTAATAGGCATAAAGGACTGACCAGGTTTCCCACACCAACCGGGCGTACCAGATCTACCACAGGCTGACCACGTCTGGTCGAGGTCAGGCACATAGAGGTCCTGAAGACCATCTGAACCAGGACTCACGGCTCTCTCTCTCTGAGCTTCCAGGACCTCCACATGCCTCCAGAGCGTCCAACTGTCGCTCGCAGCCGAGGTCCTCGCTGTCAATGTTGCTCCCGACAACATTACATTAGGCTATTAGATAATTATATAATAATTATATTAGAGAGTCTAATTAAATCTGGTAGAGTATTCATAGATTATAACTTGTTTTTCTTAAATCAAAAGTTTGCAAACCAAAAAAATGATTCAAGCGAAAAAGAGACTCATATCTATGTAATTGAGCATGTCATTGGAAATCTCGGCAGAATTCATTGTCACTCGTCAGTAATATTTGTGTTGTGAATGAATAAATCGTTTCTTGGTGAAAAATACCCATGTCACCCCCCCAAAATATACAAGTCAACTGTGACTGTAAAACTATATTCAAATAAAAAAAATAAAAAAACGTTATTTTTCACACCATGGAGATGGATTTTTTTTTGTCACTAATTCTAAAGGACGTCACAATGAATCAGAGCCCAACATAGAACCATTATTATGTTCACCACATCACCGCTCTTTTCATAACACATGCTTGAGTGATAAGCAGAAGTACACGACGTGTTAACTTCGACGAGATTAACGAGATTAACTTCGACGAGAATTCTCAAAATATGTCCGATTATATCGGAGACCCATGGAGACCATGGACCCATGGAGACCCTGCAGGTAGGCCTAGGGATATTTTTATTTTTTATTTTTTATTATAGTTCAGTATATTATACTTTTCGAAAAATTGAGCAGACCTTTTTCCTAATACTTAAAAGATATCCCACTTAGAAAATCATTCTATTTTATGATTTCTGCTGACAGAATGTTTGAGACTTTTAGACCACATGCAATTGACCGATGTAATGTTGCAGGCTGCCTGAAGCAACTTTCGCGACACTCGTGCTTCATTTTACATTTGATATTTTGGACATTAAGCGACTTACTCATTGTACAAGGGTTCAAGGGTTCAAGGGTACTTTATTTGTCACATGCACAGAAATACAAAGTAAAACATGCAGTGAAATACATTGTTTAAATGTGGAAATGAATCATCTATACATCAGTCATCATAAGCAAAAATCGATGCTAGAAACAGGTGCCATTAGCAGTCACAATACTAGGAGAAGGAAAGATTACTTTATTTTTACATTTTTAATTGTTAATTATTAACAGTAGAAGATCTAGTCTGTACCAGAGGGGTACTGGTGGGTGAAGAGGTCTTTAGGAGGGACAGTCAAGTAGCCTGAAGAGACAAATCAGGTGAAATCCATCATTACCCGCTCTTTTTAACAGAGTCGTTATCTGGAAGTAGCCCTGGTCCCACTAACGGCTCTCCACCGCGGCTACTTCAGGACCAACTCCACCCTCCTGACCACGACCGTGTTCAAGGACCTGCTGGTCCACAGAACAATGCCCAGACCTCCCACCACTCTGTAGCCTCCGATATGGGCTGCTACTCAGGTAGGAGCCTGCTGTATGTGTGTGTGAGTGAGTGTGAGGGTGTGAGTGTGTGTGTGTGTGTGTGTGAGAGAGAGAGAGAGAGAGAGAGAGAGAGAGAGAGAGAAAGAGAGAGAGAGAGAGAGAGAGAGAGACAGAGAAAGAGAGAGCTAAAGAGAGAGAGGGAAAGAGAGAGAGAAAGAGAGGGGGGCGGCATTGATATCTTTACTGACTTCTTCCACCTACAGGGTCTACACCGGTGTTCGGTGCACCACACCAGCCCAGGTCTCGGCCTAACACCCCCCCTCTGAGTGCTCTTGAACAGCAGCTAAGGATGCCCAACACCGAGCACCTCCAGGCTCTCTTTGTGTTCGACTCCTCCGCCTTTCTCTCTAGTGGTGTTGATGCAGTGGTGGTGATCCACTGTGTCAAGTGTGGGATGACCCACGACAACCTGGCCTCCCTACAGGCCCACCTGATGGACAGCTGGACGCAGCGTGGCCTATCTCCAGACCCGCAGAGCTGCAGCCTCGTATACAGATGCCTCTACGTGCAGAAGATGATCCTCCATCCTCCAACACATCTCCAGAGCTCTCCCTTAACAATGACGATGCCTGTAGCAACTACCCCTCTCACAGGAGGAGGAGTCCAGGCCCCCTCATCCTCGGCTGCCAGAACTTCATCCCGGAAGAGAGCCAGAGTAGAGGACGGTGAGCCCAGGTCTCGGCCTAAAACCCCCCCTCTGGGTGCTCTTGAACAGCAGCTAAGGATGCCCAACACCGAGCACCTCCAGGCTCTCTTTGTGTTCGACTCCTCCGCCTTTCTCTTTAGTGGTGTTGATGCAGTGGCGGTGATCCACTGTGCCAAGTGTGGGATGACCCACGACAACCTGGCCTCCCTACAGGCCCACCTGATGGACAGCTGGACGCAGCTCCAGACCCGCAGAGCTGCAGCTCCAGACCCGCAGAGCTGCAGCCTCGTATACAGATGCCTCTACGTGCAGAAGATGATCCTCCATCCTCCAACACATCTCCAGAGCTCTCCCTTAACAATGACGATAAAAAATGTAATTAAAAAAAACAAAACAAAAACAATGACGATGCCTGTAGCTACTACCCCTCTCACAGGAGGAGGAGTCCAGGCCCCCACATCCTCGGCTGCCAGAACTTCATCCCGGAAGAGAGCCAGAGTAGAGGACGGGATGATGGGACGGGATGATGAAGGGGATGATGGTAGTTCCCAGTCTGGCACCAGCACAGTCCAGGCAGGAGAGATGAGACGCGTTCTCGGTCCTGAAAGAACCATCATCCAAGCCCTCCGGAGGCTCATATCCAGGATCCCGCCCCGGTGGGCTCAGAACCAGCCCCAGCCCCAGGCTCAGAACCAGCCCCAGGACCAGAACCAGCCCCAGGCCCAGGACCAGGCCACCCCCCCCAAGAGACCAAGACAAGAAGGGGGGAAGCGATGAGAGTCATAAAAGTCAAAAAACTTTTTATTTCTTTTTTTTTATTATTAGAACAAAACAAGGTTCATCCAAAAAGCAGGCTTTGGCTCCCAGACTAATAGGTTCTATTTCAACACTACATGGACTCACAACTAAAGTATACTGCAATAATCAGAATCACAATATTTGATTTAAGTGTCATAATTGTCAGTGATTATTTTAATAAGGCTATTGTGTGGTATTTACGTTCAATAAATTGTATTAGATCTTGCTCTGTGCTTTTGTGTGTTTCTGTTAATTTGGTGCATACTCTACTCCTCCTAAATAGGTCACTTTAATCTGTAATATGTTTTTTGTTTGTCAGGGGATCACACTAATTTCAAAAAACTGTAAAGTACAAATCTAACATATTTGACTTCCCTTGATCTGTCCTTGAACAAGCTTCAAAGCATTCCACCTGAGGTGTACATTAACTTCCCTATGGGCCGGTTTCAGAGACAAGGCTTAAGCCTAGTCCTGGACTAAATCACACTTTCAATGTAAAATCTCCATTGAAGATGTTTTTTAGTCTAGGACTAGGCTTAAGCCTTGTCTGTGAAACCGGCCCTAAGACTCTTACACACCTGAGTCTGAGTAGAAACAAACTGCAGGTCTTTCACTGGGAGATGCTCACACAACTATCTCAGTTGGAGGAGCTGGACTTGTTCATTGAGGCTGCTGGATCTGAGCCATAACAGGATTTCTCAGCTGGAGCCTGGTTACTTTAGGGGCGCCAGGAGCCTGTTGGTTCTGGATATGTGCTTCAATCAACTGAATCTCATCAATCATACCACGTTTGAGACCGGAGTGGAGAACCACCTTCAGCAGCTGTCCCTGCAGGGAAACCCCCTCCACTGCACATGTGACCTGCTGGATTTCCACCTGTGGATGAAGTCCAATGGTGTGGAGCTCCCTCTGCTGGCCACAAGTGTGACATGTGACTTGCCAGCAGAGATAAGAGGGAAATCTGTGTTGAGCATGTATGCCTGCAGGGCCGCCCCTATGCATAGGCGAACTAGGCGGTCGCCTAGGGCGCCAAATGCCCGGGGGGCGCCAAATGCCCCCCCGGGCATTTTTATTTTCATAATAAGTTTACAGGACTATAATTCAGTATTTATTTAGGTAAATAGTTGTCTGACTATTTGGTGATGTAGGACAACCACCTGGTTCATACCTCAGCAAATCTGAAGAGGAAAAGAGTGATCATTCTCAAGTTATGGGCTTTTTTGTCACCTTCCTCATTTTCTGCCTGGTCTAATTTGGCTCTTTTTCAGGGATTGGGGTAGCTCTAAAGAACAACCCAAAAAACATATTTTCCCCCAAAATAAAATTTGACAACAATCAATTTCATTAATGGGAGACCCTAAAGATAAGAAAAATCATTGTTGTCATTTGCTCTACCTCGGGTAGGGGTATCTCAAAATCTGAGGGCCCTTCCTGCTAGACTAAATGGTCGGCTGGTTTTCACATACTTATTATGAATGTAGTAGGCAGTATGCAGTATATACTCATTGAGTATGCTCAGGGACGCGGGAAGGGGGGTGCTGAGGGTGCTGCAGCACCCCCTAGCGGCAGGCAGAAGGGAATTTAAAAAATAAAAATATTATTCAAACAATAAGTTAAAACAATATAATAACTATTGTTGCTTTTGGGAATAAAAATAAATGTGTTTTTTGTAATAAATGTAAAAATGTGTTTGTTAGTTTTAATGTTAGTGATCACATGGTCATATCTTGCTAGGGAATCTCTGAGTTCTTTAGCAAAAATGCTAAATCAGCCAGAACAATTGAAGTGGAGTTGGAAGAAGATGCTGATGCAGTTGCTTGCTTCGCTTAACAACACTCCCATTAATGCTCTACTATCGGACGTTGTTGAGAAAGAGCAACAGACGGCCAGAAACGTATTAGAACTGATATTCAGATCCATCCGATTCTTCGGCAGCGAAGGGCTTCCGTTAAGAGGCAATAACAATCGACATGGAGTGCTGTCTGTAATAATGGTCAACATCATGTTTGTGGACATTGTGGGACACTGTGAGCTGAGTGGGAATTACTGTAAATTACAACACATTGTTGGTAAAATATTTAACGTTACGTCGTTGTAGTGTGTGGGTGCGTGCGTGCTTAACTATTATTGCCCGTGCATTGGGGCCCGTCGTTATGCCACTGTGTGCGTGTGAGCGAACGAGCAATCAGCGAGAGGGAGGGAGGGAGGGAGGGAGAGAAATCGTTATAATTTTTTCCCTGGCAATTTTTTTCCCTGTAGCGTATATAGACAGCACCTCAGCACCCCCAGTCAAAATACCTTCCCGCGTGCCTGAGTATGCTAGTATGCAGTATGCTGGTATACCATTCCGAACACAGCCATACTTCACAGGCAGTATTATTAATATTAGTAGTATTAATAGTATTTTACACCTGTAAATCTATGGACATGAGGGTAGATCTGACAGATCGCGCATTGGCTGTAGGTGCCCATCGCGCATTAGGTGTCCAACACATAAAGGCTGCACTTCTTATTGGTTCTCTTTGGATCATATGATTTTGTAAAGCAGAAAGGAACAGAATGTTACATTAATATAATAAAGAGATTTTGTTTTTCCATTAACGTGGTCTTTATACAGTCCTTCATTCCCAAACATTATTACAATTGTAGTAATAAAACAATCATCACAATAGCAACATGGTTTAAACAAAGACAAAACATAACAAACATGGATTGCAATAACAGAATTCCACCTCAGGAGACATAGGCAGTACACACTTACCCACTTATACATATTCATGTCCAGAACAGATGTGTAAAAATGAACTTGGGGAAACATAGCCCTAAACTTTTGCATGTGAAACACTGTTTGCTTGCAATAACAGTTTTCAGTAAACAATGATGTACAAAGTTCTGGATGCACAACATACCCATGCAAGTACCACAGTGGATGTGTGTTACACATACAGTATTACAGTCCTTTAATGCACTTTACACACAGGTTCAGATTCATGCGAGACACTTTGACAAATAAAAACAATAGTTGGACAGAACATGACATGCACTGTGTAGAATTATGACAATGAAGTATGACGATGCATATGAGATATGTAAATGATATATATATATATATATATATATGACAATATGAGTGCCATTTACGCATGATAAGTACAATGTCATAATGTGAGATACATTGCTCTAGTGCTACACTGTCACACAGTGAATCTGTCAAGAAGAGAGGATATTCTCTGGCACTTGCTTGAAGTTAAACTAAAGTGCTTGAAATGATCGATTTGAAACTCAGTCCTAACTCCACTGCTGCAGTATTTCAATCCAGCTCAAATGCAAAGATGTTTTGAAAAAAATTAAATCCTTCTTCTGCTCAAGTGGTTCTCGGTAAGTTAATTCCTTCTTTTTAGTAAGAATTCTTGTAAAATAAGCTTGCAGAAATTCAGAAGCATACAGAGCATACATGCTCTTTGTTATACACACATACAGTAGTATTATAATAATAATAATACTATAATAATATTATTGAGACTCATTGATACTCATTCCATTGCTATCATAGCTGATTGTTGAAAACACAGTCATCAAGGCTGGGAGAGTCATAGAAGAAAGATCTATGACCTCCAGAACTCTGTTTTGAGAGAAGCACACACATACACACGCACGCACGCACGCATTCCAATATTGGTCCCAATATGGTCTGTGCCAATATGGATACAACTAAAGAATATAAGAGTAAAAACAACACTACTCATTATACTAGTAGTACTAGTAGTGTTGTAGTACTAGTAGTGTTAGTAGTACTATTAATAAAAATAAAAATAGTAATGTAAATAAAAAAAACTTTTTTTTACAATGTTTACAGTTTTGCAGTCTATTTACAAAGGATTGGAGTGCCGCATGTCCAGTCTTTCAGAACAGAAACACCAGTGTGTGTGTGTGTGTGTGTGTGTGTGTGTGAGTGTTGTGTGTGTGTGTGTGTGTGTGTGTGTGTGTGAGTGTGTGTGTGAGTGTGAGTGTGTGTGTGAGTGTGAGTGTGAGTGTGAGTGTGAGTGTGAGTGTGAGTGTGAGTGTGGGTGTGAGTGTGAGTGTGAGTGTGTGTGTGTGAGTGTGAGTGTGAGTGTGAGTGTGAGTGTGAGTGTGAGTCGGAGTGTGAGTGTGTGTGTGTGAGTGTGAGTGTGAGTGTGAGTGTGAGTGTGAGTGTGAGTGTGAGTGTGAGCGTGAGCGTGAGTGTGAGCGTGTGCGTGTGCGCGCGTGCACGTGTGCGTGTGTGTGTGTGTAACTAGCCAGGGTTGGTCCTCTTGCGTTTGCTGGGGCTCTGTCCTGGGTCCATCTTTAGCTCTCGATACTGCACCTGTCCAACAAACAGTTAGATAGACACAAATACAGACAAAGATACACAGATATAAACATATAGACTGTACAGACACTAACACAGAGTTAGTCACAGACATCCTGTATATACAACATAAGCACTTACAACTTGTACATCAGAGGGAACTCTGGAGAGGAAGTCTAGGAGCTCGTTGTTGTCAATTATGTACGGATCACAAATTTTCTTAGTGAACTTTCTCACACCTGAGAAAGAAAGGGAAGAGGATGAACTGGAGGACGCACGTGTGTATGCACACACACACACGCACACACACACACACGCGCACACACACACACACACACACACACGCACACACACACACGCGCACACACACACACACACACACACACACACACACACGCACACACACACACACACACACACACACACACACACACACACACACACTGCAGTTGACGTGGTGGTGTGGACTCACCCCATGCTAGAACAAGGTATCGGAGAGGGATGAAATAGAGGAGAACCGTAGACACACATAGACCAGAGATGGCCAGCCAACTCAGGAAAGGCACCGTCCAGTTAAACGTACTACAGAGGGGAAGGAGAGAGAGAGCATGCACACACACGCACACACACACACGCACACACACACTCAGTATAAGTACACACAGAAAAGAGATATATGGAGGATATTAAGTGAATTAACACGCAGGGAGAAAACACAAAGAGACACACACAAACTGGGTATGGACCTCAGGTCATCTACGCAACTCAAACATTACTGAGCTGAAGCCTGCTGGGAGCCAACACTCTTCAGTAAGCAAGGTTACTCACCATGCGAGTGACCTCTGCTACTGTACATAAACACACTCCTGTCAGGCTGGGTGAATAATACACACACACACACACACACACACTGTACACACTCACTTCTTTATCCTCTCTCCATAGGAAGCGACCTCATCCAGACCACCCTGTACACTGATACACACTTCCTGGATGGCATGCAGCTTATCCATGAAGCCCTTACGCTCCGAGTCCTGGTAAGTCAACACGCAAGTACGCACGCACGCACACACACACACACACACACACACACACACACACACACACACACACCACACACACAAACACACCACAGATATCTCCTCTCAAATCAAACACCAAACACACAATTACAGTAGACACACACTGCCATAAACACACACAACAGTTAAGTACTTTTTACTTAACTAAAAGTCACTTGGTTTCTAATATCAGATGACCAGACTTCTACTCATAATTGGAGAGGTTACCTTGTCATCTTCGTCCTCAACCTCCCATTCAAACATGGCATCCCCCCCGTGCTGCAGGAGAGACAAAGATTTTACACACACACACACACACACACACACACACACACACACACACCTGTTGCACATCACTCATTGGATATAAAGAGCAATAATTACTCCCCTATACAAATACACAAACTCTCGACATTCATCCAACTCTCTCTCTCTGTCTTTTCTATCTCTGTATGTCACTCTCACCATGTCTCCTGATCCCCTGCCTTCAGAGATGCAGTAGTTCCATCCCAGCAGCACCAACAGACCCAAAGGAGCCATGTAGAGTTCAAAATTCCACACACCCACCACGAAGAGCTGACAGAAAGAGAGAGGGGGGGGCGGTGTCAAAGATTGTGTGTGTGTGTGTGTGTGTGTGTGTTTAGACTGACACTGACCCTCTCAGAATACAGAATATAGACACGTGTGTGTGTGTGTGTGTGTGTGTGTGTGGTGTGTGTGTGTGTGTGTGTGTGTGTTTAGACTGACACTGACCCTCTCAGAATACAGAATATAGACACGTGTGTGTGTGTGTGTGTGTGTGTGTGTGTGTCTGTGTATGTGTGTGTGTGTGTGTGTGTGTGTGTGTGTGTGTGTGTGTGTGTTGGTGCACCAGAAAGGCGAAGATGGTCCTCTGTGGTGATTCCCATTCGAAGCAGCTGTTGGTGTACATCCCTATGTTTATCAGCATCATGATGAACCGCTTCACACGGTTAAAGTTCTGCTGGAGCAACTGAAAAAGAAGATACATACCATCTTCATCTTTATCATTATAATCATTATCATCATCATCATCATCATCAGACCCTGCCTTCCAGCTATGACACATAAACATACGTGCTTGGACATTTTGGGATCATCCTCAATGTACTTGGTCTCTGCAGGTCTCACAGTACTCAAGCCTGCCTTGACCTGTTGAAAAAAACACCAAGTTTGGGATCTATTCAATCAATGCAATGTGAATTATGAATGGTCCATGAACATTTGTTCAATGAACTAAGTTAATTTAAATTCGCTTCATGCTTTGAGTGAATCCACATGTTAACTGGCCCCATCCCTGAAACACAAACACTGTAAAAGAGTGGCAAAGGTAATATACTATAAGTATAATGCCATCACAACGTCTTTTGAGTAAAAGGGGGAAAAAGAGGGGAAAGAGATAAGAGAAGAGAGGAGGACAGAAAAGAACACAAGAGCACAGAAGAGAAGAGAAGAAGAGAAGACAGGATTGGAGCAGAGAAGAGAAACTCACCATGTTATATATAACATCAGTTTCTAGGTAGATGACTCCCTTAGTTGGTCCGGTCAGTTCCTTATTCTTCAACACATATGCTTTCTGCTCCCCGTTCTGGAACTGAGAGAGGGCAACAGGGGAAGTGTGTATAGTCTGTGTAGGATATAACAGGAGATTCTAACACACACATACGCACATGCACACGTGCGCACACACACACACACACACATACACACACACACACATACACACACACACACACACACACACACACACACACTCACATGTAATAAGGGGATGGCCACTTTGCCCAGGAAGTCTGCACTCCTGTCTCTGTCCTCATCGAACACTGTCACTTCCAGAACAGAGTGGATGTCCTTCACGTTACTGATAGAGATGGAGGAGGGGAAGGAAGAGGAGGAGGAGGAGGAGGAGGAGGAGGAGGAGACAGATAAGACTGTAAATAACACTGTTAACTGATCAATATTTATTGGGATCATCATGCAGAGAGAGAGGGAGGGATGTAGGGAGGTGGGAATAGAAAGGGAGAGAGGGAAAGAGGAAAAAGATGGAGACAGAGAAAAGGGGAATAGATAGAGAGATGGAGAGAGCAAGTGACACAGTAGCACTCACAAAGTGAAGACTTTATTCCACTCAGGGTTGAGGTTTTTGAAGACGGTGTGGGTCTGTAGTCTGTCGTTATTCAGCTCCAACACACAGAATGGATCACTCTTACCTAGAGAGAGAGAGAAGAAAGAGAGAGAGAGAAGAAAGCAAGAGAGAGAGAGAGAGAGAGAGAAAGAAAGAGAGAGAGAAAGTGGTGAAAGAGGGAAGAGAGAACTCCTCTACAGCTGCATGAGTGATGCAGAGGTCTTTTAGCTCAGTACCAATGAGACAAGCTACATTAGAGTGAGAGAGAGAGGCAGGCAAGGAGGGAGAGAGAGAGACAGACAGAGAGAGAGATAGAGAGAGAGCGGTGTGCTGTCTGGAAGTCTGAGAGGGTATTGAAGAGGAAGGACAGTGCAGTGCTGTTCTTGAAAGGGCTTTGGGTTGACAACTAGACAGACCCAGAGAAGAGAAGGATGTGCTGTTGTGAGGTTGTTTACCTGTGACATCAGCAACCAAGAGTCCCTCAGCTCTCAGCACCTTGACTTGTACTATCCCTACATCCCTCAGGTTGGAGAGCGATCTGAGCACACCCTGAGGGAGAGAGAGAGAGAGAGAGAGGGGGGGGGGGTGTAAAGTGTGGGTCCATGAACTTATTCTCTACACATGGTAACGAATGACGTAAGTTTCTCCCCTTGCATTGGAAAGTCCTTTGAGCAAGGTATACACACATTCTGTGAATGCTATCATTACTAACGTATCGTCTCATGATCTCCCTGCGTTCGTCGACGTCGTCCAGCGGTGTGACGGCCAGGTCGGAGATGGACACGTGGGAGGAGGCGGTCAGAGTGACCAGGAGCACCACTGAGCCCCGGGAGTCCTCCAATGGCAGCTCCAAACGGTGAGTGTGTTCCTTAGTCAGGGTGGATAGGTCCAACTGGCAGCTGAAACACACACACACACACACACACGCACACACACACACACACACACGCACAGACGCAGGCACACACACACATGCACACACACTTACGTATGTACATACTATATACATACACACTTACATAAACACACATAATAAATTACACACACACACACACACACACACACACACAGACTGACTGTCCAATGAAGTCGTCTCTCCGTCCTGTGTCTTTGTCCCAGACTGTGATGTCAAGCTCTCCTCCTGTCTCTTCATACAGGTGCAGGTCAAACTGCTCTCTCCACTGTGGACTCAGAGTCTTAGGCATGACCTACACACAGATAACACAGATAACACAGATAACAGTCTCATCAATACGTTCAATATCCCTTGAACCATGACCCCCACCATAACTGACTGGTGTGTAAGACCACTGGTGTTAGAATGAAAGGCTATATATAGCTTTAGACCCATGGAGCCACTTTATTCCTTGCCTCTGTGTGGTCAGTAACAGACCCATGGAACATACCTTGCTCTTGTACTTCTGGCATCCCAGCCTGAACTTGACATAGGGGTCACTGAGGCCGTTGGGGTCCATGGGGATGAGGTCGCAGCCCTCTATGAGGGAGATGCTGACGATGCCTCGCCACAGCTGGGCCTTACGATGGAGGTCTGAGAGACGCTGGGACTGCTGCTGCTGGAGAACAGGCACACACACACACGCACACACGCGCGCACACACACACACGCACGCACACACACAGACACAGACACAGACACACACACACACACACACACACACACACACACACACACATACACGCGCACACACACACACACACACACATGCACACACACACACACACACACACACACACACACACACACAAACACACACACGCACACACACGCACACGCACACGCACACGCACACTATGTTATGGTAGGTATAGTAGGAAAACAATAGCATATCACTGATCTTAAAAGCAAAGAGTTTGGACAAACAGCACCACCGACAGAACTACAGGCATACTGAATGCTTATGACCTGGACCAGCTACTGCAACCTGCTAAACATTTGCACCACAGCTCTTTACAGCACGCAGACTGCGTCTTTGGAATGGGACAGACTTGAGTGGTGCTGGGTACTGCAGATGGGCAGCCAGGCCAGGTGATAACATCAGAGAGGGAGGAGATGAACAGGGCAAGTCAATGCACACGACACCACATGAATACACACACACACACACACACACACACAATGTAAGGGTGTGTAAAGCAAGGATAAACCGAACAACTCAACACACCTACACTGTATGGCACAGTGGATGGGGCTGATATGGACACACACACAAGTGCACGCACACATGGACACACACACACACACACACACACACACTCGCACGCACACACTCGCATGTACGCACACGAACACACACACACACACACACACAATCACAGCACAGCACAGCACTGGGTATGGGTTTGACGGGCTGATGCTGCTGATCATTTACCTTGCTGGACCGTTTCCAGCTCCTTCTGAGCAGCATGGTCTAAAAATAAGACACGTTCTTTTAGCAAGTGCCAGGGTGTGATATGGTATTGTGTAGTAGGAGCAGGGCCTAGGGTTCAGAGGTGAACGTGAGACTGCCACAATGACATCATCACAGATTGATAGGCTTGGTGCAAAAACAACCCCTTCGGCTCTGACACTTCAGTGTTGGCAGTTCTGAGAGAATCGGACAGGTAGAATAATAAGGCAGGTCTTTCACCAGTTTTCAGAGAGTGTGCTCTCAATCTAGCCACTAGGGGGTGCTATAAAACAATAATAAACCACCAAAGGTGACTGAAGCAGCAGGCCTGCGCAGACCTCTAGTACAGCCTACTGCCATGATCAGAGCCAGGTGACAAAGATGTCAACTGGAGCTGAAACAAAAAACGGCTGTTTCGTAAGGAACATTGCCCACTAGCTCTGTGTGACTGTACATTCAGAAGCTCTCTCTCTCTCTCTCTCTCTCTCTCTCTCTCTCTCTCTCTCTCTCTCTCTCTCTCTCTCTCTCTCTCTCTCTACCTCTCCCTGAATGGAGCTGGAGCATATGGCCAGGCTTTATCTGACAGGCCCATGTCTAATTCACACAGTTCATCATGCATTATGCAACCAGTATGACATTTACTATCCTGGAACTGTGAACACTGCCTCATCCTATTCATCCCCCCTGACAACAGCACACAGTGTCCCTGCATCCACACTTCAAAAGACTTCCAGCCTACTGAAGACAATTAACTATTATCCCCAAGCACACCCCATGTACAGTATACAGACCACCTAACCTTAAGCACACAGTCACTATACTACCTCTTACACCCGCTATATCTAATGTCTTGTCAATTTATTTATCTTGACTTATCTTGCCTATTTCCTTAGCTACCTTGAGCTGCAATGTCAGGAACCAAAGCCTAAGAATTTTACTCTCTTACACTTGTGTAATGTAAGTGTACGTTTTAATGTAATAAAACGTGAAACTTGAAACGTGAAACCCGTTTGTATAAAGTCCATTGACACAAGCATCTGCTATGGCTTCCTATGCCATCTGTGATGTCACGTCCACGCCAAACGTGGCATGTGAATCCATCTACAAGCAGAGGACTGCAGGAGAGAGAGAATGAAACACCAGGGAAGGGGAGGGATAAGGTTGTAAAAGGTAGAGTAACAAATGTCCGCTTTTTTACACACAACTTCAGATCAGCATCTAGGGGTAACTTCATCCTAAAAGGTTGTGTGGGGAACATGGCGCATTCCGTCCTGTGGCTCCCTCTGCAGGTCGGAACGCGCCATGTTCCCCACAGGTTGGTTTAGACAGGACTGGTGAGGTATAGGCTAAGCTACGGGAGGCTACATGACTACCAGTGGACTCACTTTATCCACATAAGGCTTCCAGCGAGGGCTCTTTTTTGTCTGTTGGAAATATACATTCATTCATTAAGCTCAGCACAGCTAAATTCTCCGACTACAGCTAATGGCTGGATTCCATTTCATGATGAAATGTGCTACGAGGGATATCCTATGCCTTTATGGAGTTGCTCCTGGTTCAACAGTTGTCATCCCTTGATTTAGAGTGTTGGAGACTACCTACAGTAGGTAGTTCTAAGGGGAGGCTGGTAGAGGCAGAAATCGGAGGATGGGCACCAATGTGTTTGATACCATTCCTCATTTTCATTCCATGCATCACAATGAGCCTGAACATGACGGACACCATTCCTCATTCCATTCCTCCTCCCCCAGTCTCCCCCTACTCCCCCAGCCTCCCCTTACTCCCCCTACTCCCCCAGCCTCCCCCTACTCCAGTATACAGTAGGTGACTTACTGTAGGGTCTTGAATTTCCTCCATGGGACTATGTTTAGGGGTGAGAGTGACGGCCATCTCCAGCATGCCAAGGTCTTGGTCAGGGTAGTGGGGGTCCTGCAGAGTCAGGGTCACAGGCAAGGTCCTACAAAGAAGAGCAGTAGACCTTCATTTCAACCCTGACCCTCACCTCAGGCAATGAGCCAATGACATGAAGGTGTTAGACACTAAAAACACTGTATGGCTCTGATTGGATCATCATTGGTCATTTGTCCAAGACTACGGTAGGTTTTATCCTAATAAAATACATTTAACACATTTAACACTAGTCTTAATCTGTGTCCCAAAAAAATCACCTCCATACATTTACCCTGGTTTACCTTCAGGACATGATCAGGTAAGGTGAATGTACTGTAAGTTACACTACTGCACCACAGGGCAGATGAAGGTAGTATCTATACCTCTGTTGCTCCAGTGACTCCACGTAGAGGTAAGAAGAGCCCATGAAGTCATCTTGAAGGCCAAAGTCATAGTCAAACACCTGCAGCAGAATCACACACCATTCATCTTGGTTACCATCTCACTATGAGTATACAATGTGTGTGTGTGTGTGTGTGTGTGTGTGTGTGTATATGTGTGCGTGTGTGTGTGTGTGTGTGTGTGTGTGTGCGTGTGCATGCATGTACTGTATGTGTGTGAGACCTTGACATATAGAGGGTCCTGCAGACTGTCCAGCAGGATGGTGGTGCTCTCGTCCCACACTGGGTTGAGGTTTTTATGGATGATTTTACTGCGAAACACCTCTTTACCACACAGCTTAAACTTCACATACGGATCACTGGTTCCTGAGAGAGAGAGAGAGAGAGAGAGAGAGAGAGAGAGAGAGAGAGAGAGAGAGCTCTTTATTGCACACTCAGTGTAGTCCCACTTCCCCTAAAACACAGGAAGATCCTTTACGACAATGTTAATGAAAAGCACAATGTTGAGTTTGATCCTGGCTTTCATCAACCGCTTAAAAACATGCCTTACTTCATGGGCCTGTCCCCCCTCCATTTTGTGTGTCCTGCTTAAGAAGATTGATATAGTTGCCTGGCTCAGCAGAAAATCTACAATTTGAACTCCAGCAAAAATAAAAATAGAAGTGGTGGAATTCTCTCCCGACAGCTGCGAACAGTGACAACTACATGCCGAAAAGTGGTGTTAGTCTCACCCACTCCACGAGGCAGTGAAAAATGGTCTCTGTTTGATCACAGAATGGACATTGCTTTCTAACATCTGGGTTGAGTATTGAAACAACAGCATTCACTGCAACAATGACATGCTATACCCCCCATTATATGTCTCATGAATGACTCTCAGTCCCCCCCCCCCCCCCCCCCCCCCCACACACACACACACACACACACACACACACACACACACACACACACACACACACACACACACACACATGGGGTACAATGACTCTTATGACGAGAGCCGGTTCCAGTTGAGAACCGGTAACACATGTTTCGATGCATCTGTATCAACAGGTTATCGATTCTCTTATCGGTGCAGTTGTGTTCCGTTCTAGCTACTATTTCCAGCAGTAGCCATAATGTAGCCATTATGAGAACAACTCGAGGTAAACAATGGCCCCGAAACCAGGGGGGTATTCCATCAACGTCGCTAAAGGAAAATCCAGTCTTATTTTTCTTGTGAGATTTTAAAAAAATAAAATAAGACTGGATTTTCCTTCAGTGAGGTTGATGGAATACCCCCCTGAATAGACACTCTCTACCTCTCTCTCGTATTATAAACTACTGCACTTAAACATTGCTAATTAAAGTTTTTTCTAACTTTACATTTGATATTTGAACTATTCTTGAGTTAATTGTTTATTTTATTAATAGCAGGTTGTAATGTTTCTTCTTGTAGAGAAATAAAAGTTTGTAAGTTTATCTTTTTATGCTAGCAGTGCTAGCTGTTTATTTGCGTCCTACCACTGTCACTTACTCTTCCTGATTAGCTGCAGGTGCTATCACTCTCCTATCACAAGATCCTATCTCCTGTCACAAGACCTATAGCAACACCTATTAGGTCGATGATAGACATATAGCCGAGCTATAGACATCACTACACAGGTTACATATGTTGCCTAGACTAGTCAGACTAGTCAGTGGCATCTACGGACCAACACTGGTTTATTTTTTTATGTTCCAAACCTGTTGTGCCTTTTTGAAACTGCCCTGTGTTTTTCCCAATTCTTGATATCTCACAAACAATAGACACAACATTGCTAATAAGACAGTCACAGGATGGAATGTAGGTGCGCTGAATAATCCAACCAAACATAATAGAATGTTCTGTCACCTAGCCAAATTTAAATCAGAGTGAAATTTGTGTAGGCCTACTTTTTTTCCACACAGGAATCGATAGCAGAATCGATAATGGAATCGGTATACAATATATAATATATAATATCAATCAATTCCCATCACTACATGTCACCAGTGAGCTTTGTGGTTTATAGCCTACAGTGCTCCCCACTGGTCTGACATTCTCCTCTAAGCCCAGGGAAAACTTGTCCTTCAGCTTAGAGAGAGAGAGAGAGAGAGAGAGAGAGAGAGAGAGAGAGAGAGAGACAGAGACAGAGACAGAGACAGAAAGAGAGATGACATTACCTCCTCTGTCACGTATGGCCAGGTTGAGCCCTCTCTTCAGTTCAATTTCCAGCTTGTACATCCCAGAGCTGGGAAGGGCTCGGTCGGAGTTAACCCCTGAGGTGCCAGACGCACCCATACCCTGGGATTAGAGGAGAGAAAGAGCATTATAAGCAGTGTCAACAATATGACCTACATCCTGGAAAGGCTAGCCTTTACCTGTGTAGGAATTTCACCTTTGTGAAATATGTTTCTTGATGAAATTTCCTTTCATCCGTGTTCAACCAAACTTTACCATAGCCTCCTCCTCAGAAAAATAAAAGAATAATCAGTGGTTGCAGCCACTTTCATTACGCTCCCCAGAATACCTGTACGTCAATCTGTCTCTCTGTTAGTTTGACCAGCACCATGAAACAAAGCAGTATTGGACATCCTGTCAGTTACTTACAGTAACACTGACTTCACCAGTTTGTAAAGTTTGTACCGTCTGTTCTGTAAGCATACCAACTCAAGTCTAGCTGTGTCCATTACCAATGAAACATAATCAAATAATAACGATACTCTGCTGTCTCTAGGGTTTCCACAGACAGGAGATTGCGTGGGGAGATACAGTGCTTCCTGCCTTGAACTAATCTACAGTAGATATCCATTCCTGTATTACTTCACATCCTCCATTGGTCTGGCTGTGTCATTATGATGTATTCACAGTACCTTCAGGAGCTGAAGAAATGGATCAACAAACACAATTTAGAAATGTCACCCTTGTGAAATAAGATGTCAAGTACACAGAGTATGAATGGCAGTTCAAAATACTACATGAGAGACATACATTTATTTATACTAACCTAAACCTCAGGGCAGAGAGTTGATGCTAAGCTCTTAAGTGTGTAAGACACACACACACAAACACACACACACATACACACACACACACACACACACACACACACCACACATACAAACAAACACATGCACACACACACACACACACACACACACACACACACACTTTCCAGACGCTATGAATCGATGGAGGTCACAAACATCAACACTGTCAGCCCACAGGAAAGTCATCCCCATAAGTGACAGATATTTAACATTGAATTAAGACAGAGGATTCACAACCTCTCTGTAGAACTAGAACACATACTGCCAACACGCCAATCCATAACACTGACCTGTGCCAACAGTCAATATCACTGTGATCAGTGATCAATTACGTGATTTGGAAGCTGAGGAGGGAACTTCAATGAAAGGCAGTTCATAAACAATATGTCTGAGAGACATGTTATACAAGTGACCTCAAAGGTGTGGTGACCTGAAAGGGGGGGCGGGGGGTTAAAAAAGGTCTTCCTGTCCACCATTCAAGTAGGACCATAGGGTGACTAGACCAGAGGCGAGCCGTCAGGGCCAGCAAGGCCTTCTCTGCTGGCCTAGAGATTGTCAGAATCAGAAAATTTTATTTGTATAATTCAATATATATTTTCATTAATGTTATATGTATTTTACAAAGTTCGTTCCCATCAGTCTATTAATGTAATTTCATTGCTACTCTCTCCCTTAGTTGCGCTGCTTCCAGTGCAGCTCATATCAATTAGAGCTTTTATCCAATCAGATTATCCACCTGTGCTGTCTTCGGGTGAAAAATCTACCCTTGAAGCCTTCAGAATTTCGAGTGAATCCCCATTGCTGTTGAAACAACTGGGGACGATGTTGTTGATTGTCATATCCTTTAACCAGACAGATTTCGAGTTTCCCATGTTGGGAGTTCCTTGTCATTAGAACGACCACTGCCCCTTTTTTGTGAAATCGAGCACGTAAAAGTGCCGGAGCCAAATTGGAAAACCATGCCTAAAAGATGCTGTGTCGTATTTGGCACGTAAAACAATAAAACATATCCCAGCTTACAATGTTCTTTACTCTCCCAGTGTGAAGGACAGTAAAAGAAGAGAGCTGTGACTTCAGGCCATCCGTAGAGAAGATACACATTGTAAACTGTGGGACCCTTCAGTGCTTAGACCAACGGGCAGTTCTCCAGCGGCAGATACAATTTCAAGGAACTGTTATTGATGTTCTTCTTTTCTTCGGGCAGCTCCACTTTTTTCTGACTCCGCTCTTTCTTTTTGCTTGGTCTGTGTAAAACTTGTCCTCACCATGTCTGCCTCCACCTTTTTGGTACAGACTTTATTCCAGGCACGAGGCGATGCTGGTTGGTGCCATAATTGTGTAGCCAAGACGGACAGATGCCTCTAAGTTAAAAATGGGAAGAACTTTGGAAAGAACTTTGGGAAGAACTTTCTCCCAGTCTAGAATTAAATAGAATTACTTACTATTCACCAAATAGGAAGAGCATTTATTTTCTGAAAGAATTTGATATGTGGTATTGTGATTAATACTGTTAATGTTATGCTGTCAGCTTTCCCTGCCATGCAATCGCAGTGAGCCATTTTTAGTTTAGTTTAGTTTAGTTTATTTATTTAGCAAGATATTGTGCAAGGAGGGAACGAAGCCCAGAAGGCTTGTACATAGTTCCACTCCCGTCAATATTTTTAACATCTCCAGCCCTCTTAGCAGCAACCCAAGTATTGTGGGATTTATCCATGACCCTCCACGATGGCTTGACCTGGGTCTTAGAAAACTGTAATGGCAGCAGAGGGTTTGTGGTGCAGTACCACATCCACCCAGCCACAGGTGAAGAACGTATGTGCTTCCATGGGATTTGTAGTGCTTCATTTGACTTGCTGTGTAAATCCCTAGATGAGAGTGTTACATTTGTTTCTTAGGATGGGATAATGAATAAATCTGTTCAATGCAAGGCATAGATGATGCATTTGCCAATGTGATGAACTGTTAATCAGTATCTGAGCAAGTGAGCTAAGCTACATTAGATAGACTACCAAAACAGCTAAATAAAGTGTCTTAACAGAAAAAGTGATAGATGTCTGGAGATTCACCTAAAAAGGAGCGGGGGCATTACACAAGAGCAGAATACCCGGATGTATATCTCATCTATGTTGCATGCATTGTGTTCAGACTTCCAGAGTTATGTTATTAAGCTTTAAATGTCCTATGCAAATGGCATGTATGTTTGTTTAGTGTTATTGTAGTAATCACTGTGAATTATGGGAATAGCCTATAATCCTAGTGCAATTAGGAGGTTATTTGAAGGCGGTTAAATTGTAGGAGGGTATCACTGAAGGCTTGGTGTAAAATACACAGCCTGCCACTGGACTAGACAAACCTGTTTGATAGCATTATCATCATTACATTTACCTTCACAAAGAGGATGAAGTTCTATTTGGGAGGAACAATTTAAAAAATTGGGGGGAAAAAAAAGGTCAAGTTGCCTGAGGCGGTCTATCCTATCCAAGCCGTCAGTGTTTGAACACCAAGCTGCTTACAGAAGATTTCCAATCCTGTTGTGCTAAATCAGGCAGAGCAGCGCTGGGCTTATTATAACCTCTGATCAACTACAATCCCTTTAGCCACACTGGTTATACATGCAGCCACTGGTATTTCAGTGTGTGTGTGTGTGTGTGTGTGTGTGTGTGTGTGTGTGTGTGTGTGTGTGTGTGTGTGTGTGTTTGTGTGTATGTGTGTTTGTGTGTTGGTATTTCAGAACTAGAATAAACATCCACCTGCTTCCCACCTCAGTCCAGGGCACGCTCCAGAACAGTGCTATGTTGGACCAGAACAGTGCTATGCTGGATTAGAACAGTGCTATGCTGGATTAGAACAGTGTTATGCTGGATTAGAACAGTGCTATGCTGGATTAGAACAGTGCTATGCTGGATTAGAACAGTTCTATGCTGGATCAGAACAGTGCTATGCTGGATTAGAACAGTGCTATGCTGGATTAGAACAGGCCTATGCAGGATCAGAGCAGGTCTGTGCTGGATCAGAACAGGGCTGTGCTGGATCAGAACAGGGCTGTGCTGGATCAACAATGAGAGAAGTCTCAGTGATGGAGAACACAGAACCCTGCTTGCGTGACAATAATCTCACAAGAATTACCTGAATATCCTGTACACCTCACCCCAGGGTTTGTTTGTCTGTGTCTGTGTGTGTGTGTGTGTGTGTGTGTGTGTGTGTGTGTGTGTGTGTGTGTGTGTGTGTTGTGTGTGTGTATGTTTGTGTGTATGTGTGTTTGTGTGTTGGTATTTCAGAACTAGAATAAACATCCACCTGCTTCCCACCTCAGTCCAGGGCACGCTCCAGAACAGGGCTATGCTGGAGCAGATCAAGGCTATGCTGGATTAGAACAGTGCTATGCTGGATTAGAACAGTGCTATGCTGGATCAGAACAGGCCTATGCTGGATTAGAACAGTGCTATGCTGGATTAGAACAGTGCTATGCTGGATCAGAACAGTGCTATGCTGGATCAGAACAGGCCTATGCTGGATTAGAACAGTGCTATGCTGGATCAGAACAGTGCTATGCTGGATCAGAACAGGACTATGCTGGATCAGAACAGGACTATGCTGGATCAGAACAGGGCTGTGCTGGATTAGAACAGTGCTATGCTGGATCAGAACAGTGCTATGCTGGATCATAACAGGACTATGCTGGATCAGAACAGGACTATGCTGGATCAGAACAGGCCTATGCTGGATTAGAACAGTGCTATGCTGGATCAGAACAGTGCTATGCTGGATCAGAACAGGACTATGCTGGATCAGAACAGGCCTATGCTGGATTAGCACAGTGCTATGCTGGATCAGAACAGTGCTATGCTGGATCAGAACAGGACTATGCTGGATCAGAACAGGACTATGCTGGATCAGAACAGGACTATGCTGGATCAGAACAGTGCTATGCTGGATCAGAACAGGGCTGTGCTGGATCAACAATGAGAGAAGTCTCAGTGATGGAGAACACAGAACCCTGCTTGCGTAACAATAATCTCACAAGAATTACCTGAATATCCTGTACACCTCACCCCAGGGTTTGTTTGTGTGTGTGTGTGTTTGTGTGTGTGTGTGTGTGTGTGTGTGTGTGTTTGTGTGTATGTGTGTTTGTGTGTTGGTATTTCAGAACTAGAATAAACATCCACCTGCTTCCCACCTCAGTCCAGGGCACGCTCCAGAACAGGGCTATGCTGGAGCAGATCAAGGCTATGCTGGATTAGAACAGTGCTATGCTGGATCAGAACAGTGCTATGCTGGATCAGAACAGTGCTATGCTGGATCAGAACAGGACTATGCTGGATCAGAACAGTGCTATGCTGGATCAGAACAGGACTATGCTGGATCAGAACAGTGCTATGCTGGATCAGAACAGGACTATGCTGGATCAGAACAGTGCTATGCTGGATTAGAACAGTGCTATGCTGGATCAGAACAGGTCTGTGTTGGATCAGAACAGGGCTGTGCTGGATCAACAATGAGAGAAATCTCAGTGATGGAGAACACAGAACCCTGCTTGCGTAACAATAATCTCAAGAATGACCTGAATATCCTGTACACCTCACCGCAGGGTTTGTTTGTGTGTATGTGTGTGTGTGTGATTGCACCCTAGTGCGTCAGTGACTTTGAAGTTACTTTGATTTCTCTGACACCTCTGCAGCTATTACGCGTTAGTATAATCTCCTGAGAGAGTGACTCACTGCATATCTCTCTGAATAGACAGTCAGAATCGTATTGCCATCTTAGATATGAGATAAAATACCTCCCACAAATCCCTTAACTGTAACTCAGGCTCAGAAAATAACAAAATAATACTTAGTCCATGCTCTTGTGAAGATGTACATGAACTGTCTGACAGCTGATAATAACCTGGGACCCTGGGGAGGCAGGAGGCTATATCATCATCATTGATAACTTCGTACGGAGAGATCAACATCACAGAGATCAACTTCATAGAGATCAACTTCATAGAGATCAACATCACAGAGATCAACATAAAAAAGTAGGTATGATGATCAACATCCTACGGAGAGAGAGTACGCTCTATACAGACCTAGGATGTCAATAAAGTTTCCTACAAACCAGCATCAGGAGACGTGGTCAACATGGCTAATGTAATGAACCAAAACTGTCAGAAAGTACAATAGTCAAACTGTGAACCATCTTCACAACTACGTACCTCCTGCAGTCTGGAATCTGAAAATAAAACTCTGTTGTGATTTGTCTCGGATGGAGAGGGAGAGGATTCTTCTCTAAATCATCTATGGTCCTGTGGTCATCTGTGTGTCTACTCAACCTCCCTGCAACCACCTCAGAGGTCTCTCTCTCTCTCTCTCTCTCTCTCTCTCTCTCTCTCTCTCACTATCTCTCTCTGCAGGTGGGCAGATTGACATTGTGAGATAGATGAGAACAACAGAGGGAATTTGCCTGTAGACTAATTTACATCAGATCGAGGCCTAACCAAGAGATTTGACTTAGACAATGGAGAAAAACGACAATGGAGAAAAACGACAATGGATCTCACACTTGTTGCAACGTGTTGCTCTCACAATAAGCAACATTGTGAGAGGGAGAGATGTGGAGGGAGAGGTATGACCCCATCCACCAGAGAACTGTTCCGGGCATCTGTGTTGAAACCTGAGTGGGAACACCATGGCTTAGATCCAGCCTCCTCACAACAGCACTTAACCTTTAACTGTACACACAGTACCACCTTAACACAACAAGACACAAGACCTGCCCAATTGTACTCAGAGACTGAAACACTTGAAACCGGATAAACCTTAGTATTCCTTAAACCTTATAGTATACCTTGTGTACCGTCTTGTGTACTGAAGGATACATTCAATGTGTACACACTGAACCATATCCTGAAACATAACCCTCTATTTCCAAATGCTGCCAGGAAATATATACTTTGAGGATAGTTAAAGTCAAGACTACTCTAACATACCTAAAGTAACGGAGGAGGCCAGGTAGCCATGGGGGAGATGGGGGAGGTGAGAGGATGCTGGTCAGTAGACAGCGAACGCTCACCGTTAGCAGGCGTCCACATGTGAAGGCCAAATGAGATGACTCATCCGGAGAGGCGGAACTGAGTAACCCCCGAAACGCCAGCCGGGTCTCCGCTGCCAACCCCTCACTCATGGAGAAGGAGAGAGGAGAGAGACGAGGGAGGGAGAGGAGAGGGAGAGGGAGGAGAGGGAGAGGGAGAAGAGAGAGGAGAGGGTGGGGGAGAAGAGAGAGAGATAGGAGAGAGGGAGAGGGAGCAGAGGGAGGAGAGGAGAGAGAGGAGAGAGGGGTTGAGGGAGAGGGTGAAAGGGAGAGAGAGGAAGAAGAGAGAATAGGGACAGCCAAAGGCCCCTCTTAAGGATAAACGGTTCCACTCGTGCACACACAAGCCATGTCCTCTCCTCCTCTCATCCTCCCCGTTGCTCCACTGAATCCTAACCTCCTCTGATTATGTCCACACACTCACACAGACCCTGGGAGATTCCCGCTCTGCCCTCACATTACCAGCCTCATTAGGAGAGAGATAGAGGGAGAGGGAGAGGTAGAGGAAGAGGAAGAGTGAGAGAGGGATGAAAAGAGCAATAGAAAGACAGTGAGGAGCAGAAGAGCTCAGAAGAGTGTGGAAAGACACTAAGCTGAATAACAGGAAGTGAGAGGGGGGGTTGGAGGAGGAAGGAGGGGGAGGGAGAGCAGCATTGGCTTGGCTATAATCTCTCAGGTGGACACGTCTTGATTGACATTGCTCAGGCAGCGATGGTACAGGCATGCAAGGAGAGAGAAGGGAGGAGCCTAGTCGACATAGGTATAGTCACAGATCTAGGATCAGCTTACCGTCCCCAAATCCTAACCTTAACTATTAGAAGGGACCATGAAAAACTGACCTTAGATCAGCATGATGTGAACTTTATTATGCTATTGAAGGGGGATCAACAGACTAGACTTCCTCTCTCAGGGATTAGCTGTGGGTGGTTTCTGGTTCTGCAGTCCCGCTAGCCCAGCACTGACTGAACCAATAGGTGAGAGCAGTGCATTCTGGGTATTTTGCCCTTGCATCATGCCCCTTTGCCCAGGCGAAAACAGTCCCTTTAGTTTGACTGGCGGTGAATTCAAATTCCGAGGTCTTTGCCAATTTAATAGCATACAGTATTGCTTTTTAGCTATTAGGAGCCCAAATCCTATGGCCAGTCTGCAGACATTACAGTTTCAAGACCCAGGTCAATCAATCGTGGAGGGTCACCGATAAATCTCACAACACTTAATTCTATTTAATTCTAGACTGGGAGAAAGTTCTTCCCATGTCGATGCACTACGTTTTGACTTAGAGGCATCTGTCCGCCTTATGGCACCAACCAGCATCGCCTCGTGCCTGGAATAAAGTCTGTACCAAAAAGGTGAAGGCAGACATGGTGAAGGACATCAAGTTTTACACAGACCAAGCAAAAAGAAAGAGCGGAGTCGGAAAAAAGTGGAGCTGCCCGAAGGCAAAAGAAGAACATCAACAACAGTTCCTTGAAATGTTGTCTGCCACTGGAGAACTGCCCGTTGGTCTCAGCACTGAAGGGTCCCACAGTTTACAATGTGTATCCTCTCTACGGATGGCCTGAAGTCACAGCTCTCTTCTTTTACTGTCCTTCACACTTTAGGGAAGTAAAGAAAAATTGTAAACAATAAATTAGTTTTATTGTTTGACATGTAAATAACAACAAAGCAGCTTTTAGGCATGGTATAATATATTTTTCCAGTTTGGCACCGGCAGTTTTCCACGCTCGATTTCACCTAAAAGGGGCCGTGGTCGTTCTGACAACAGGGAGGTGCGGTGTGACTGCTCTCATCTATGACAGAAGTCAATCCAGAGTGTAATGAACTAATGAGGTAGCAAAGCATTCAAAGCCATTGACTGACATTGATTGACTGATTAATTAGACTAACATTTCATCTGTTATCATTTACTCTTTAAATCAATAAAGATAATTAAAACAGAGAATGAAGCCTCACTGGCATACTCACTGCTCTTTCATGTTAACTTGTACATAAAACAAACAGCTTGCACATATGTTTCTATTTGTTTTCACTGCAGTAGGAGAACATACACACTGACCTGTGGGAACATACACACAGATATATTATTATTATTGTTATTATTATTATTATTATTATTATTTATATACAATTTATGTATATAGCACCTTCCATAAGAATGCAGCTCAAAGTGCTGGACAATACAGCACAAAAGAAAGAAAAAGGAAACGATTAAAAACAAAAACAACATAATTTATCAATACAATAAAAGCAGCAAGGAAAGCAACCTTGTTCCAGAGGAGGGTTTTTGTAACAAATATGGTGGTCTCACCTTTTCCGTATAACATTTTCCAGACATAGATAAAATGCTCATTAAAAGCTAAATTGAAGAGATAGCTTTTTAACTGACGCTTAAACGTGTTTACTGAGCTTGCTTCCCTCATGTGAGATTGATACATGTTGTAGCCTTGTTGCGTATTCAGGCTGAGTTAATGTGCTCCATCTTTCTTGGCTGATCTCATTCAGCCCTATGCCAGGATGTTGAGTCATCCCCAGCATCACTAAAAAGGACAGCACTGGCACTTTGGAACGGCCTTCCAACCCATAGAGAGTCTGAGACAGTGTTTTAAAACAGGATTAAGGACCTTTTCCACCTGTCCTACTCCACACTATTATTTTCCTTTTTACAAATCTTTATTTTTTACATTTATTTTTTTAAATCTTTATCCATTGTTATTTCTATTTTATCATACTTACCTTTATTTCATGTGTATGTTTTTATTGTCGTGGATATAATTGATTCTTAATAGATTTAGTAGAACTTACAAAGCACAAAGAGCTTAGATCAATTGTCTCCAAAGAGGCCTTTTATTAAGCCAAGTTTACATAGCAAGAAGCAAGCAGGAAGCAAAAAGCCCCCAACGATGGGTGGGACTCATATTTATAGAACTGTCCTTGGTCATGAGGTCTCCATTCTTGGGAACCAATCATATTATATAAATCTGTGATTACATAAGTTATGGGCCTATCCATAGTCAGAATTATTCACTGCGCCACAGATCTTGGCTCATACAGGAAGGAAATGGGCCTTCCTTGAGTGCTAGATTTCGCCCCTACTTTAGAGAGACTTACATTTCTCAGTATAACATGATATAAAACCACTACATTATCTTATGTTTATGTTTTTATCTGGTGTAAAGTGAGTTGAAACCATGGTGAAATGCACTATAAGCATAATGCACAAACTAAGTGCCCACAGACCACACTACTTCAGTGTATTCTCACATGGAGGTGTGACACCTCTATCCAGGATACTGGGTAGCATTTACCTACTCACACTCTACAAATACAACACTCTGTAATCTAACACTGTACATATTTGTTTTCTTCAAAAAGGTCAGAGTCAGAGCCAGCCACAGCTACTATCATCAGTGAAAAAGCCCAGTCAATTCAGCAGCCTAAGTACAGCAGTAGTGATGAAGAGCAATCAGTTCCACCTGCACAGCATGGTATGTCAAGTTCTGGTAGGTCAACGTGTGTCCTTGATGAACATACATTTGTCATGTACTCTCACCTTTAATATTACTAAGCAGAGATAGGTCACCATCCTGTTTTCACCTATTCAAAACACAACCAAAATATTCCAGAGCAAAGAGTCAGGCCTACTGAAGTCTCAGTAAGTAACAGATTATATCTGTGTATTCAGATACTTCACCTACAGCTGACCAGACACACCCAGAAGAGGAGGTTAGTGGAGTTGAGCTCATTTGAGCTCATTTGCTAATTTGTGATTTTATTGGCTATATAAATAAAAACTTGACTTGACTTAAATGTGACTAATACAGTGCAAACCCCACACTTAAGCATACACAATCTATTCTTCAGATGTCCATAATAAACATTATAAAAAGACAAAAGAATATATGTGACACCAATGTGTCCATGTCCAGCCTATGGATATGATGGGTTCTTATTTTTACGACTACACCTAGTGACTACACTTAGTGACCAAGAGGAGGATACAGGGTCTCCATGTCAGGGCATATCAATAGGTGATGGCGACAGTGACAGTGATGACTTCCTTCACATGCTATACATGCACATGCTGCCCCACCTGGACCTAACAGTATATTGTGACATGTTATCTTTCAGTCTTGCAGCATTATGAGGGCCTAGTATTTACATGGAACAAGTAATACTGACTACTAACTAATGATGATGACAGACAGCAGACAGAGCAACCTGGGTGTTCTCAGCATTGAGGCTAGAAGAGCTAAGTCACTTGACATGGACAAGGTTATCAAACTTTTGCCAGCCATCACCTAAACAGGAGAATTAATTTGATTTAAGATGAACGAACAGAGAACTGGTCCAGTATTATGGGCTGTGAAAGCACTTTGTAGCAGGATATTTAAACTGTGCAGTGTAAGACGAAAGCAAGAGCTAGCTACCTCTATTGTACTCTTATAATCCTCTATTGTTCATGAAGTTTACATACTTTATGGTACATGCTATATTGTCCTCTATTGTTCATGAGAGTTCAAAAGTGTACATAACATTTCTTTATAGTACATACTTTGTTTGAAGTTAAGGTTCCTTTGGTTTATGTAATAAATGTTTTCTTTAAGAAAAAGTAAAATGAATCATTGCCCTACTTACATACATTATATTACATACCCTAATTTAACTTGAAGAGATAAGAGATAAGGGCTTTACTCCACACGTTTTTTTTTGCCTATCCTGAACATATTTACGAATTCAAAATAGACATATTAAAATAACCACAGCTTCCCAGAGATTGTGATAGGTGGAAGTGGAATAGAAGTAGCTGCATGTTAATGCTGTTCGTGGTTGTAATATCAACTTAGGCTAAGTTGTTGTGGGTGGTCAGCATAGCATCTTTAGTTTAATGCTGTGTTATAAAATATAAAAACAACAACCTGACGTTGAATACAAACATTACAATGGATGCTAACATGAGTTTTGAAATTCAATTATGATTTATCTGTGCATAGGTTGAAGCTATGCGATGCATTGAACATCTGCATTTACACATGTTGATCACCTACCAGTCATTATGGTTCACTATGCCATGCCCACCCCACACTAGCTCTGTGTCCCATCTCGGCCACCCCAGTCAAAATGTCCTGGATACGCCACTGCCAGAGACACCTGTCAATCCAATTACTTGTCCCATTACTTTTGAGTACCCTGAAATAGGGGGACTATGCATAAAAAGTGTTGTAATTTCTGAATGGTGAAACCAATCAGAATACAAATACTATCAGCTGAGAATCTCAACTGTAACCTCAGAGTAAGTGAGAATACAACATTTTGGAATAAACACACACACACACACACACACACACACACACGTACACACACATCCTCATCTAGTGCACTAGTGCATATTATCCAGTGCACACTCCTTTCTGTCTGTGACAGTAGCCTACATGTTGTAAACACCTGGGAACGTGTGTGTATTGAGCTCAAGTCAGCCCTACTGGCCCCTGTATCCCCCAGTGACATACTGTAAGCTGACAATATTACATTTCCATAATCACTAATCACTCTCCTCCTACATACGGTGCTTAGACGTTGATCTGATTGGTGGTTAAACATACGCAAATCACCCATTGGTCAATACACTGGTAAAAACGGTTCTTGACCATGTAAATCACTTGGAAGGAATTGACAGATCTGACAAATAATACAACATGTAGTCAGTTACAGCCCTCAGGCCTTAGGAGATTCCGACTTCAACAAACAAGCTCTCATTTCACAAGCCGTTATCCTGGACCAAGACCAAGACTAAAGCATGTAATCAAAAGTGGAACACAGACCACTTCGGATGAAAGCAGAGTTCTGTTTTCTGTTTCTGCTGGAATCTGCTCTCAACATAATTGTTTGTTGTTCTGTACGGAAAAACACAGAGTCCCTCTAATATACACACACACTCACATGCTCACACACGCACATGCCCACACGCCACACATCAGACACACACACGCACACACACGCACACACACACACACACACACACACACACACAGTTTAGAAAAAGTGTAGTTAGGAAAATGTAGGAAAAGAATTCCCATAAATGACGAGACAGGTCCCTCCCCCATTGAGGCCCTGCCCCACACAGTAATATGACACTGGAGACCCATTTTCCGAATTTGCCCTTTTCCTGGAGTGATGTGCAGGTTTGAGCAGGTACAATAGTCAGACCATTGTCTCGTGACCATAAAGGAAATGCCTTCCCTGCCCTATGCCCACCACTACCATCCTCACTTACACTCATAGTTCATAGATCAGGAATTCCCACCACAGTAACATAATTATAGCCTACTGGTATGTTGGTATGGATATGCTTTCATATAACAAACACATTATTAGGATACTCTAGACCCCCCTCCCCCCCCTCTCTCTCTCTCTCTCTCACTCTCTCTCTCTCTCTCTCTTTCCCTACACAATGCTATGTCTCCCTTTGTCATTTAATGTTCTCCATCCCCTCTCAGGCCGTACTCTTTCTTTACATCAAAGCAATTAGGACTTTTTTACAGCACACTTTCACTTCCTCCCTCACCTTACTCCCCACCCACTCACTAAACAACTCTACAGAAAAACAAGATAAGCGATGTTGTCTGATCTCTTTCCATGTCCCCTCTGTACCAATTTTCCCAGTAAACAAAACAAAAAAAAGGAGACCTTGTACTATGCACTTTTACTAGTAGTTCCCTCCCCCAAAGGTATTTAATATCTCCCCTGGGGAGGCGAGATGTGGAGGATGAACTTTGATCATAAATGTGTCTTCTCTTATTTCTAATAATAATGTGACCAACCAGACCTGCAGATTTCCTATAGTTGCCATGACTGTTTGCTTATTGGAATACACTATTTTGCATGTTCATATTTGTTAGAGACTATTTTCTCTCCCACTGAAGTTGGTACACCTTTTTTTGTTGTTAATTAACAAACAGGTCTAGTAAAGCATACAGTAATACCTAAATAATGCTATTCTGAGTTGCTATCACACTATGGGCTGGTCTGTTCTAAATAAATGGTGTGCATTATTGTGTCCTTCTATCTGGTTACATGTTGTCTCTATGTGTAGCCCACATGCAGCAAAGTAAATCATTTAGAGTACATTTC